>NW_003852413.1:9764763-9765994 GCF_000181295.1 Otolemur garnettii
GCATCAAGTGGATGGAACTAGAGTCCATTATCCTAAGCAAAGTTTCTCAGAAATGAAAAAAGAAAGGCCACATATTGTCACTAATCAGTGGGATCTAAACAATGGGCACATATGAACCAAAAGAGAGATATAGAATATTGTAAACTAGGAAGAGCAGAGAATGGGAAGGGGTAAGGGATAAAGCTTTCCTAGAGGGCATAATAACCACTATCCAGGTGGTGGGCACACTGAAAGCCCTCACTTCAGCATTATGCAGAGTATTCATATAACAAAAACATTTATAACCCCTTAATAATTTGGAAGGAAGGAAAAAGAAAAAGAAAATAATTTACTTTCATTTAACTGCATTCTTACCAACATTGGATAGTCTGATTTTAAAAACTATATTCAAATTTCATGAGACATTTGTATTCTCTTTCATGGGAATTACTTATGCATATAAAATAAAGATGTTATTCACAAATAATGTTTACTGCACTTTATTTTAATACGTGAGCATGAATTATGCTTGGATATGGACAAGTTTAACAAGAGTTAATCTGTGCATATTTTTTCTTTTTTATTTCTTCCATTGTTTTGGGTTTAAGAAGAGATTTTACTATTATAGATTTAATCTGGTTTTGCTTTAATTTTTTTCTAGCATATGGCATTGCTGTTTTTTAATGGCTAACATTTAATCTTCTTTGAATTTATTGGGTATATAACATGGAAACAAACTAGATACTTTCCCAAAATAACTATCCCTGTTTCCCAAAAATTTTTATTGAACTATTCATTCTCTTTAATTTTTTTGTGCGGTTATATTGATTGCAAGTTTACCATTGATTAGCATTTTATCTATGAATATAATATACATTCATTATATAAATACATCTGTGCAATCTGTTTCTTATTGATTTGTTCAGTTTTTAAACTCTTTCTTATTAGATTTACATATTAATACAATACTGTTTTATTTACTGAAGCACTATAGATTTTTATTTAAAATGTTTTGAAACTAACACTTACCATGCTGTTTTTGTTATGACTATCTTCATTACTCAGAAACTTGGTATGTCTTAATTTATAATAAGTATATTTTAGTTTCAGAATTGAGTTATAATTATCTACAATATATTATAACAGAAAACATTATTAAGATTATTCCTAGAAAATTTAGTTTTTTATTTTCTATAGTATTATGAATAAATGATTTTATCCATAAAATCATTTTCATAAGCATTTTTCATAA
>NW_003852413.1:9766138-9768627 GCF_000181295.1 Otolemur garnettii
CATAACACTGATTATTAACTTATTATAAAAGTTCTTTATTATGTAAAATGATACCCTTCCATTTTTGTTTCTAAAAAATTCTCAACCAGAATAGATCCTAAATGTGGTCAAATATCATGTCATCTTCTATTTGGATAATCATGGTTTTGTGATTGTTGATATTTGACCAATTAATGGGATGTACTATATTAATAAGTTTTATGATATGAAGCAATCCTTTCATTGCTTGGTTACATTTTTCACTCCTGAATTGGTTATTTTGGCATCATATCTAAACAGAGTATAAACACAGATGCTGAGTGATAGGAATGTATGGCAATGTTGATTTCTTTGACTGCTCAAAGCTGTATTTTCAAAGGCAGACAAAAGCAAAGGTTAAGCAACTAGTGGTAAATTTGATCAACATGGAAAAATAATCTCGTCCACTCAGTACCAACATCCAATATTTTTCCAAGAGCATGTTTTGGACTAAATTCTTTAGCTAATTACTTTAATTTTTCTTGAGTTGATATACTCTTAGGGTTGACATTAATAAGATAGTCAAAGGCTACAAGTGAGAAACCTAGAAGGTAACTCTTTCATTATTCACCACTTTGTCTAACAAAAGTGAGATTTGGTGTCCTTAAGATAATGAAATGTCTAAAACCATTGTAAGCGTAACCAACTAAAAGATGGACCATTATTCTACCTGAAAGAGTTGTCACAAAGCATTCTATATATGACTGAGGTTTCAAGTAATGATAGAAACTGAATACTGTTCAATCAATTAAATTTAAATAGAAAATTTTTTTAAAGAAAATGAAAATCACCTATAATAACCTAACTCAAATTTTTACATTGTTTTTGTTTCCTTCCATGGAGATCATACTGTAGATAGAATTCTAGTACTTTATAGTTCTTTCTCCACATTTTAGTAGGAATAATCATTGTCCCATGCTTTAAAAATTATTTAATATGGTATTTTATGGTAATACTATATTACCATTATTTAATATAGTCTTTTATGGTAATACTATATTACCATCTATACAATTTATGGTAAAGATGGTCTATACCTTGTTCACTTGTACCTGTTGCTGGATACTTAGATTCTTCATAATATTTTTATTACCAATAATCTATGAATATCACCTTTATGCATAAATTCTTGTCCATATTTTATTTGATAGATTACTAGATATACTGATAACACTTTTAAAAATATAAAGTGCCTTACATAGATTAAAGCTTTCCATTGTTGGGCAGTGATTCTCAACCTTCCTAATGCTGCAGCCCTTTAATACAGTTCCTGTGGGTGGTGACCCAGGTTGAGAACCACCATTGTAGGGAAATGAACATTAAGCAAATTATCCACTTTAAGGTTTCTACTGTCACTGCTTTGTAACCTTATGGTATTCTGGATTAAAGCCAATTGGGAGCCAGGCCTAGTGGCTCAGACCTATAATCCTAGCATGAAGAATTCTCAAAGATCTAAAAGCAGACGTTCCATTTGATCCCACAGCCCCATTACTGGGCATTTACCCCAAAGAAAAACCTCATTTTACCACAAGGACATTTGCACTAGAATGTTTATTGCAGCTCAATTCACAATGCCCAGGATATGGCATCGACTCAAGTACCCATCAACCCATGAATGGATTAACAAACTGCGGTGCATGTATACCATGGAGTATTATCCAGCTATAAGAAAAGATAGAGACTTTACAGCTTTTGTGTTTACCTGGATAGAGTTGAAACACATTCTTCTTGGTAAAGTATTACAAGAATGGGGAAAAAAGTATCCAATGCACTCAATACTGATATGAAACCAATATATAAACAACTACAGCCCCACTGGAAAGAAAAACACCAGTGAAGTCTAGTGAGAAGGAGGGGAAAAGAGGAGGATGGGAGGAAGGAGGATAGAGGTGATTGGTGGGATTCTCTCAAGTGAGCACAGCGTGAGGATGTTCAGCAGCCCCCTGGGGGACGGGCTCAACTACCACTTGAACTTTACCATAGAAATGAAAATAATGCAACCTAAACATTTGTACCCTTCTGTCACTCTGAAATTTAGAAAAACTGAGAATTATAAACAAATAAATGAAACTATGAAAACCGACAGATGGTATAATTATAAATATAAAAAACTACAATCAGTCATTAAATTTAGAAAGGTCATTGTATAGAATGTCAGTTTAAAAACTTGTTTTTGCATGTACCAACAACAAAAAAATCAAACATTTTAATTTTTTAAAGAGGCATTTAAATTAGCATCAAAAAATACATCAAATAGTTAGGATTAAATTTAATGAAAATGAGGAAAGATTATTCCACAAAAAATATAAAACAATGTAGAGAAAAACTTAAAAATATCCTGAACGCATTAAGGACAATATGTTTATAATGAAAATGTTAGCTTTCCTCAAAATGATTAATAGATTCAATACAATTAAATATCCCATTAAATATCCAGTATATTTTTATTATGGAAACTGACAGGATTGTTC
>NW_003852413.1:9769416-9773390 GCF_000181295.1 Otolemur garnettii
TGTAAAATATATTTAAAAACAAACAGACCCAGGGAAGCCACTGTGTTATGTCTTTTGGAGAGTAGAAAAATGCAAGTAGCTCGCAAACCCTTCAAGGAGCTTACCGGGCAGTGAGAGCAATGAGCAAACACCTGATGAATGATAGTCAAGGTACAGACTTTTAAATGAAAGAATAAAGTATGTGATAAAATAAAAGGAGGAACAAATGAATTCTGAAAAGAAGCTCAGCTTAAGCTTTTGAGTTGAATCCAGAAAAATACATAAGTTTTTTATAGGTAAAGGAAGGGAAAGAAATATTTCTTTCAAAGAAATTGCAAGAACAAATAATTAACACAATAACTAAGAAAATGAAGGCTCTGTTAACCAGTTTGATGAAAACATTTCAAATTGTATATAAAACCAGCACATTATACCCCATGATTGCATTAATGTACATAGCTATGATTTAATTAAAAAAAAAAAGCAAGGGAATTCAAGGTCATATTTGAGAATGTCAGGATGTCTGTTATCCTGTCAAGATAGGATCCATATTTGTCACTCTAGAGAGAGAAATCTAGAAGCAGTTAAGTAATAGTTTCCATTAAATCCATAATATAAGTATGAGAGAATTTATCAGCAGCTTTTCAAGACCAGAGAAAAGAACATGACCCTTGAGGCAGAAACCAACTTCAGAGGCCATTGGATTTTTACTTGGGCATGACAGGAAAATCTTCCCAGTAGTACCATGTTTCCCAGAAAATAAGACACTATTCTTACATTTATTTTTTATCAAGAAGATACACTAGGGCTTATTTTCAGGGGATGTCTTACCTCTGTGCCAAAATGCATATCTACATAACCATGCCTATCACTAGGTCTTGTTATTGGGGTAGGGCTTATATTTAACAAATGCATAGGAATCCTGCTAGGGCTTATTTTGGGGGTAGGTCTTATTTTGGGGGAAACATGGTAGTTAGGCCTGTTAGATTTTAGGGCCTGATGGCATAGGTTCTAACCTGGCTGTATTGCTTATTAGCTTTGTGACTTCCTATAAGGTATGGACACTCAGTTTTCACCTTTGACATATGACATAGTAATAGTGTGTCTCACAGGTGATCCTTACAGGGTCAACATAAGGGTTAAACAAATAAATGGAAACACTTGGAATCTTAGCTAGCACAAAGCAACTACTTATCCAAGTTTAGCTAATGTCATATTCATAATTCAATGATTACTATTACCATTACTGATATTCTCAGAGAAACAATCATGGAGGCCCAGACAGGTTGCCAGTTTGAATCCCATGGGCCATCTTTTCCAAACACAACTTAGCGAGCAATCAGGGAAATCTGGTTAGGTTTTAAAACAAAAATATGTATTAGATATTTGCAAGCACCTTGTCCCTGGAGCACTACTCATGATATATATTTTTTTAATCTTAGAGTTAGAAAAGAGATTGTTGTGGTTTAGGAACAAATTTCTGTTAATATCTAAGTTGTATATTCAAGATGCAACATTAGATTTAGGAAATTTTTCTCAACATCATTGAATAACTATAAATTGAGTTAAATATTAGATCTTATAATTTTTCAGAGCTCATCATTTACCTGACTCATCAAATGATTTCTGGTAAAATTGTAATGTAAGTCACAGTAGATAGAGTATTAGAGACTTGGGGTTAGTAGAGCATGTCATGTTACATGTGTTACAGATGGAAAAAAAAAAAAAAGAAAAGAGCACTACTGACTTCTCAGAAAGAGCTAAGTCATCACCAAAAATGATTACCAATATCTGTTCATATCTTCACAACTGCCTCTGCTTCCAAAAACGAGTTGTTTTTGTCTGCTTGGACCATTATAATACAATACCACAGACTGTGTGGTTTAAACAACAGAAATTTGTTTCTCACGGTTCTGGAGGCTGAGAAGTCCAAGGTCAAGGTGCTCGCAACCCAGGTTTCGTTCTGAGGCTTCTTCCCTGGGTCAGTTGCTGCTGCCATCTGACTGGGTGCTCAGTATTGCTCTGAAATATGTAGAAAAGTTGATTCTTAGAGGAACAAAGTGGACCTGTAGAAACCCTAGAGGACAAATTTCAGAGAGGATTACTGAACAACACTCCAACCCTCTGTTTTTTTTTTTTTTTCCCCTTCTTCTTAACAGTGGTGCTGGCCAAGGTTACATTGAGATTATGGTGAAATTTTGACAAATACTTTTCTTCTTCTTCTTCTCTCTCTCTCTCTTTCCTTAGTCCATACAACAATGTGTAACTCGTAGTAGAAAATCTTAATGTAATATAATGACATTAAAGCAGAACAGAATCTTTTTAATTTAGAATTTCTGGTAAATCAAAAAATTTGGAACAAAATCAGCAGAACAGAATGCGGGCATTCACATATCTGGCTTTTTGAAAATATGCAATTGATGTAATAGTAACTGACAGAATAGAAGTTATTTATTTTGCCCCCTCTGTCAAGCCTCATGTTTCTACCTAGGAAATTCTATATTACTGTGACATTTTCATTTTTATTTATATACCAAATTATTCATGAGGAGGAAAAATATGTATTTCAGAGTCTCACGGAATTGAAAAATGGGAAGAAATGTCCGTCACCGAGCTTTTCCTCGAGAGACAATTCCTCCAAGTAATGTATTTGTGGTACTTCTATGACATGTTCTATATTTCCCTGAGCACTAGCACTTAATTTCTGTAAAAAGCACACCATGTGGAAGACAAGTATTTAGAGAGAGAAAATTAAGTGATGTCAATAAGGGGAAAATGTTTACTGGTGAGGGTTACTTGCAGGCCTGAAATAATGGTCGAGAATAACATTCATATTGCAAGCAGAGAGTTCCTAGATCAGCGATTGTCAACCTGTGTGCCATAAGAGGATCTTAGGTGTGCTGTAAAAATTTTTGATGATCATTAATTAAATTATTATTATTTTTTTTGCCAGGGCAGGGTTTGAACCCACCACCTCCGGTATATGAGGCCAGCTCCCTAGTCCTTGAGCCACAGGTGCTGCCCATTAGTTAAATTATCTTTGAGAGAAGTTCAAAGCACTATAAGTATATTCTTTTTTTTTTTTTACCCTCTTTTAATCAACATTATTTAAGTGTGCCACAGAAGTTTAACTGTAGGTTCCTGTGTGCTGTGAGATAGAAAAGGCTAAAAAATCCTGCTCTAAATGAGACGGTTTGGTGTCCCTGAGATAGTACACATAGCCAAGCATTCTTATTCTTGATTATGCATGAGAATTCCCTGGAGAAATTATAAACAACAACAAAACCCAGGGACACACTTCTTGGGTTTCACCCTCAGAGATTTCTTTGATGTGGAAGGTACCTCGGTACCACGAGGATTGGAATTTTCAGCTCCCCAGGAGATTTGAATGCATTGCTAGGTCTGAAATCATTGCACTAAACCAAGAGATAAAAGACTGTCTCTGTGATGGGGGATCTAAAAGAACCCTCAGTGGTTAGGGCGCCAGCCACATACACCAGGGCTGGTGGGTTCAAACCCGGCCCAGGCCTGCCAAACAACAACAACTAAAACAAAAAAATAGCTGGGTGTTGTGGCCGGCACCTGTCATCCCAGCTCCTTGGGAGGCTAAGGCAAGAGAATAATCTCTTAAGCCTAAGAGTTTGAGGTTGCTGTGAGCTGTGATGCTACAGCACTCTACCAAGGGTGATATAATGAGACTCTGTCTCAAAAAAATAAATGTATAAAAGTTTTTAATAAGTACTGACACAGCTTCTCCAAAGTACATGAGGCAGGACAGCCCCAGAGCTCTTGGTGTGTGGCCACTTTAGTTATCATTAGTCAGAACTTACCACCTGCATGTGCCCAGCAAAAGGTGCCAGTGTCTATGGGGTCAACCAGGTGAGGAAGAAGAGGGAATGTGTTGTTTATATTTCTTCCTCCCCTGGTCTTTCTCTCTCTGTCTTTTATAAAGTGGACAAGTGGGAGGAGTTATGTTTCTCCCCTCTAATTCCACC
>NW_003852413.1:9773463-9775913 GCF_000181295.1 Otolemur garnettii
TGGGTCAACAGAGAGCCTGACCCACAGCTCTGCAGACAGAAGACGTCCATTCACACAGAGCGCTGACCTCAGACCTTGGCACCTGCTCATGGCCCTGTGCTTGTGGGATTGTGTTGCCCTCACAGGAAGTGCTCAGATTTCCTTCTGTGCAGCCCATGACCAATTGCTACCTTCCTTCTTATGAAACCAATGGGTAAAGCCTTCATGGACATAAAACAGCAGAGTTCTTAGAAGAAAGATATCCGGATTAAGAACCCAAGTTCAGAAATCCCAGGGTTAACAAAAGCTTTTTCTGACCTTCATGGGATCCCTGCATTGGAGAGAGTTGTCATGGTTTTCCAAAGTGGTGCAGGGCAAAAGCCTGCACATACTTAATTTTGCTTTTCAGACAGCTGAGATTTAGTGTTAAGCAAAGGACAATTGCTGTGGCCAAGTTCATGGGTAACAAAGCTGAATTGCCCTAGGAAGTCTGCAGAATGACTTGGGGCCTTAGGGGTATAAATCTCACTTTAATTGATTTATAAGGCTTTATTATCAGTCCTTATTCATCTGGCCCAAAGACCCACTGACTTTCTGCAGTGGAAGTTTGGCTCAAATCAAATACTTGCCATAGGAATATAATCATGTCTTACAAATGGTTTTAAAAAATCACCCCAAAATTCCACTTGTCTTGCAAAATTTGCAGGGAAGGAATAAAATCACATTTATTAATAACACTGCCACCTCCTTTTCCCCAGTTGCTTTTAAATCCTGCTGTCTCTACTCCAACCCACCGTGCCCTACTGCCAAAATAACACCAAAAATCTTTGCCTACAGAAATAATGTTGCAGACGGCTTGATCAATCCAAGTAACACCAACCACAATAACAATCCCTGAGAGAGTATGTTTAATTAAAGAAATGTTTAATTCATTTAATTTGGTCTGCCTCTTCATCTCTATTAAGGCTACCTTGATTTTTTCTCTTTTTTCAGAAGCTAATTTTATGAAACAGCTCTTGTGCGTTGCTTAGAAGAAAAAGCAGGTACTAAAATGGATACTTTGAAAAAAATTTTACATCCCTGAAAAATTTAAAGGTTAAAAAAGTTAAAATTCAAAACAGGGATGAGGTATTTGGGCTTTAGTACCTTGAGAACAGCATGAGGGTTTTTTCTGTTATGGATTTCCTTGTAGGGAGTAGTGTGCAACAGAGACAGCCACCAGCCCAGTGCATTAAAACTGACACATCTGGAATAATAGAAAGTCCACTAAAACTAAGGTTTGTGACTTCAGCTCACTAAAACTAAACATGTGCTACTAGGCAATGCTTCTTTTCTGGATGCAGTTGGCCTTTTGTGAGGTAAGGTAATAATACCTACTCTCCAGGATTCTCGAGTAAGCATTTTATAACATCCTGTAGCCAACTTTTATTAAGCATTTCTACTGTCAGGCACTATTTTCTGTGCCCTATAACAATTAACTCATTAATAACCAAAGAACCTTATGAGATAGGTTAGTTTTCATATATTCTATTTTCTAGATGAGGAAACTGGGGTACAAGAAAATGAAATAAAATCAAATAACCCAGTATTTTGTGGCAGAGCCCAGATTTAAATGTAGTCCTCTGGTTCTAGAGACCTCAATGCTCTTGTAAACAGTGTGAAACAATGTTTCTGAGACGCAGTCAGACTTGCACACAGGTCTGTTTGCCCTTCTTGTTACACACACACACACACACACACACATACACATACACACACGCACTTACTTTGCTCATATGAAATGTTGGCTTCAGGTATATTTGCTTTAAGAAAAGAATATCCTGGCAACTCTTCTTTTATGATGCAAATTTTAAATAATAGAAGGAATCTAACTCAACTATTCAGTTTTCCAGTTTTTACCAGTGGGCAGGTCCTGGCTGGCTAGAAGCTTTCCGAATGAGCGTGTTTTCCATTCAAAGTGTTTGGACAGCACGAAGAAGAATCCAGAATTTCTGTTGGGATGATGGTGGCAGGGCAACCACACATTCTTACAGTGTTGCAGATGAACTTTTGCCTCCTGAGTCATGAGACATTCACAGAGATCCTCGGGGACTTCCTCCCGTCTACCTGCTCTGCTGGGCTGCACCCGGCCTTGTTGCTGGACTGGTTCTGTGTAGACATCAGCCGTCCTGGTGTTATTACTAAGACCTTTCAGAGACTGACACATCTCTGAGAAGGTACAAAATGGATCTAGAACGGAACTTCTTTAACAAGAATGAGCCCCTTCCCCTGTGCAGATTTTTGAGAATGTTTGAAGATACTTTTGATTATCACAACTGTAGGTCGTGCTATAAACCATCCTACAATGCACGGGTAACCTTCCTCCCGTAACAAAAGATCATCCAATCTGAAATGTCCATAGCGCCGTTGTGGAGGAATTTTGATCTAGAATATCTTCAGTCACCTCTTTGAAAGAAACTTCTTGGGAAAGG
>NW_003852413.1:9776607-9782196 GCF_000181295.1 Otolemur garnettii
GGACGCTGGTCACGCAGGTGTGCTCACTTTGAAAATTCACAGCCCTGTATACTTTTGATATGCTCACTTTTTCTATGTATGTATTATTCTTCAATAAGAATTTTAAAATGTACAGCTGGTGTTCTGGAAACTGAAACTGGATATTTCTATTAATGCTTTCCTTTACGTCTTAATGTAGATTTGCCCCATGCCCCTCAAAAGGCCCAAGGAATTAAGCCCAGAGGAAAGCCAAAGAGGGTGGGAGTGGAAGCTTAGTTCCCCAGTGGCCTGGCTGAGCCACAGGCCAGTGGGGATAGAGATAGGAGAATTCCCTGGGGAGGATGATCATGAACACATAAATAACCTCAAGTCAGGAGCAGAGTCAGTGCTTAAGAAAAACAGTCATCAGTCAGCACTGAATCAAGGGGATTGAGGTAGTACCTATAGCAGCTTCATGGAGTGGGAGTGAGGACGTTTCAGGCAGGGGGGGCAATGCCTGAATTTGCCAGGAAAATGCTAAAAGTCTTTTTTGGGATGACACTTTGCCCATGCCACAGTTTTGACTTCATTTCTTATCTGGCCTTACTCCTCATTCATTCTCTCTCTTTCCCTCTGTCCCTCTCTCTCTCTCCCTCCCTCCTCTCTAAAGAGACAATTCTTGTTTATTTTATTTGGTTAATTCCTAGAAGGGAAATGGTCCCTGCATATCTGCTAGTTGTTGCTTGCGTTTTGTTTTGTGTGGCTAGCTAGGAGATGCTGGAAGGCTCCTTTACCTTCTCCCTGAATCAATTTTCTCGTTTGTAAAAAGAGGACTGGAGTGACATTATAAATGGTAAATCATTCTATGGACGCTCTGGTTATATATATTAACATTAAGTTCTAATACTACTCCTAACTCTAGAAAACTGATTTAATGTGAAATCATGGATTCTAAGCGAAACTTTTTCCACACTTTCCCCTTTACAGCCTACTGCTCAAAAACTATCTGTTCCAGTTCCTTGTGCCCAATCCCCTTGACAGACCCCTGCTAGGGGGGAGTTTCACAGGGAGTTCTAGAGGCAGGCACCTTGCCTGGCAGCCAGGAGTGCACACAGTGAACAGTTTGTAATGCTGGTGTTAGTACTGGCTGCTGGATAGAGCTTGTCATTTCAGCCCAAGAGAAAGGTCCTGCTGTTGAAGGCTTGTGTAGGCAAATAACATATTTTAAATGTTGTACAGCATATGGAAATTTCTATTACTGCAAACATTTGGTTTGGTTCTGTGCCTGTTCAACATATTGTACATTTCTAAATTAAGTGTCTTTTAAACAGAGCGCAGTTATGATTCACGTCCCCTCTCGCTGTGGGTGGAGGGCTCGAGGTAGGTGTTTCACACTCGCTTTTCCACAGCCACACGCCTGGACCCAAATCCCATACTTCAGTTTCTTATGCAAAGTCCGGTGGTGGTGAGCCGCCGAATGTGGGCAGCAGGACTCAGAATATTTGTTTAGTATATTGGACTTGTCAAACTCCATAGCCTTTCTAGAACCAGGAGGATGATTGAAGCTCATAGCTCCCCACGTGCTCCTCTAACCAAATCTCATTTTCTTTTTTTAATTTATGAGACTGAACTTCTGGTGGAAAAAAATAAGGGATGGCCCATTCATCTTGCCTTGCATTGGTGTCTTCAGACTATGAAGTTTAGCCTTATTATAATAACAAAAATTGTTAATGTGAATTGACTTTCCGATCTACTTGTCATTTTTATTTTCTGATTTTGTTTGTTTGTTTGTTTTTGTAGTTTTTGGCTGAGGCTGGGTTTGAACCTGCCACCTCCAGCATATAGGGCCAGTGCCCTACCCCTTTGAGCCACAGGTGCCACCCTATTTTCTGATTATTAAAAAGGAATGTGTATGGTGCTCCCACTTAAGGGGCATAGGGTTAGGGCGTATGGCACACCTCTTGGGGGCAGGGCACAATGACAAGGGAGACTTTACCTACCAAATGCAAACAGCATTACCTAATCATTTGTACCCTCAATTAGTCTGAAACAGTAAAATAAATAAATAAATAAGGCCAATGTTTATGTAGAAGATTTGAGAGTTAAAAAGCCTAAGTCAGAAGACAAAATATTTCCCATAAGATGATGGATGTTACACTATTCTGTCTACTTTGGGGACACGATGGAACATTTCCGTTATAAAAATGAGCTATACATTTACTATCCAGACTTGATCACTGCTAACACTTCTATGTAAATCCATCAAGCTTTTTCTGATCACCCTTTAGTTCATTAATTTGTAAAAATATTAGTGCCGGCTTGTACTTCGACTACTTGTTTCAACTCTGTAAAAACACAAAAAGTTGGCAACATTCAAGTTGGACCTGCTGCCCCTTAAAAACAAAAGAATCTCTTGTTTTTCTCAGGGATAGACTTTACATACCAAAATGAACATAAATTAAAAGATGCTTATAATAATGAAGTGTTCTAGTGTTTAACCTTCCTCAAGCACCTAGCCCAGTGCCTGGCTTTTGATATTAAGTGGTATGTCAATAAATGAACAAATTAGGATTTGACATGGAAACATACAATCCCTTAAACTCATATATTTGAAGTTCCAGAGTGAATCCAAACCACTCTGAGTTGAGACTGAAGTTTGCTTCTCCACCTGAGTAGCACTGGAAACTGTAGTTTAGGTCATGGGTGTTAGCTGTGCATTCTTCCACTGCCCTTTCCGGAGTGGAAGGCCAACCATTCCTTGAGAGAGACCATGTCTTTATGAGGTTATGTGTCTTCCTTAAATAGGCAAAAATCTCATTCACATCCCAGATATGAACCACTGAATCATCTGACAAAGGAAATGTATTAACCTAGGTTAATGTTTTGTACGAGAAACCAAAGTATATATTATCCTACTAACCAGAAAGAAAACTGCTTCAGCAGAGACCTTACTCTTAAAACAAAGGCATGGTCGATGATATGGAATTACCCATTGGGTTGGTAAATATTCTCTTGCTGTCTTTGGAGGTGTACAGCAATGAGATTGTCTAATACAATAGCAAATGTATATGCTGGCCCATTAACAAATATAATTGGGACTTGGAAAATCCCACCTGGTCATGAATATCGCATTGGCTCACTTCTTTCACAGACCATTCATACAAGGTGATTCCACAAAGAGATTTGAATGGTGTTTTGATTATTAAAGAGTTGACTGGTATAGACCCAGGACAACACGAAAGTGAAAACTTTCATCTTCAAAGTTGCTGCCTTCCTCAAAGGATCAGCGGCCATTCTATGCCAATCCCATCTGTGCCTCTCTCCCATTTGAGCTCCCCTTCATTGAGAAGGATTTTTTTGTCACTGCCCCATGATTTTACCTTAATCTCACAGGTTGGAGGAAGGGAGTTGAAAGAGCCATTAGGTCACCACTTATTTTCTTGATCTGTTAGACTGTGTAAAGATTGTGGCTCCATCAATTCCCAGATATCTTGGACAGGTTACTGGATCTCACTTTTCCCATGGATAAAATGGGGTTAATAATAATATTTACATCATAATAGTATGGTAAGAAAGAAATTAGTTGCTATGTGCATAGTATTCAGAAAAATGTCTGGAACATGGAAAATAATCAGTGTGGTTAGGTCTTGTTAAATTTTCCATTTCTTTGGGGCAGAATCCTTCTTAGGGCCTTGTTATTATTCAGAGCTATGGGTGGGACATTGGTTAAAATATTATCCAGCTACTTGATCATACAGACTATGTGATAGGGCTGAATATAGGGACCTGTCCAAATAAAACCACTGCCCAGGGAAGAAATTCCCACCCAGGAAGGAATGAGCATGCCAGGCCCTACCTCCCAGCTCTTACATTCCCATCCTCCTTAGCCCATGTGGTGACTTCTTTTCTGAACTCAGCTCACTCACATCCAAGTGAATAAAGACCACACTGCCCACACAGAACCTGGACCCTGCTTCCTTTTGTACACATCTTGGGAATACCTCTCCTTTTCAGTCCTTGACTTTTCAGAAGGCATCTTCTCCAGATTTCCAAACTCTGCAGTGCCACGCATGATACCATCAAATCACCAGATGTTAAAACTCAAAGGGACCAGGTTAATGTTAATAAGTTTCTTTTTTTTTTCTTGTATTCAAGTTCATTCTTTATACTGTGCTCCTTATCTCCAAAAGTAACTGATGCTAGTATTTTGAGAAACGGAAGCAAGCCATTGAGGTAGCTATCTGCAACCATTTGAAGGCTTCTTGAAACACGTTCGAAGGGCAGGATTTTCTTCAACTTCTGTGTCAGAAGGAAGCAGGACCAACACACCGCAGAGGTAAATTTTACTCTATTTTAGGTCTTTTGAGTTCTCAGTTTAGAGCCTGAATACTCCCTTCAGCCCAAGTTCTAGATACTTAGAGAAAATTCAGGAATCATGACAAAAAGAAAAAAAAATGCTATTCAGATGAATAAACACCCCAATGTGTACACACACGGAGAAGTGAATTTAGGCAGTATCTTTCCTGAGCAGAGCTGTTCCTGGTCTATCTCTAGGCAATGCCAGCCTAAAGCTTCTCTCCCTGACGGAGCCACCTCTAGAAGGCAGAGAAAATAGGGTGAGTGTCCGATTGCCCAGTGAGACTATCACAGAGAGGAAAATAGAGGCAAAAAGGAAAAAATTTCCCTTTCAGCACAAAATCAGTCCTGAAAATATCATCCAATCCTCTCTCTTTCCAGGAAAGTCATAAGAAGATGTGAAAAATTTGGCACACCCCTCGCAATAGAAAAATTTACCAATGAGCATGTATTGATCCAAGTTCTGAGGGGGAGAGGTGCTCAAATATTTACTCAGAGCCCTTCACTGAAAGGAGCCGAGGGTGCTCAGAGGCGGTCACCAGCAGGCACCTGGCACCGACCACCTTTCCTCCGCTCTAAGGGACCATTCATTCCTGCCTGGTGCTTTCCCACACCCACTTCCCTCTCCCTTTCCAGTGCCCCTTAGGAAGATGTTTTATGAACTGTGTGCATGCATATTTTTGTACCTACAGTAAGAATGTTGTTTTCCTAGAATGGAGGATCAGAACGGAAACTTCAGGGACCTGGGTTCTCAGCCTTGGGAACACAGCTGCTCAGGCATCACATCTGCAGACAGATGCTTCTTTATGATGGGCAGTGCCATTCTTAGTCTCCATTCCTCTTCTCTCTTGCTTTCTGAATCACTTTTACTTATAAATACCTATAAAGATGAGTGCAGGTGTAAGCACAGTTATCCCCATTTTGCCCCTAAAGCTTTGATAGGAACTTGATCAAATCAAGACTGTTTTGTTACTTCAGCTTTGTATTCTAACTTGAAAGGTATAATTTCATGGAAATGGATAGATCAGTGCAGTTATACTTACATAAATAGGTATCAACGAATATACTTAAATAGTTACATCTTTAAAGAATGCTGCAATTGGTGCATAGCCCAAGCTGATGAGCTCAAATGGAAAATATTACTTGGAGCCTGCTGAAACAACCCAGTTAATTGGCCCCATTTTTTTTCTAAGAATTAAAAATATTGTTTTCAATTTAAAAAATAATTGTCATTGGTTTATGCTTCTAATTTGAAGTAAATTAACTCAAAAAGAT
>NW_003852413.1:9782703-9792708 GCF_000181295.1 Otolemur garnettii
ATATATATTTTATAAATATATAAAATAAATATACATATATAATATATATACTAAAATAGTCACTTATTTCCTGACTGATGCTAATAGTTAGTTGCTTTATAAAATATGTTTGTTTCTGGTTACTACTGAACATTTAAAAGTGTAAAGTATATTCCTTCTGGTTACAATTATGTGGCTTTTTTTTTTCCTTTTCAAATTAGCAGACCTTGAGGTAGTTGCTTTAAAATTATAAAATATAGACTTCATTCAATTCTCAGCAAGGTTCTTAATTGTTTCATATCAAATCTCTTAACATACAGCAAGAGCAGAAGGTCTTCTGGCATTAGAAAATTGTTTTAGAATCCAACCCCTCTGTTATGATTAAATATGTCAAAGAAAATTTTACATAGAAGACTTACAACCTTTCTGATTGAATAGGGAAAAAAAAATGAGGAAATTCTAAGCCTTGCCCATCCCTTCCCTCCTCCTCCTATCGAGGAAGCCCAGAAATGACCTCTGCACACCTCTTGAGATTTGTGGACCTGGGGGTGTGAACAGGTCATGGGTGTACTTATACTAAGGGAAACCATCCAGTGCTTATATGAAATTCAAATTCAACTGGCATTCTGTATTGTTATTGGTTGGATCTGGAGCCTTTACTTGCAAACCACTATTTTAGTGACAATAGATCTCAGTTACATAGATGAGAAAAAGATTCTCACAAAACAGTGTTGGTAAATATCCTGGATGCATGACAAATTCCTTGATTTCAGCTTTCCAACTAATAAAATGGATGTAATAGAAGCACCCTAACATTCTCACCAGCTAGTCTAAGGAAGTATTGACTTAGCCTAAAGGTTCAAGGTGTATGAGATTATTATTGCAATTGTTTAAATTCTATTTCAAAAGAAGACATAGCAATAGCCAACAAGCATACGAAAAAGTGCTCAACATCATTAATCATGAGAGACACGCAAATTAAAACCACATTTTACACCTATCAGAAAGTCTATTATTAAAATCTCAAAAAATAGCGGATGTTGCCAGGGGTGTAGAGAAAAGGGAGCATTTCTATACTGTTGGTGGGAATGTAAATTAGCACAACCTCTATAGAAAACAAAATGGACATTTTTCAAAGAACCAAAAATAGAACTCCCATTTGATCCAAAAAATCCTGCCACTGGGTATCTACACAAAGGGAAATAAATCATTATGTCCAAAAGGTACCTGCATCCCTATGTTTACTGCAGCTCTGTTCACAACAGAAAAGATGTGGAGTTGACCGAAGGACCCATCAGTGGATGACTGGACAGAGCAAGTGTGGTTGACACACAAAGTGGAATGCTACTTGGCCACAAAAAAGAAGGAAATCGTGTCTCTTGCAGCAATGTAGATGGAACGGGGGTCATTCTCCTAAGTGAAAAAAGTCAGACACAGAAAGACCAACGGGAGCTAAATAATGCAAACACATGGATGTAGAGTGTTAATTTTTAGACATTGAAGACTTGAAGAGGGTGAGGGAGGGGATGGATGATGAGAAATTACTGAATGGGCACAATGTCTATTATTCAGATGAAAGACACAATAAAGGTCCACTACGTAAGATATCCACATAACCTACTTATGCGTAGACCTTATACTACATAAATTTATAGAAGTAAAAAAAAAATTTAAACCACTATATAATAGCAACTCAAAAGAATCGTTTACAGAAATCTTAATCATTAAGCGCTCAAGAATCATCCTGTTTTTGTCAATCTTTATTGCAGTCAATGTACCTGATACTATGTATTTTAAACAGATTGAATTTAATTTTTCTACACATTTCGTAAACGAAGGGATAAATGCCTGTATAATGAAAGTAACGAGTCATATATTCATGTATTTATTTCAATATAGACTGTAGACTAATGAAACATGAAAAATAACCTTGGAATCTATGACAAAGCTCTTCAGGGAAAGATATTAGTTATTTGATTTTAATCAAATTGAATTCAAATATTGAATTTGTGACTGATAAATCTTTTCTCTCTTGGTTGACATCTTGTGGGAACATACCTCCAGGGCTCCCCAGAGGAGACCATTCCATGTGCATTATCATTGCTGATAGGGAAGTAGATTCTAAAACAGAAACTTACAACCAACATAGCTTGTATGTCATACTCATCTGCTGGTAAGATTAAGGTATGAGGAAAGGAATGGGGGCAGATGCAGAGTGTACTCTCTGCATGAGGAACAAAAATTAAAGAGCATCTAGATTAGACAAAACCAGTCCCCCCACCACCCAGGACCCCAGAGACAATTTACTTCCCAAGATATCAGTGACATAGTTTGTAGGCAGAGTGAAGCCTGCAGGTCTTACTTGAATCAAGGACAGAAACCTTTAAATCAACTGAGTTTCTAGAATTGATTCAATAACGCAAACAAAAATGAACCAGTGTCACTATGTGAGATTCGAGGATGCTTAGAATGGCGATGGGTCCAGTAATCCCTGGGGACTATTAATTAAGTACATCCTCCAACAGCCTCAACTCCAGGCTGTTAATCCTCACACCTTCCTCTGAGACCCCTAGACAGCTGCTTTGGAGGTCTTAATGAATCTCTGACCAATTTGGGCCATGGTCAAGTAGCAAAAACAACAGCCAGATGTGTAATAAGATATTCCGTGAAGAATGCTTGTTCAATGTTATTAGACCAGCCTATGCCGCAGGAGAGGCGATATCACAGTTCACATAAGACCAGTAAAACAGCAAGTGGCCTTCCAATGCATGTATGAAAGAAGTCCTCAGATATTACCTAGCCGTGGTAACATTCCCTGGTCAGATGATGATGAAATCACCAAAATAATGGCAGGAACAAGCACTGTCTTCCTGTGATTTTTAATTTAACTGGGATCATTTTTTTTTAAAAAAAGCTCTGATTTAGTGCCTGGTTTAGTAATTCTACATTGATCCATGTTTACATTGTCTCAATAAAGGTGGGTTTCTTTAAACAGCTTTGCCCTTGAGTTATAATAAACCACTCCTGGGCTTCCATATTGCCAGGATGATGACAGGTGTTCTTTAGCCGTCCTGGATCCACACGGACGTTTATCCAGATGAAGGTCATTGTAACTAGTCCTGCGCTGACCATCCACTCAATGCCAGCTGCGGAGTGTCAGCTGCCAGGTTGTAAGTCCCCTTCAGCTGTGATATTTTTCCCTGTTCCTTGTGGGCACAAGAAATTCACTCAATCCACACCCAATATGATGGCAAATTTTATCAGCATGACTAGATTACAGAATCCACATGTTTGATCAAATATCATTCTAGATGTTTCCATGAGGATGTTTTTGGATGAAATTACCATTTGATTTGGTGGATTTTGAGTAACACAGGTTGACCTTCGAAATGTTGGTGGAACTCATGCAATCAGCTTATGGCCTGGATTCAACAAAAAACTAACCTCTCCTAAGCAAGAGGGTGTTTTGCCAACAGTTGACCTTAGGACTCAAAATGAAACCTAAGTTCTTCCCTGGGTCTCCGACTTGCTAGACCTCTCTGCAGATTTTGGATTATTTTAGCCTCTGCAGCCACATGAGCCAATCCCTTTAAATGAATCTCTCTCTGTGTATACATATCCTATTATCAAGAATCCTAATACACCTGGCTGAGAGAAACGCCATGGGCTGAAATCCTTTCTTCTTCTGTTTCTTCCATTCTTAGGTTCAGAGACTCCTTCACCAAGCCAGGCTGTCTAAGCTCCCATCTGCCAATGCATCTTACAGTTAGAGCAGATATGGGGAGACCAGTCACTGTCATCAATCAGTGTCAGTGAGGTATGGATCAATAGGCCACTTTGAAGAATACCTTCAAGCAATTTGTTAACCCCCAAATTTCCAAGCTCATGACATACATAAATTCTAAGGAAAGAACAGCAGAGGAAAAAAAATTAGAAAGAGATAACTCATTGAAAAACATGTCAAATTACTGAGGCCACGCTCCTGTAGCATTGTTTGGTGTCCAGGTAATGCATATAAACGGATGGAAATTATTCTCTCTTTTTTACATAAAGCAATGTATGGCAGCTAAGAACACTGGACTAGATCAGCCTCTCAAGAGCTGCAGGGTAATCCTTAGAACAGAAGCAACACCAGTAACCAGGAAAGGCAGCAGTGTGTGGTGGTGGAGGGGCCCCCAAGTGGGCCAGCATCAGAGGTGAGGACAAAGTGCCTTCCAGTTCCCTCACCTACAGCAAAGGGCTGGAAAACAGATACAGGATCAGAAACAGTGATAGGAAAGGATGCAGATGACACCTGTGGCATGATCTTTGAGGCTGGAACTCCTAGCAATAATTAAGAGAATGCCACAAAGGAGGATGTGGAGAAGAAGGGTAGAAATCGGTAACATATGAATGCGCGATGATAGTATGAGCCACTTCAAGCCAACCCCTGCTGCTTCCTTGGGAGGCATTGATCACCACGATATTCAGGAAATTAAAGCGTTGAGATGTCACCTGTCTTCCTTCCCTAAACCACGACTCTTCTCTTTTTTTCTTTTTCGGAGACAGAGCCTCAAGCTGTCCCCCTGGGCAGAGTGCCATGGAATCACAGCTCACAGCAACCCCCAACTCCTGGGCTAAAGCGAGTCTCCTGCCTCCACCTCCCAAGTAGCTGGGATTATACGCACCCACCACAACACCCGGCTATTACTTGGTTGCAGCCATCATTGTTGTTTGGCAGGCCTGGGCTGGATTCGAACCCGCTAGCTCAGGTGTATGTGGCTGGCACCTTTAGCTGCTTGAGCTACGGACACCAAGCCGACTCTTCTCCTTAATGGCCAGAGCCTAACTGATATATCTTTTTTGGACTAAAACCCTTGAACTCTGGGGTAACACCTCAATGTTTAAGGAAAAAGTAAAGGATTAGAAAATATATTTATCAGGACATTTTAAGTCTTTAAGGAAGAAAGTGATGTTTCTAACTTCTGTGAACACCCCAAACTCAAAGAATCCAAATTCTTTTGTCTGCTTTTACAACTAAGCAAAAGGGAACCTGTGAACCCCAAGCATGTACATTTTTCCTCTGTTTTAATATTTCTGATGTCCTTTTTCTCCCTGCCCAGCATTCAGGTGGACAGAAAGGGAAGCTTGGCTTTCCATTCTCTAGATGTGCAGTGAGGGAAATATAACTCATTGGAAATCAAACATGGGAGGAGGGGGGAGGGGATGGGTGGTGAAAACCTATCTAAAGAGTAGGGTGAATGGTATCGGGGTGACAGGCACACTGGTGACCCTGACTCGAGCATTACAAAAGCAATCCACAGAACCAAAAACATTTGTACCCCTGTGATACTTTGAAATTCAAAATAAATAAATAAATAAATGGAAAGCTTCGGCCTGTACAGGCAGCATAAGGACTGCCCATAGCACTGACACCTGTGCTCATACACTCCCGGACAATGAAAACCAAAAAAGGAAAGATGTTTATTCCCATGTTATTCCCATCCTACAAATGGGCATTGTGTGCTCTAATAAAAAAGAAAGGAATTTCCTTAGCGTCTCAAATCAACCAAGCCCTCCCCTTGAGTCTAGTGTCTATTAGATTACACTGCTGACCTTTTCCTTACGAAATACTCCTGAGTGCCCGTGAATCCTCTTGAGATTTGACTTTTTAGTTGCTCCCACAAATGGGGTGGCGAGTATGACTTTACATTCCCTGATTTGGCGTTGATTAGCCAGTAGAAAGAAGCAAAGATGACAGGGCATCTTGGCCATGTCCAGCCTGAAAGTGCCCTGCCTGTTCGCATTCATCCCCTTCCAACTCTGCCACGACCAAGGGAAGAACAGCCTTGGTTCCCACCTGGGTCTCCTGCAGCAGATTCCCTGCAGCTGAGCACAGTTTGCAAGAATGGCCCTAAACAGCCCACAGCTGTGTGGGGAATTATACTTTACTCTCATTTTCAGCCACTGGTTTGGCAATTGGTTTCATGGCAAAAGCAAACCAACATATGGATTATCATTTAGACAAAATGAACAATGTACGTAATCCCAGAGAACCTCTTATCTTCGATAGTGTTAAAACAGATTGCATAGTCAGTGCGAAAATATATACAGTAGAACCTTCACCACTGACCACTTCCCCCCACTGACCAGCTCCCTCAGTTGACCTAATTTTCATAGACCAGGCGTGCCCCAGGTGTACATATGAGTACAGGAGGCCTGAGCTCTCATGCTGACCACCTCTGCAGATTGACCAGTGTGTTACCGCCCCTTGGCTGGTCAACTTACAGAGGTTTTACTGTATATACGGTTTATATTTTATGAGAGGGAAAAGTTTCAGAGCTATTCTCTGGCTATCAGACTTCCTCTTTTAAAAAAGTTTTGAACAGTTTTATTGTGATATAACTTAAATATATCTAATTCGTGTTTTACACGTACAACTCGGTAAACTAGTAAATTTACAGAGTTACACTTCCATCACCACCGTCTGCTTGTGGCACATTTTCAGCACCCGGGAAAGAAACCTCCGTCCATTACAGGTTCTGTCTGCCCCACCTCCAGCCCTGGGAGCTGCAATTCTACTTTCTTCTCTTTCCATTTGCTGCTTGAGACATTTCCTAGAACTAGGAGCAGGACATTGGTGCTATTTTGTATCTAGTAATTCATCCTTTTAAAGGGGTAGAAAATGCAACACAATACACAAAGATTCAATTTTTTGAAATTTAACAACAGATGGTAAGGATGGTGCCGAGGCGTTGTTATTCTCAAAAGAAGGTGAATTCATGGTTACTAGAAAAGCTGAGCATGATGATGCCTCTGTCGCCTTATTTACAACCTACTGAACCACGTCCGAAATAAAAGAGATTACACATCCACCTATACAAACACACGTTGCATAGAGTTAAGTTTTGATGCCGTGCGTATGTCTGCTGGACACACAGCAAATATCCTTCATATAGAGATGCATTTTCTGCGTCCTGTGTGATAAAGGGAGCATAGGCTTTAGAATAAAAAATAAACTAAGAAATTCAGAAGAAAACCAGCGTTTGTACAGAAACTGCTTGGTGCTTCCTTCTAAACTCACTCTGAATTCAGTTTTTGTGTCTCATGAAGCTTCTGTCTTGAAAAGAGGTGTGATATTTGCTATCATGAGTAGAAGGAATAAGCCTGGGGAAGTAAAATCTAGATAAGTATTGGGCAGTGCCTGTGGCTCAAAAGAGTAGGGCACCGGCCCCATATACCAGAGCTGGCGGGTTCAAACCCAGCCCTGGTCAAAAACTGCAAAGAAATTAACATAAATAAATAAATAAAATAAAAATCTAGATAAGTATTCAACCAACATGGATGAGTTAAATGGCTTCACTGGAACTTAAAGGGTGGTATTCATATCATTTAGAACTCTCAGCCATCCCCAGTTTTAGGAAACATGAACTCTGACTCAATCACCAAATACTCAAACCACAAAGCGTGACTGCCCCCAAGATATGTGACCAACTTTCTAGAGAGCCCCCAAATGTCTTCACAAATATAATCTGTGATTCCCGAACCTTACAGAGAGCAAGGTATTTTATAAATAAACACAGACGTTTAAATCATTTCTATAAAACAGTTCACTGATGTCACGTGAAAAAAAGAGAATCCAGTGGAACCACAGAATTCCTCATACCCAGGATCACCTGCACAAATCCATACAGAAATGGAAGCCTGTACGAAATTAAATAGCAAATGAAAAGCTTGTAAAGTTCAACTAGCATATTCAAGCTCGACTCATTAAGGAGCCTCGTTTAATAGTAGCTAGGAGTGGCTCCAGATGGTGTCACGTATCAAAGGTCCTGGTCTATATGACCCCGGCGATGACAGACCAAGAGCTTTGCCTTCATTGCTGGGCATCAGTTAAACATCCTGATGAAAGACGCATCTGGGGATCTTTGGTCCATCTGTCCCAGTATTTCATCTCTGAGTTCCCTGATTCAAACTCAGGAGATCCATCCTGGACCAGGGTTGAGTTTGCACACCCCCAGGCTACATTAATTAAAGCACATGTACAGACATGTTAATATAATATTTAATATGTAAGGAACCATGGGCAGAGGTTACGTATTTATCCTTGCAATAGAGTAGTGAGGAAAATAAATTTCTTCTTGCTGCAACACATATGGTTCCACTTTCATGGTTCTGTCAGACTCCCGGGTTAATGACGTCCTACCATATGCCCAAGAGCAGAGAGTGATGGGGCTGACATGAGGGAAACAGGCTACATCGTGTGTCCTCAGCCATAAAATGCCATTCAAGTGACCCCAAAAGCTGACATCTGCCCACATGCTGTACACATCTGGGGCCATGTTGCCCATTTGTTCCTTTCTGATCTCAAGGTAAATATTATACATGAAAACATTGACAAGTACAGTCCTCTTTCTTTCTTTTTTTGAGGCCAGGAAAAGACCAGGTTGGCTGGGTACCAGCCTTACTTTTAAGGTTGGTTTTGTGATTCTTTCAATGTGTCTTGATAAATTATATGCTTTGCTTCAAACCAATTAAGTCCCCGTAATTGACGTGAAAACTAGTATGTGATTTCTTTTTCCTATAAGTACAAAACAACCCTTTGCAAACATAATGTAAGCCCTGCAAGTCCACAGGACATCTATTTGGTGATTGTGGATTCTGGTTGGTCTCTGCTTTGATTTCTTTAAGTCTCCCTGCCTTGATAACCGGGGTGGTAACACGAGGCTCCTGGAATGTGATGAGGATGGGGGGAAATGCAGCACTGTGCATTGTCTTAAATTTGGTTACAAAAATCTATCTACAAATCTGTTGAAGGCCTATCACTGGTGTGCTCGTTTATCCTTATTCACAAGTATTATTTTCTCACTGACGAAGAACAAGACAGTTACGTTCAACACCTGAAGTTTAAACACTGGTGCTTATTGTGACTTTCTATTTTTTGTTTACAGGAGAAATTCCACAACTGATTGACATTCACAAATTTTATCTGCCATCCTTAATATCTTTAAGTGTGCCCTTCCTTGGCCCCCGATGTTCAAAGGACATGTGGTGTTAAGTGATAAAAAGTATCAAAAAATAAAATAAAAACCCTGAGATTTTTCAAGAAATGTGTTCAATCCCCCAACCCTTCCCCTGCCTCATGGAATGATTGTGGTTTTCTGGAGGTGGTGGGGGATTTTTTTTTTTTTGTGGGGGCTTTATTATGTCAAATCTGCCCTTTACTCTTTCTCTGTGGAGAAGATACAGTGTCAGAGAGAAATGGCTGGGGATGTGTGATTGTCACGCTGTGTTCAGAGCATCCCGCGGAACAACTGATTCGGAGGCCACATTCTATGGTAGCAAATTCAATCATAGACTCTGATTATTCCCATTTAAACCAGTTTAAATGTCACAGAAGTGATCGAACAGTTCACCTGACATTGCTTTCCTGTTGTGTGTATCAGTTAGAGCTACACGTTGACTAATAAGTAAAGAAAGTGTCCAGAAACAATAGCTGACACAATAGCTTTCCCCCGTGTGTGGTTAGAGAGATTTACAGCTTTCTATGGGAATTAGAATAACACGCAAAGTCTCTACCATGACTTCTAAGGTCATATAGAATCTGGAGCCTCACGACTCCTCTGACCCTGCTCCTTTCCCGGTTCTCCTTGCTCACTTCTGTACAGATTTTCTTACAGTTCTTTGCCCACAAAGTCCTTCAAAAACTTGGGGGTTTTGCATCCACTGTGCCCTCTGCCTGGAACACTCCACCTCTGTGTATTTGCAGGGTTTGCGCTGGTGTATTTCTCAGCCCCTGATTCCTAGGTCACTTGGTCAACCTGTCTCCAGCAGCAGCCCCACTCACCCTCTCCTCTTGGTCTCTTGAATTTGTTTCTTCTTAAAGTGTTTTCATAGCACTTACCTTTTCCTAACAGTTATTACACATTTATTTACATACGCTCTGCCTTCTTCCCCCACTAAGATGATCTTATGCTCTTTCATAGCCAGGTTAATATCACGCTCATACTAGATTCACCTCCATTTTAATAACTAAATGGGTTTTTT
>NW_003852413.1:9793171-9812095 GCF_000181295.1 Otolemur garnettii
GGAAGATACTACATATTTAAAAACCATGTAGAGCTCATTCTTAATTTGAAAAACTTTGTATCAAACCCCTAAGGTATGTGCCAGCATCTCAATTCATCTCCAAACGAACTTTCTAGGGCAGACAATGTAAAATTATTACCTGAATTTTACAGAGGAAGAAACCAAAAAAAAAAATCAAACAACAGAGAGAGAGAGAGAGAACGGAGCTTTGAATCCAAGTCATGGGTACCAGAATCCATTCCCTTAGCTTCCATGCAGTGCTTCTTTCTGTAACTCAAATTAGAATATGAGAAAATACGGGAAAACAGAGGCTTCAAAGTTGAGAAGTGTGTGGATTATAAAGGGCCATGTAGGTCATTTTCCATCTTAAGAGTCACCCGTGTTGCCTACGATATAAGGAGGTTTAACGGATATAAGAATCTATCTGAATTTATAATTACAGAGCTGAAGACGATTCCTGAGTGGTGGCATTGAGGTAGAATAGAATTGGAGGTACATAGAAATGTTTTTAAAAAGTCAATCATTTGAAAAGCCAAACAGATCCTTAAAGGTGCTGCCCTAGCCATCCAGGCTGATGGCTGGATTTGGGGATCCCCAGAAGCCATGAGTTAGGTGACAATATTGAGAGAAAGAAGGCATTGCCTGAGATCTTGGTGACAATGACAAATGACGGTGGCCACTACTGAGTGCCGTCTGCCTCTCCCCTTCCTTCCTCCTTCCTTCTTTCCTGAATACTTGTTTTCAGAGAGATTTAATGTAGCTTTCAAAATATATGTGGTGGAGCAATATAAGAGAAAGTGAAAGAAACTTACTGAAAATGGAGGGAAAAAAAGAATATGAACCTTGGAATGATGAAGCCAGGGCTACAGCGACACAGAGTAATACATCCCGTACGTATCCCACAGCTAAGTCGAAAATCTGGCTCTTAATTCTCTGTTCACTCACCTTGTCTGTCTCTCTCTATTCTCTCTGTGCTTGAAGATGTCACACGTTCCAGTGGTGATCTCCGCTGAGCTCCTCTTTAATTATTATACTAGTGTATATTACATGCCCACGGTCACAGAACTAGTGCTAGCGTCTGATTTGGGAGACAAGGCTTCAAATTTTCAGCCTTGAAGGCTTTTCCCCTGGACCACATTGCATCTTGAATACAGAAAAATTTCATGCCAGACATCCTTTTTCCTGGACTACAGGGTCACAGGAAAACCAAAGCATTTCTGGGGTATTTTTGTTCGTGACTCTGGACCCTGGTGACTGAGGATGGAAAAGAGTCAGACAGACCAGGCCCCTGATGGGCCATGTCTGGACAGCCTGACCCAGGAGAGGAAGCGTTCCTACCCAGCTGCGGCTCTCCGGGGAGGCCCTGTGCTAAGGCAGCAAAGGTTCTACACGCCAGGATGAAGGTGGTTTGGCAGAGGCACGCAGGGGGAAATGGAACTCACCGGCCCCTGCCAGACCTGGCCAATCTGTGCCCTTGGTAGTTGAAAGATAAACATCTGGCCACATCCTGCCAATGGGCAATCTCTCTGCCCGCTGCCTCAGTTCACCTCCCTACCTATGCCCAACCTGCCTCTAACTCTGAAACACTTGTGAAATCCGACTCCCACTTTATCCAAGAATTCAGTATTTAAGTGAGAAAACGTCTCCCCGCAGACTACTTAATGTCAGGAACAAAGCCCCCATTTTCCCTCTCATCTACTTACGGGTATTTATGGGTGTTCTCTGATAGGAGGAAGGGGAAGGGAGGAGAGCTGCAGGGTGAGTTCTGAGTTCCCCAGGCCTGTCCACTAGCGTTTTCCGGTCAGTAAAGAACCAAGATGAGTACTGCACACCGGCCCCCCACCCAGGTCACTAGGTCCTCTTTGGACAGTTTCACACAGAGCCTTTTGCTTCCTGTCCCTCGTGTCAGGGGTCCAGAGCACCAGGGACCTCCCACCCTTCCCTTAAACACCAGTGGGAGTTAGTGACCCTGAGGGTGTCTTATCTCACAGATGGATACAAATGTGCTCATGACACACAACTTCCTGTGACATTTTGGAGAGCAGTCGTGGGTCCCTTGAGGAACTCACGCACACATCACCAAAAGGTCCATGGACTTGGAGTGAAGAATTTCAGTTCGTTATGGCTGCCTGGGACGACTGGGGCAGTACCAACTAGAATATTGTAAAAATGGATTGTCGAAAAGGACAGGAGTCTCCTAAGAGTCCAGAGCCTTAATCTGTGTCTCAGCTTTATTTGTTTTGTTTTGTTTTGCAGTTTTTGGCTGGGCTGGGTTTGAACCTGCCACCTCCAGCATATGGGGCCGGCGCCCTACTCCTTTGAGCCCCAAGCACTGCCCTATCCCAGTTTTATGACTGGCAGGTTATGTGACCTTGGGCCACTCTTCATCAGTTTCCTTGGTGTGAGGAGCAAATGAGAAATAGACCACATTTTCTATATTATAATCTAGAAATAATGAAACCTGGATAACAGGAGTCACGATCTGATCTGTTCGGCCTACGAAGTTCACTTACAGCATGCATGTTTTACCTGTGTGGTGAGCCAGCCTCCTCGGAGCCACCGACCAGTGCTGGTCACCCATTTCCTTCTAGCTGAGTGAGCTTCGAGCACATTTACGAAGCTCTGGGCCCTCCTTGCCAACTTCATTATTATTACATATTCTTATGCCAATATTCCGTGGAAGGAAGGACTGTTGCATATGTCCTGAGTCTATTCCTACAGAATGGATCTAAAAAGGAACCTTTTGGAGATCATAATCAGAAATGCTTCATTAATGATGAGATAATGAATTAGATTTAACATTAACAAGTGACTGTTTATAAAGGGCATATCTTGGTGCAGCAATTATGAATTCACTTAACCTCCCTCTCCCAACAAATACACACCGTGAAGTAAAGTGGATCTTCTTGAAATAGGTGTGATGGCAGATACTTCTTTATTTTTTTCTTTAAATCATAGCTCATAGATGTAGATCTGGTTTGCAGAGACAAAGTTGCTCTTCCCCATCACAAAGGCCTTACTTTTGACACATTCTGTGCTATGATGTCCTACAAAAAAAAAAAAAACACTACAATTTATCCCCTCCTTCCCTCAAATGGAAGGAGGAATATTACTTAATGAGTTTTTGAAATAAAATAATAAACAATAATCATTATTATTAAATGGGAATTGCGTGTATGTCTTGCACACGCAAACCTTTATATCTGTTATTCTACAAGTGGGGGAGGGATATTGCTCAGTGAATTTGGGGGAATGAAATCATAAATAATAATCATTATAATTAAACAGGAACTTACATCCATGCCTTGCACATACAACCCTCTACATCTGTTATTCTACACTTCACCACGTCACACGTGACAGGAGACGCTGGATGGCCTGATGGTCTTTCTCTGGGTGGGGAAAAGCATCCCTGACTTGAAGGACAGAGACAGGAGGAAGCTTATCCAGTCCTGTGGGAGCTGAGCAGCTGGGACCCTGCAAGCCACGGCTCCTCCATACCCAAGGTGAAAACTGCCTCCATAGGGAGAGATTTACGTGACCCCACAAGGCAGGGGTGGAGAGTGACCAGAGGAACTGTGGGATTTCACGTCTAGACGGGGCGGTGTCCGAGGAAGCCAGCACTCTCTTCCAATTAATCTGGGGATGCTTTGGCAAATTTTCTCTTCTTTTCTTTCTTTCTTTTTTTAAATCATGTGAGGAAATGAGGAGTTTGTTTTTGCCCATGACAAAATCCATAACCTTTAGGATAATGTTGAACGAGTAGGCCTGGTCTATTTTTAGATCCTACCTCATATCCTCTGGATCAGTTCTTATTTCCATCCTACTGGTGAGAAATTAAAGGAAAAGGGTTAAAGCAGACACACGTTGGGTATGCTTGAAGTTTAACCTTGCATGAGAGCTAGCCAGCCCTCCCTGATCTGTGCCCTTGAAGGTCCTCTCACAACTTTGGTCTGTGCCCACAGCAGAGATGTGCGGGGGAAGAGGAGGCTGATTTATCAATCGTCATCATGGGCCAAGTCTTGTGACCTGCACAGGCATTTCCTATTCATCGCTGTAGAAATTTCATTAAGTTTCTATTGAAACTTTAGCAGCCCGTCTTGAAGATTCCAAGTTCTGAAAGCAGAATATCATTATTATATTATTTTTCTTCCTCCCTCATGCAATAGAGAGGGGAAAAATATCTCGGGCAGTTCAAGTGGAGAAATCTGAGGAGCTCCATTTAAGTGTTTCCCTCTTTTTCTCTGGAGGCCCCATTTCTTCCTCCGTGGACAGCAGTAACGCCATGATGAGGGGGCCAAAAATATTTTAAAACATTTTAAAGTTACCACCGAAAAGAGAAAACGGTCCATTTACATTCATCTTTCTCCACTTAATGGCATTACCAGAGATGCCGTGTCCCCCTTGGGCTATAAATTGAGACATCACTCAACAGTTGTCCTGGCAAATTTCCCCCAAAAAGGCCACTTATGAAGTGACTAATCGCATTGGAGCCTAATTTACTGAACATTTAAAGCCATTGGGGTAGGGGGGATTAGGAGACTGTGAACCTGGGATGTGATCTACTATGTCCCCAGACTGAGAACTCATCCCTGCATCCTCTCCAAGGAGATAGGCCCAGTTTTCCTTTTCCATTGACCTGTAGAAATCATTGCCTGGTTGGGCAAACCAACCATATTTCTAGCTTTAGGCTAAAACATCCATAACCCTGGTCGTTCTGGTCTGGAATGGACATTAACTTCTGCCTGGGCAGGTTTAGAAAGAGCAGTGAGGTACGTTCAAGGTCGGAGAGGAAATGAAGATTATAAGTGTAATGTAATATTCATTTCCCCTAAATTTGGATAACACGGTGACTTAAATCAGGGGGACCTTAGTTCTACACCCTGCATGGAGCCTCCTCCTATTTCAGAACTTGCTTCCCCTATGCACTTTCTGCTTCTGGAAAGCAGCGGGGTTACAGAGAAAGCTGTGTACGTTCTTGTTTTTCTGGAAGTGTATGTGATGAAGCAATGGACCTGACCCTCAGAAGTGAGGAGAAGGCGCCTGCCTTCCTGGAGAGGTGTGGATGTCACCTCCATCTTCTCACGTATCAAGTAGTGACAATCTATCACACCCACCTCCACGTGCCAACTTGCTCCCTTCCCCAGGGCTGTTTTTGGTCCTACGGCAGCTATGCAGTAATATACATATAATTTTTGGAGAGCTAAGTTCTGCTTATTCAATAGTTAGGCACATAGAAGCTTCTTATCGATCACAAAACTTTTGAGACTATCAGTCTAGCATGGGGGAACGTCCATTGACAACCCCCAATTTTGAAGTGATGCAGAATAAAAGTTGGTTAAAGAGAGCATTCCCTGCTAGTCAGGGTAAGAGCTGACAGCACTGATTGAGATGGAGCCCAGTGGAGCATTCGTAAACCGATTAAAACCACGGGGTGACTTGGCAAACCTATGCAGCCCCATCTCTTTGGTAATAGACTGCTGTGTAATTTCTTGCCTCTGGATACGCAGTAAGAGTTGAGGGAGAGTGCAGCTCGCTCTGTGAGTGAATTCCAGCAACAGAGAAGGGAGCAAAGAAGCGGAGGGCGAGGGGGAGGGAATCGCTTCTGGGCCAGAGCATCTATGAGTGTAAAGTCACGTACTGGAGTGTTCCACTGCCAAGACGAATTAAAAAGTACAGGTGCTTTTGTGCAGAAGCGACCACATTATGCAAGGCAACATAACAGAACTCCTGTGCTGTGTTTTGAAAGGTTCTTTGGATGTGAAGTGCCTGCAAAATGACTAATTGCAAACAAAGAAAATCCTTAACTGTTTCTAAAGAACTCAACGGGGCTTCTGAGTGGCATGGCCTCTGCTTGCCTCTCTCAACTAACGTCCTCAACCTAGTTCTTCTAAAGGGATTTTAAAGACTGAAAAACTCATCACACCATTTTCATCTCTGTACAGAATTTAAGCTGTAATAAGGCTACAAGTTAAAGTTCATATTATATTCCTGAACATGGGATGGGCTTGGTCAAATGCATACATGAGTAGGAGGCTGAATTTATGGAGGGTAGTGGGGAGAAAGGATTGTTTTTACTCCATCTCGAATACTTTACTGTAGTCCCCCCAAAATTGTTGTGAAGGAGATGATGATGAAAAAGTTCCTGTAAAGCTTCGAATCTAGAAAAGAGCCACAGACGTCCCCCCAAAAGCTGTAAGTCAGGACAAAACAGTATTTCTGTGGTGACGGCACAGGTAGGGAAGAGCGTTGCCATCTGTTGACATTTTATTTTAAATCATCACCATAAATTCAACTCCAAATTGATTTATCAAATGTCAATGAATAAAATACTTACTGGTTGACTATCTACTGAAGACACTTCTAACACTCCCATGATTGGTTGCTAGACTATTGCCAGCGTGAACTCCCATCACCCTGGTTTAAATCTGGGCTCTGCCACTGATTAGTGAGGTGGCCAAGAACAATTTATTTTAAATGTTTCTGCTTCGGTTTCCTCATATCTAAAAAGGGAATGAGGGCGGCACCTGTGGCTCAAAGGAGTAGGGCACCGGCCCCATAGGCCGGAGGTGGCGGGTTCAAACCCAGCCCCGGCCAAAACTGCAAAATAAATAAATAATAAAAAAAAATGAAAATGGGAATGATAACAATTACCCACCTGATTGTCCTGAGGACTAAGTGAGGTGTGTACAGGGAAGTACATGGGAAGAGAAATTGTTCCATGGATCAGTTGTCATTGCCGATATTATCATCTCAATGTAAGTAGAACAAATTACTTTTTTAGCTTCTGATACACAAAAGAACAGAAGCAGGAACCAAACCCAATAAAACTTGGTTGAGACTCTAAACTTCGATTCTAAACATTGTCAAATCTGATTGAAGTCTAGCAAATAGAGAGGGTGCCAAAAAAACGTACCCGCATTTTAATAAAGGACAAATCTGTTTTACAATCGTATCCTCAATATATGAGTATAATTCTCGTCATACTATACCCAGAACAAAAGATGAACACAGGTCATGTTGTACACCTCTCATAATTACAGAAGTCAAACCTGCCTTGGATATTACAAATTTACCGTTTTCTAAATTACGTATCCATCTTTGGGCACCCTTTGTGTATAATGACGGAATACGAATCTTCAGCATGGTGATAAGGAATACAGAGCCAGGGAGCCCGAAAGGTGTGAAGCTGAGATTTGCTCTTGTCTGAGGATAGACCAGCAGCCAGATGATGAAGAAGACACCCCCCCCATCTTTCTTCCTGGTCGTCTCCTCATTGTCCGGCATCTCTTGCTTCTTGTTTACTTCTTATCCTCTCAGCGAAGGATTTCAGGACGTGACAGATTTCAAGGGACTGTAGCCAGCTCCCAGATAAGCAAAGAAAAATGTCCATGCAGTGTAAGAAAAGCCCAGCATGATACATTCTTGCAGGGTGTCCATGAAGCGGGGCAGAGTCTACAGTAGAGGTGGCATTTGGGCTAAATCTCAAAAGATGAGAAAGAATTGCACCTTCAAGCAGAACAGTGCAGAGAAGAAATCTTGAAGAGGCCACCAGCACTGTCGACGATGTTGATGTCTGTTCCAACGTCAAGCTCTGCTCAGGAGATCAAGACTTCCTTCATCCAGACAACTCTGACTGAAGGGATCACACACTGTCGTTCTCAAATTTTATTTCATAGAGAAATGAGGTCAGACTATTCCACGGAAACCTCATGGCAAACAGGATTGCAACATATTCCTCTGTTTAATCCACCTTCGATTCTTCACTTCATCTTTATATTTTATCTCCCTAAAGGCTCTTATTTTTTTTTTTTAAGAGTAATGGTCTCGATTGGAGATTTATAAGCCGGAAAGAGTTAGGTCCTCTCCAAAACAGATGTGAGGAGGTGAACTACTGAGGGTGGACTGAGTTTAAGTGCTTCTTGTGTTTATTTGAGTAAAACAGGTCCACTTTCCGTGCGTTTACCTAATGGCATTTCAGAGAAAGAGTAGACAGTTTATAGCAGAGAGAAATCTTGCTTATTGAGGGATTTGTGTGACAGGCAGTCACCGATTCAGACAAAATAAATTAACAAAAATTTAATTAGCTCGTATCATTCCTGTCAAAACTGACAGCTAAAACATGGAGAAAAGATCAGGTTTTCTCCAGGGTATGTTTAAAAAAAAATTTTTTTTCTAGTCTGTAAAGAAACTTTGACTTATACAACTATTTATAGAATGTACATGAACTGCTGTTTCCTACGTTTCAGAAAGGTTCGAGAGTTAAGTCACAGACGATGAGGGGCTTTCTCTCCACTCCCCCATCCCAGGGTCTGTGAAGCTGCCTGCAGTCTTTGTGCGTTTTAGCCCCAGTCCCTCTTTCGTGTAGTTTCAGAATAAGAACAGAAGGACTCTCACCAAGAGAGATGGGATCTACCAACACAACAGTTATCACAACTTTCGTTCTCCTGCTGGAGCAGGGAGGTAGCTGAAAACAAGTCCTTCCAATCCACCAGTCACTGGACTCCAAAGCTGTCACTTCTTAGGGCCACTCAGGGAAACTGCTGGTTCCCCTAGCCCCTCCCCTATCTTTCTATGGCTGCAATATGAACAGACCTTGGGGCTACCTACAGAAGCTGGTTGTGGAGAAGTCTATAGATGCTGAGACCATCACCGGTTGCCCCAGGGAAGTCCTCATCAGAGGCCACACTTCTTCTCTTCCAGGAAACAGTTTCCATCTCTGTGGGAGCTCTTGCAGCAACGTCACCACCACCACCAAGAACAGCCCAGCTGCCCCCTTACCACGCCCCTCCCGAGACTCTTACAGGGAAGAAGTTACCACGACACTATCGTTTCTGCTCTCCCAGGCCCCTGCCTCTACTTCTTTGCTGGTCCTCACCTAAAACCCTCTCCTCCCCTTGTATTTTGACTCCTTTGCTTCCAACAGAGGACCTGATCTGATGTAGCTGGGTAGGCCTAAATAGATTTGCTTGCAGTACAGACAGTTATCCTTTGGCCTGGAGTGAAGAGGATGCCCCAGGTTCTCCAGTTATAATATGTGTATGATATGTATAGATTGGTTCTCTACAGAGGGTGTCCCAAAGTGGCCGCTAAAAAATGGGACATGATACCTTTATTTACAAAATGTTCATTACAAAATTTTATAAAATATTTACAAAATTTTCTCTTGTGTTTATTTACAAAATGTACCTTTATTTACAAAATGTTCATTATAAAACGTTACAAAATGCTTACAAAACATTCTCTGCGTGTTGGCCACCATTTGTAAAATTCTGTTGTGAATATTTTATAAATAAAGATGCATGAGGGACCGAGGCAGGTGGATTGCTTGAGGTCATGGGTTCGAGACCAGCCTGAGCCAGAGCAAGACCCTGTCTCTACAAAAAGTGCAACAACAACAACAACAACCGAGGCAAGAGGATTGCTTGAGCCCAAAAGTTGAAGGTTGCTGTGAGCTATGATGTCGCCATCGCACTCTACTGAGGGCGACAGCTTGAGGCTCTGAAAAAAAAAAAAAAAAAAGATGCAGTTAGCTACAATGTCCTCTATTCCCTGTGGGACTTTTGGGACACCCTGTACTTTCCATCTGACCAGATCACCAAACACTTGTCACTCCTCTGGAGGTCATTCTTTGAAACAGAATGAATGCAGAATTCAAAGGGTTTATTCCCATAGAAACAAACCTTTAGAGTGAGGCTTGATAGAATATTCCTCCCAACTCTGAAGGACAGGACACAGGGAGCATTGCCATTTGGCTTCAGGAAGGATGCAAGGACAATTAGCAAGGACAATTGCCAAGTGCTCGAGTCGTAGTAGTAACAGACATTTGCTAAATGTTTTCCCTGTAATCTTTGGGGCTGATTTCTGTTATTATCTTCATTTCACAACTGAAGAGACAGGAGATAGGAGGGATTTAATAATGTGTGGTGACACACCCTTGGAAAGTGGTAGACCGGGGTCCTTCCAGCTGGTATTTTACTTTCTTTCGGGTTCCTTTTTGGGTTGGTCACTTACGGTTTTATTTTCAGATAGATACTTCTTCACAGCACGGACCACTCTGAGCACTGCAGAATGATTGACGGCATAAAAGTCCTTCCCCAAGCAGATGTCAGTTGCATTGATGCCTCATTTGGGACAACCAAAAAGGTGTCTGGACATTGTAAAATGTCTCCTGAGTGGGGTGCAAACTCACCCCTGTTAGAGAATCATTGACTATGGAGGCATGATAAAGAATGTAGTTTTGCGTCCTATAGAAGATGAGGGAAGAATTATATGGTGCAACAGTCAAGAAATTTTGAAACCCTGCTACAGGTGAACGTAATGTATGATACTGAAGACATATTACCTAGAGAAAACATTCAAGTTTTAAGTGAATTATTTATGACAGTAAATCCATCATGAATATAAAAATTATTTTTTTTTTTTACCGTGTATACATTTTGGTTCCAGTATATCCATCTGTTAGCTTTCCCTTCTGAAAGATGTTATTAACTCTTAAGGGAAGGCCCCCGGTATTCTATTTGCTCATGACGGCCGGGAGTCTCACAGAGTCTCAGATCCATGATCAGGACTTGTGGTTGGAAACAAAAGTTATTTCTAATCAGAAGTAAAGCAGCCAGGGCCGGGACAATGTCAAGGCAATTCTGGAAACCTCGGCTTTCGCCACACACCACTGAGCAGAAAAGCCTCCCATTTATTTGGTGAATGGTGCTCTGTGGAGTGGAAAGGGGATGACATTTTTACAGAAAGTCCTAGAAATACCAAGACTATCATATTTATTTAGAACAAATGATGGATTTCATAGATAAGAGTAATAATCGTCAGCCTGACAATACACCTCAACTATATTGTTTCTCTACCAAATGACACATTCATTCGCTCTCACTTTTTCTTGCTTATTTTTTTTTTTTTATCCTCTTTCTCCTCTTTATGGGGAATTACAGAGCGAACACTGACTTAGCAATCAGGACTTCATGGCAAAACTTTCAAAGTGGTGCTGGGCAGAGAGTCAAAACCTACATTTGGTGGGAGGTTTTAAGCGCCCACAGTGAGCAGCCGTCTGTGTGGACTCCCCCCTCCCTCACTGGTGGCTTTAATGGCATTTCTAGAAACAAAAGGAGGACTATGGAGATGAGCTAGAAGAACCTGTCTGGGAAAATTCTGCTTTCAGGTTTTATTCCAGTTTCCATTCGTTTTGGTCAGTCAGCATTCCCATCATGTAGACATCCCCACCTGGGTGGTGATTATATGGGAAACAGAAGGCAATGCCAAACTCCAAACCCTGGTGGATCTGTAGACAGGAATGGCTGCTTCTAAGTTTTATTATTATTATTACTATCCCATTTAAGCTTCATTTTCATCCTGGGATGACCCTGGTATTTTTGTTTTTCTTTTGGAATGGCTTCCTTCCCTTGCTGACCTACAAGTATTTTATCTACTGTGTGGATTAGCTACAAAGGGTGCTTAACCCTAAAGTGTTTTTATTTATTGGAAAAACAATTGGATTCAGCACTTAACAATTGCATGCTCTTGAAATGCAAATTAATTGTGAAATAGGCCTAGGTAGCCAATCCCCAGAAAGGGCTTTGAACAGAGTAAAGTGGGATTTCGATCTCTTTTTTCTTTTTCTTTTTTTTAATTTTTTTATTAAGTCATAGCTGTGTACATTAATACCATCATGGGGTACAGCAGGTTGTTACTATATACGATTTGGAATACTTTCATCCAACTGGTTAACATAGCCTTCATGTCATTTTCTTAGTTATTGTGTTAGGACATTTATATTCTACATTTAGAGAGATTCACATGTATCCTTGTAGGATAAATCGTCATAAATGCTACTTCATTCCAGGGGTTGCTGTGGCCAGATGATCTTGAGCTGCAAAGAATCATGGAATCCCAACTTCTCAATTAGCAGGTGAGGAAGTGGAGGTCTAGACCTATACACAAAGGTATCAGAAGTTAGCAGGAGGACTGAGGTTCAAATTCCAGTTCCCTGAGTCCCCTCAGAGCTACTAAATTAGAAGGATGATGACCCTCTCTTAGGCATACCTTTGAAAATATTCATTCATTAGATAGAAAGTTCAAAGATGCAGGAGAGCTGGCTGTGTTTAAGATCTTGTCATATACGTAAACTCCTTTTCCTCTTCAGCTCTCCTTTTAAAATGTAATGTTCTTGGTTTAGGCCCCTCCGTTTTCAAGGAGGAGATGGAGGAAATATGTCAGAAGAAATGAATATATCTGAGAAAAATGGACATCCATTTCTCTAATGCCTCAAATTTAATTGTAAGAAAATAGATATTCTCCACTTTGCTTTAGGTTTTCTGCTGCTGCCAAGAAGATAGTTATTTTATTGATGTATATTTATTTGTATCAGGATCATTTTTAAAGTAAACAAAACCATTCTGGCTTCAGACATTTTGAAGAATCTGCAGATAGCCCACAATTAATAGGCTACATTGTGTCGTACAAACTAGCTGTTTTATCGATACAGGAGGTGCCAAATAAAGAAGGAAGCGAAAAGAGGGGGGACAGTGATTATAATACACCCACACCCCAATACACCCACACCCGACGCAGTGCAGAAGCCACACACCACTCTGTGAAACTCAGAGGAATTCTAATCTCGCTGATAAGTTCTTGGCAAATTCTGCAATGAACCAAGGTCTCTTTAGTAACAAAAGTATCTCAAAATGTCCCCAATACTGTGTATCTGAATATGTTTCTCTAGTACTGGGTGCAACACAGTTGCCATTTGAATCCCAGACTTCTCAAGGCTACTTTTGCTGGAACATGAAGTGCTCACAATTCAGAAGTAAAGACCTTCAAGAGACTTGAGAATCTGTGGGCCGATGCTGCTTTCAATTGCCTGACATATTTTTAAGGCACTGAAAAGAACATTTTATTACACTTACCCGAATAGTTCCCATTTCTGCTATAATTTCTTTACTGATAATAGTCTAGATTTCCCCTCTGAATATTCTAGCCCCTTATTTTTCTTGTAGCTACTACTCTCAAGGAGTATAAATGCGTGATTATGATTTGTCCAAATGTCCTATTTGAAGATGCATTCTTATAAGAACGAGGACCCAAGCTGACAAGGTTTATTTCACTTGATAAAAACACTGTCTTCTGATGATCTCTATCAACATTTCATATTGTGTTCATTCAAACCTCATTTATGTTTAGCTTTAAAAAAGGCAGGGATTGTGCCATCTCCAGTATCTGCCTGGCATCTAATAAATATTTGCTGAATGGATGAATTTATGGATAAGACACATATGAAGTGACCTCCGTTGTCGGTGACAATAGATTACCCTCAGTTTGTGAACTATTGCCCCAATCACTTCTCATTTCTGGTGAGAGTATTTGTAGTGACTGGAAAAATGGGAAAGAATCTTTATTCTATGTTTTTTTCCTGTGAAAGTTTTAGATGCTGGATATTAAAGAACATGATTAAAGACCAAGTAAACAAATTCGAGAAAATTAATTCATGTTTTCCGAATTTTTTTTTTCATTTTGAGTTAATGTCAAGGTACAAAAATTAGGTTCCATTGTTTGAACTAAAGTCTGAGTTGTAGCTGCGTCCTCCACCCAGGAAGTGTCCCGTATCCATTGTACCCATTAGGTGGGAACCTGCTGAAACCCCGACCTCTTCTCTCTCCTTGTTGAATGACCCCTGTTTTTCCCTCACGTGGCCTGTAGCTGTCAAACTGCTAGTTTCAACTTTGTAGTGAGTACAAGGGATGCTTGATTTTACATAATTTGACAGGTGCTTAACTGCGGTTTCCTTCTTTCATCAATAAAATAATTACATGATGAACACGTACATGACATTGACTTAACATTTTCTACCATGTAAATGATAGAAAATTTTAAAAACAATCAAGTATCAAGTTCAGCATGTGAACAGCTTGTTAACTTTGTTAACCGTTACTTGAAGCCCACAATTCAGGTGCGGCTCTCCAAGTCCTGAATATATAGAATAACAAAGGGAGAAAAAACACATTCTGAAAGCTAACTGGAGAATTGGCTTGGCTTTACTTTTCCATTATTTTCTCAATGAAGATGAAAACGAAATATTCATTTCTATTTTCATAAGAAATGGCAACCGGAATATCACACACATTTCAGATTTTTATCCATCACCTGCTGTTATTTTCCTTTGATTGCCGTGAAGGGACGTTGGGTTCTATTCAGTCTCCATTCATTCTGGGAAACACTCATTTTGGTGACGCTGGGAAGGTGCTTTGAAGATAATTAAAGTGCATGATTAAAAGGCTGACTTTCACTAAAGGCCATTCCCCTAGATCATGTGAGTAGATTTGATTTCGTCAGCTGATAGGTTTAACTGCAGAAGTGAGATTTTCCAGAAGACTAGGGAATTCTGCCTGTAAACTATAGCATCAGTTTGGACCTGAGAGTTCCACCTTGCCCTTGAGAGGTCTTGCCCCACAGACGTCAGGTTTACCTTGGTCATCCGTGAGTGGGTAAGGTGATCTTTTGCAAGAAGTCTCTTAGTGTATACCCCCTGTTTAGTCTGCGTCTCCAGTGACACCCTCACTGACACACATAAAGATTCTAAAGATGCCCCATTGTGTCTTCTTTTTCATAAATAATATTTTCTTTTATCTCTAACTTTCTAATACTTCATTGATGAAAAGGCACTTAGGTTAAAAGCAGTTCCCGAGTTAATTCTGCAGTAATGAGAATAACTGCCACTTAAATCATTTGTCTTCTAGGCTTGGGATTTTATCTACTACAGCAAATGTGTTAGTTATCAGTTCTGGCATGGCTCTTGACTCCAAAATTTATGTCACTTAAAACACCACACAATAAATGAACAGCTTTTGGTCTTCAAGATCTCTCCTGGGTTGTAATCGGGGTGTCAGCTGGGGCTGTGATCTCATCCCCAGGCTAAGTTCCGGAAGGATCCACTTCCAAGCTCATAATTTGTCAGCGGGATTCAGCTCTTTGTGGGTTATTGGACTGAGGCCCTCAGTTCCTTGCTGGCTTTATGGATGAGAGTTCTTCCTCAATCCTGTGCCATGGGAATCTCTCAACCTTGGATGCTTATTTCGCCAAAGCCAGTGAGGGAGAGGAGGGGGAGTGAAAGGAGAGAAAAAGAAAGAGAGAGAGAGAGAGAGAGAGAATATCTGGATGCTTTTGATACATAATCACAGAGATAGCATCCCATCACTTTTGCCACTCTCTACTCATTAGAAGCAGATCATGAGGTCTGCCCCACCCTAACAGACCCAGCAGTAGCAAAGGCTGCAAATATTAGGAGGTGGAGATTACTGGGAGGCATCTTAGAAGACTGTCCATCACGTCAAGTTTTCCAAAAATTAGATGGCCTCCAAATTCTTCCCATATCACAGGGATCCCTGAGATATGGAATGATGGCAGAGAGAAGCCGACCTGTGAGCACAGGAGCACATAACTGTCCAGACCGTGAACATTCCTGCCCCCCCAGTGCTTGCGTGTTTCATGGTGATAGAGAAACAAGGATGTCAACATGTGTGTGTTTCGTTGTCCAAGTTCCTCAGCCCCCTCCCACCACATTCCTCTGTCATCGCTCGAGACAGGACCGTACAACATAAGCCGACATCTGTGGTTGAAACCCGGAGCCAAAACCGGTATTCAAATGATGGTACCCACACTCGGCGAGCACCTCAGTGTAAAGGAAGAGGCAAGAGAAGGAAGATCCAGGAGGTGAAAATCTGGGTAAATACACAGTAACTGGAACTGATTAATAAAGCCGAGTGTTACGTCTGGGCTAAAGGGAGAAAGTCAGGCCGAGGAGGCGGCGGCAAACCAGGTGAGAGATTTGGATACATTCGCTCCAGGCCCATGTGTGTTGCCAAAGCACGATTTCAAAAGGTGCCAACCCAGAGAATTCCTCAGGGGAAATTCTTGTGCTGGGAAGAAGGCAGTCTTATTGTTTGTGGGAAAAAAAAAAACCTGCCTCGTAGTTCAGGTCACAACACAGCAGTTCTGATGAAACTGGTTTGCAGAATGAAAGCCGTGTCAACCTACTTCCTTCTTGGAATTACAGAGTGTCACAGAAACAAGGAAATCCAAATATCATGTGTTTCAAACTCTAACCCAGTGCAAGAGCCTTTCCGACCATGTTAATGAAAGGTCCTTTGCAATGTCTCGGGGCCTCTGGTGATGGAGCCGGCACCGAGTCCTGGGCCTGTCTTTTCAGCATCAGACCTGTGTGGTTGGTACAATGTTTGTTTTGTGTTGAATTAAAATCTGCCCTAACGACAGTCCTGCTGTGTGGTTCTAGCTTGGCTCTCAGAGGCTGCATGAAACCAGACTATCTACTCTTTAATGTCATGGGTTACCAAATAGCAAGAGTATAATTCTATAAAATGTGCCATCATCCTTTGTAATGTCTCCCATAATACATTACATTTTCTTCAATTTTTTTTCTTCTTGGTATGAGATAGCTTCCTACACGCTTCCTTCTCTCTCCATGGTGTTTCTTTGCCAAGCTCTAATTTGTTAAGATTCCTCTTAACATACAAGCACCTTATTTAGAGACATCACTTCCAGGTATGAAAATCAGCAAAGAACTCTTAGGCTTCATGTACAAAAAATGGAAATTAGGATTCAGAATTGTAAATATTATATTGTTTAATCTTTTAGATTTATGAGTAGTGAAAATCCTCCCTAGGACTTTTTTATAAAGCCTTTTTAAACAAGACTATGAAACGGAAAAATAAGACAAGAGAATGAATTTCTTTTAATTTCTACTTGTGTGTTGGGCTCTTTCCTGGTATTTCATATCTGTTATCTCTCTCTATGCTTCCTTAAGCCCTAGTAAGCAGTTAGGGGTTTTTTTTAATGCTACAAATGAGAAAACGGATTCCCGGGGGATTTAAGTAGCTTGCTCAAGTTCACGCAACAACTAAACATTAGACCTTGTGCTTACATCCAAGCCACATGCTTCCCCACAATAAACAGAGACAGACAACATTCACCCTCATCATTTAGAGTTTTAAGGGATTTCAGAAATGATATGTTCAAAGCCTGGTATCTATATTGTAGATAAAGGGATTTATGTTATCTCTCAAGGTCTAACTCAGTGGTTCTCAACCTTCCTAATGCCGCAATGTACTTTCATTGTGTTACAAAGGGGTCGCGACCCACAGGTTGAGAACTACTGGTATAACTTCTCAAATTTGTCCTACCTTCAAATGACAGGGCCAGAGCTGGAAACCAACTTCCCCATAGTGTGCTTGTGTGATTTGTTAAAAGAAAAATACACTTTGGATTCATCTCCAGGTAGCTTGCTCTTCTGGGTTTGGATTCACCATTCCAAGTGGGTATATTTTTATTAAATATCTCTGAGTCAGTTATGGTGTTAAATATCCCTTCCAGATTTGTGTGATTAGCAAATTAGATAATTATGCTGCTATGACAGCCATATATACATACACGTATGCATTTGTGTTCCTAAATGTATGTATATATATGTACACACATATTTATATGCATGTATGTACATGAATTTAAATGTCTGTATGTATGTGTGTAGATCTGAATATACACACATGCATGTCGTACATTTATTCATTCATTTATTTTGTTCAAATCAGCAATACAGAACCAAGAGCAGAACCCTGTGACAGATCATAAAAGAATTCCTTACAAAATAATACAAAGTTCTTAATCCGTACTCTTAAGACATGACTTTTCAACCAGGTGTAGTGGAACTTACCACTAACCAACTCCTACAGCACTAGCTGTGAGATTATGCAAAAACACAATGGCTCAGACCTTGCCAGAGTTGGTACAGGTTACACGGCCTTTGTTTCCTCAGACCACACCGGCCTAGGGATGTGGGTTGAGTTTACATAAAAGGCATGTATGGCCTCCTACGTACCAGGCAACCTGTGGTCCCTGCAAAGCTGCATCTAAGTCTCCAGCAAGTTCTCCTTAACTCCTTCCAGGAATCCTGAGGGTTGATCTCATTGGCTTTTGAGCATAAATAATGTTAGGTCCTTCAAGTTAGATCATGCTGCTCCTCCCTACAATCCCAGGCCCTTTAGGTGGTGCTGAGACTTACCAATCTTCATCACGGCTCAGCCCATAGACATGGGCCCCACACTCATGGCCATTGCTCTTTTTCTTGATGTTGGTTCAAGGTTGAAAAGCCATCACCTACAAATGACCTGCCTATAGTGCCAACACATCAGATGAAGTCGGCTTCTTCGGGAGACAATGCAACCGCTGCTTGAGACCACCTACCATACAGTGCGAGGCCCTGCTGATGTACCCGCAGATACACACACTCGGGTTCCATCCAGTCCCTGAGTGTCCCAGTGCACAACCAGAACACTGGGCCTGATCCTTAGGCAGGGAGACTTCACTCCATCCCTGCATGTCACACCGTACATAGGTTTCTGCATAGCATGGCCTTAAGCTGCTTGCGTTTCTCAAGGACTTTATAAAAAAGAAAGAAAAAGAAAAAGCAGCTCTTACACATTACTTCCCAACCTCTACCTTTGGGCACCTGTAACTAGTATTTATTAACCAGTGAATAAATAACATTTGCTGGTAAAGTTGTCATTCCCCTTTGTAAGCCTTGATTATGGATTAGAATCTTTCATTACAAAAAGTCTTTCCCAGAGGAACGGCCATCAGCACAGGCTTTGGGAGTCCGAGTCACACCGATGGCTGAAACTCAAGCTAAGACCAAGAGCCTGCTGGATTTACCTCAAAATTGGTGAAGGTTGGGTGGCACCTGTGGCTCAGTGAGTAGGGCACTGGCCCCATAAACCAACGGTGGTGGGTTCGAACCCAGCCCTGGCCAAACTGCAACAACAACAAAAAAGTACCCAGGCATTGTGGCGGGCGCCCATAGTCCCAGCTACTCGGGAGGCTGAGGCAAGAGAATTGCCTAAGCCCAAG
>NW_003852413.1:9812166-9814636 GCF_000181295.1 Otolemur garnettii
AAAAAAAAAAAAAAAAAATTGTGGTGAAGGTGATGGGCTGTTCTTACACTCGACACTGATAGTTTTGAAACCTCAATTAATGGGAAAAATAATCAATGCTATTTTTTTATTACATTTTCTCTCAGTGGCTTAAAGGACAGATACTGAAATTTGAATGAAGCTTACCTTTCATGGGGAGGCACTTAGGCAAGGATTTTTAATCAGTTATCTACTTTCTAAATCACTGAAGTGATAAAAATGTAGATGTGATGTTAATTATCTCCTATAATAATGGAAAGTGAGCTTTCCTTGGAACAATTCACCTATAAACAGCTTTTAGGGACCTCATCAATTCTTTGAAAGGGCCTGGGAACACTTCAAGTCACAGAAGATGGAGCCTCAATTTTTTGTTATGTGTTTATTCAGGGCAAGGATACCGTTGGAAGGCAGAGAACGTGGGGAAAATGGGGTTGCAAAATTTTTTTTCCATTGCTTACTAGTTTCAAGATACTATCAAAAGAGCAAATTAGTCTAGTCTGCTGTGGTGATGACTGGATTGGCTCTCTTTACCAACCTTTCCTTCTCGCTGGCTGATTCATCCTTCCCCCATTTTCATGCATTTATAATGGATGTTGCATCGGTGTACAGTGAAAACTGTGCACGGTAGAATCATGAAATTAAAGAATCAGTTGAACTGCTCCTGAGCTTACATTTGATTACCAAAGAATAATAACAATAATGAAAAAATGTGATTACCTTGTCAGACAAAGTGAAAAAGAGAAGAATTAAATAGCATAGCACGTACTAATTGTATAGCATGTAACTATCGAGGAAAGGGACACTGCATTGTAGCACTAAGGCGACAAAGAACTTGTAGGAATAAACGTGATATTGCAAAACAAGGTAGGCAGAAATATACGTACAGACACATATATTAACGTAAAGTACAACAGGGCATCTTGTCAGAACAAAAGATAGAAAGGCAAGCAAGTTTTTCTTTGTCTGATTTTAAACACAAGCTTATGGAACCTACAAAAGAAAAGACAGACGTACTTCTTACATCAAGATTCTATATCCCACCCTAGATGTATTGAATCAGTGCTCCTGGGAGGGGGGCAGAGGATTTGGGAAAGAGTTCTGTGAAGAACCTCGGGATGATCTTGACACAGCCCTTGGGTAGGTAGGCAGTGGGTAACTTAGCCTTGGCTTGTCACCCTTAAGGTTACTTTCAACTAAAATTTTGACCAGATATGGACAGATAATGATCAAAGACTGAGTGCAGGAAACTGAGGGCACGTTTAATATCTTTTTAATAAACTAACATTCTTTATGGAACTTTAGTAGGCACCCAGTCTACATGGACTCACACATATGTGTATACTCGCTGTCTTATTAAGAAGACATGGAGGGGTGGTGCCTGTGGCTCAAAGGAGTAGGGCACAGGCTCCATATGCCAGAGGTGGTGGGTTCAAACCCAGACCTGGCCAAAAACAGCAAAAAAAAAAAAAAAAAAAAAAAAAAGACATGGAGAAAAATGTAAATAGAAGAGGTACTGAAGCCCTCTGCCTCCTCCCAACCACAACCACAAAGCAAAACAAAGGAAGGAAAGCTTTAAAATGCTTGTAGTGCACGCTCAAGGCTTAGATGCTTAGATGCTCTTTCTGCACTTTCTTCATGTGAAGAGGCGGCTTCCAGTTTTTACAGAATGACAATGATTGTTGGACGTTTAGGCTTCTAACTGGCCTTACGCTCCTGGCTATTCCTTTGGCCAGTTTCAGCTTATGGATGCTGTGGCTTCCTTACCGCTCCAAACCTCCCACATTCATCATTCTGAGTGCAGCCCAGGTGTCAGCAAGATTAGGCAGTTTGTGGCTTCACCTAAGGTTAAAGAGAGGCAAAGATTCACATAAGGGACGCTGCCAGACAGTGAATCAATAGTCAAAGTTAATCCAAGTTCCAGCTTGTCGATGCAGCGTTCACGGTTTAGTGGCGTGTTATTCCCCCAGTAAGCTGTACTAAGGCCCAATTGCTGCACTACGGTCCAATTCCAACATCTGCTTAGTTCAGAAGGTAAGTTTTGAACTAAGGCAAAAAGGGATTTGCAATTGTCTTTGCTACTCTGGCAACTCAGAGGGCAGTAAAAAGGGGCAGTAGAAATGCCTTTCCAGCAAATTTAGGTGATGGCTCTATCCCGCTCTTTTAGCAATTTCCCCACCAAATATTTAAGATCAGGCTCGGCACCCATGGCACAGTGGTTATGGCACCAGCCACGTACACTGAGGCTGGTGGGTTCAAGCCGAGCCTGGGCTGACTAAACAACAATGACAACTGCAACAAAAAATAGCTGGGCATTGTGGCAGGTGCCTGTAGTCCTAGCTACTTGAGAGGCTGAGGCCAGAGAATTGCTGGGGCCCAAGAGTTTGACATTGCTGTGAGCTGTGATGCCACAGCACTCTACCCAGGGCAACAGCTTGAGACTCTGTCTCAACAA
>NW_003852413.1:9815542-9843173 GCF_000181295.1 Otolemur garnettii
GAGAATGAATATATAGATTTGTAACTCATGAGCCCCAAGATGACATTTGAAGCACAAGGTTTGATGGCAGGAGGGAGAGAGAGAATTCACAGTATCACAGTGTGAAAAGAAAGTCAGGGGAAGCAAAGGAGGTATGAGGTTTGCTGCTTGTTAGAACGTTAGAATTTAATGCAGAAAACTTTTTATGCTGTGATTAGGGCTGTCCAGAATTATCTATAATAGCCCGACACGCTTTCCTTTCATTTAAATTTGCATCTTTCCCCTCTATCTCCAACTTTCCTCTTCTTTCTCTCTCTCATCCTCTCTAGTTTCTCTCTCCTTTCTCTTTCCAGGAAAATTAAAACTGAAATGTGAAGAGAGTTTGATTAAAAAACAAAACAAAACTGTGCAATGTGCCATATTATATGGAAATGATTGATCTAGAAACAACAGGGTCCAAAAATGAGCCTTTCTGCTCTCTCTGGTTTCGTGAATTCATGACAGTTACTTGATATCTGTTTTCCGCTGATAATGATACTCTATTGTTGATAGATAGATCAATTAATTAGATTATATCAAACTATCTATTTCAATCTTGTTGTGAATATGTCTGTTTTTTGTATGTTTTCTCTGTCCCTACAGATTCTCTCAGCCTTTATCCTTGTCCCTGCCCTGTGTAGGAGGCCGACTTCTCTTTTCTTTTAGCTGGATTTGGCCAATTGAGATGGAAGAGGAGGGTGAAAGTGAAATACTTTTCCAGCTTTCCTCCTGATGACCTCAAGTTTGCAGTCGCTATACTTGTCAACCTTAAGGCATAGCTCCTGGTGCATCAATCTCTTCTATAGCCTCAGGTTTCTGATGTCTGATGTGTGTGCAATCTTTGTCCTTCAGACTTAGCAATGCAGATGGCTCCTTGGCCTTACTAGCTATGAGGTGCTTGTCTTTAGCTCTTTTTGGGTTTTATGAATCCTTTTAAAATAGTGCTGTGATTAAACTCTTCTCAGCACCCCCATTTAAATATTCTAATTGCTTCTGGTACACTGCTGAGCAGAATCTGTACCAGACTATAGATTCTGTACCAGACTATAGATTCTCAAAGGCTAAGCATCTTCGAGACCTTATATACCTTAACCTTTACATCTTTGGTTCATTAATTAAGGTTTCCATAAGGACATAGGAATCCATGCTACTTTGGACATGAGTTAAGAAGAAATAGCATAAAGAAGGAAGCAAAATGACTTATTAACTAGACCTTGAAAGTGTGTGACTGGGTTTCAATCTGCTTCTTGCTACAGATGGAAGAATCCTAACTGGTGGCTTTTTCTCATCTTGAAGAAAATTAAATTAAAATGCCGCAGATTGTAATAGCAAAAGAAGATTGAAAAAGACATAGAAAAGTTAGGTGGAAAAGTGTGGTAACTCAGGAGGCCGTGTTCAAAGGAATGCAAACCACAGGACTCCTTCCTTGAGAAGTTAACTCCCTGGTTTGAGATTAGCTCCTGTGGTTTGGCTGGTTCCGTGGCCCATGTTTAGCAAGCAATAACAGACATTTCCCTTTCTTCCCCAGGCAATACAGTGCCCAAACCAAAAAAAGCATTGTTCTATCTAGAAAACAAAATAAAACACAACAAATGGCTCAAGCCCACATTGGAGCAAGTTGATGCAGTATTTTCCAGCAAGAATCTGAAGGATTAAGCAGGGGTATGGCCGGCCTGGTGTTTCCTTTTTGTGACCTTCTTGCTGTACTCAAAGGTAAAATGTCAACACACAATGAGCTGCTTCACCAAAGGAGCTGCACACAGCAGACTAGATTTCTGAACAGGACAGGGGAGGCAAGGGAGAGCTGCACAGAGGGGCTGGCTGAACTGAAACTTTTCTATTTGTGATGGGAGGCAAACCATGGAGAAGGCCAAGTCTACTTTTGGGGTATCAAGACCAAAAGAAAATGCCGGTGATAAGCAAGGAAAGAAACTCAGGGAACAGAAGGTACATGTGAAATATTGACAGGCTGGTTTGCTGTCCTTTCATAAGAATGCTTCTACAGTTCCCACACTTGCCAGGCTGTAACACTGTTCCTATGAGCCCAGTGGCTGCCAAGATCACCATCACACCAATCGTGTTTTTACGCCACCGTCCCAGTGAAGATTCACAGTGATGCCATGCGTCCTGGCTGTGTTCCTTCAGTGCTACTCCAGGAAGCAATGGGCACGCTACCCGTGGGGTCCTTCCTCAGGTTAAAATCTATAAAATCACACTGCTGTCACTTTCACTGCCTGACCATGATGTTTAGGGGGCATTGTACTCACAACAGTCCCGAGTGCTGACCCGTAGCCCTGTATTCTTCACTGATATGCTGTGTGGTTTTGAGTGTAATGGAAAGAAGTTAAGAAAATAAGTTTTAACTCAGCATTTTATCAGTGTCACAGAAGTCCAGCAATTGTGAGGTGGAACGGAAGATTACTTCACAGGCACACACCCACGCATGTTAGGGTCCTGAGCTTTGTAATTCAATCCATTGTCTTCTTCGATACTTTACTTGAGGTCCCATCATTTTTGCTGTCACTCTCTGCTGTACCTTTTCTTAAATTTCATAGGAATATAAATAGATTCTCTTACATGTTTACATGGATAGCGCTGGAACATATTCTCCTTAGCAAAGTATCTCAAGAGTGGAAGAAAAAGTATCCAATGTACTCAGCCTTACTATGAAACTAATTTATAGCTTTCTTATGAAAGCTACATCCCAATTATAACCCAAGAAGAAGGGGAAAGAGGAGAGGGAGGGAAGAGGATGGGGGAGGATGGGTGGAGGGAGGGTGATTGGTGGGACCACACCTATGGTGCATCTTACATGTCAAATCTACTAGGTGTAGAACATAAATGTCTTAACACAATAACTAAGAAAATGCCATGAAGGCTGTGTTGACCAGTTTGATGAAAGCATTTCAGATTGTATATAAAACCAGCACACTGTACCCCATGATTGCATTAATGTACACAGCTATGATTTAATAAAAAATAAATAAATAAATAGATTCAAACAATAGACAGCTTTTTGCGTCCCATTTCTTTCCCTCAGCATAAGGCTTCTGAGTTTCCTCTACGTTGTTACTTGCATCAGAAGTGATTTGGGTGTGTTTTTACCACTGAAGTCCATGTCCTCGTTTGAATCTGCCACACGCATTTTACTTATTCATTCACCCGTTGGATATTTTCAGTACTTCCAGCGTTTGGCTCTTTTAACTCATACTTCTACAAACATTTCAGATAAGCGTTTGTGTGAACATAGAAGTTCCTTTTGGTTGTGTAGAGAACTGGAAGTGAAAGGACCAGATTATCCAGTATGCCTCATGTTTTTAAAGATGACTAAAGTTTTACAAAATTCTCCTACTATTGTGCCTTTTTCCTACGTATGAATGTTCCATGTGATTGGAGGATTTAAACCATTTATGTTTAATGTAATCATTGGTAGGTTTGGAATTAGATCTGCTCCTTTTCTATTTGTTTTTGACTCACACCATTTGCTCTACTCTCTTTTGCTGCTTTTAATACTTGTCATGTTAAACAAAATTGGGGGGTGCACCATTTTATTTCATCTGCTATTTTTTTTTTTTTTGCCTGTATTTCCTTGTGGTAAGTATTTCAGTGGTCACTTAACGATATGCAGTAGGTGTCTTAGCCTGTGTTTCCAGTTAGCAACAAAGTATGTCCAGTAAAATATGGGAAATCTGAGCTACAATAGCCCGCCCAACACTATTTTATACCACTGGAATATTGGTTAACATTATAAATGTAACGACAGAGTGCTTTAGTTTTTCTTTAAATATTTGAATATTTTAAAGAGATTAACAGAAACAAAAATCCATATGTATATAAGCAGCCCCAACGAGTATATGTAGGTCAATATTTTATATTTACCCACATAGGTGCTCTGTGCTGTGCAGCTGGGATATGATCTATAATACTATCATCTCCCTTCAGGCTGAAGGATTGTCTTTTTTATATTTCGTAGCACAGAGCTGATAGGAAACCATCACCTCAGTTTTATTTGGACACGTCCTTATTCTTATCTTCATTTCTGAGGAATCCTTCTGCTGGTATGAAATGTTCAATCCATTTTGTAGGATTGGTTTTTGTTTTTCATCTCGTATCATAATAGCGTTTCTGCACTCTGTCGCTTCTGCTGAAAAATCAGCCCTACGTAATGTGTTATTTTTCTCTTGCTAATCTCAAGAGGTTGACTTTTTATTCATCTTTTAGAAGTGTGACTGTGATGCATCTGCATGTGGTTTCTTTGTTTTTTGTTTGTTTCTTTTCACTAGGTTTGTCAAGCTTCCTGCGTAGGAAGGATGTTGCTTTTAATCAAATGTGGGAAGGTTTCATGGAAGAACTTGGCTTCCCTCTCTTGTCTCTCCCCCGGCACTCCCAATGACACACGTTAGATGCTTGACACCTTCCTGCCGATTTTGAAGGTCTGCACCATTTTCATTCTTCAAATCTTTGTCTCTCTTTTTCAGATTGGCTGATTTCTGTACGTCTGTTTTCCAAGTTCACAAATTCTTTCTTCTTCCATCTCAAATGCGCTGGTGAGCCCATCTGCTTTCTTTTCAACTTCAGTTACTGTACTTTTCAGTTCTAGAATTTCTGTTTTTCTTTAATTGTTTTCATTTCTCTCTTGATAGTGTCTACTTATTTATACATATTTAGTATATTCTTTTTTTAATTATTCAGGGATATTTGTAACAACTGCTTTGAAGTCTTTGCTAAATCCAACCTTCCGGTTAGGCACACATTTTGATTGGCTTTTCACGGCTTCGTAATTTTCGCTTTAGAAGTAGGCGCTTTAGATAAAGCCTTGAAATGACGCTGAGCTCTCTTTCTTTTCCTCCTTGTGAGTTGTGGATTTGATGTTTTGTGCCAATCACACAGGTGCCTGAATACAAACCAAAAAAAAAAGGTCAGCTTTCCTCGTGCTGCCCAACTGCTGAAGTCTGTGATAACTTTTCTCCTTTTTTTTTAATTTTCTTTTTTTAAACTTTTAGTTCTCCAGAAGTCTCCCTGTGTCTGTGTACCTTCGTGATCAGCCAATGATTTGTGCGGAGGCTCAAGCCGCTAAAACTTCACTTGCTGCCGTCCAAACTGTGTGTATGTGGGGTGGGAGGGTTGAGAAATATATTCCAAAATGGAATTAGCTTCCAAGTCATGCCAGGCTTTTGGTTCTTACCAGGTTGTCTGGTGTCCCTCACATGCACCTAACACTAGCTTAGCAATCTGCTCCAAAGTAAATGATACCAGCCTTTCTATCATTCTCTTGCTTTTGAAATCTCATTACATTTCTGCTTTCTCTGCCACATACCCAACACCAAGTTCACTGTCTTCGGCCTGTAGAATTTTATTGCTGGAAAGGAAGTCCACAGATGCACCTTGATCAAGAAGCCCGCAGGTCAGTTCGTTGCCATGATCCTCCTCCCTCCCTCTCCTCCTTTTCTTTTTCTTTTTATCTTTTTTCCACACAACAGTAACAGTTTTTCATGCACAAGAATTTCTTAAGTCCTCTCTTTCCTTTGGATCCTTTTTTCCAGCACCTTTGTCCTGAAAAGTACTGATTTTTAATACTTTCCCCCCAAAAGTTCTACTTGTTCTCTGCAAAAGGAAGTTGAATGACCTCATGGAGCTATTCGTGAATGGGGAGCCAGCTAATTTGGAGACTTTTTTTTTTTCTGACTCTGTCTCACTTTATCACCCTTGGTAGAGGGCTGTGGCATCACACAGCTCACAGCAATCTCCAGTTCTTTGGCTTAGGCAATTCTCTTGCCTCAGCCTCCCAAGTAGCTGGGACTACAGGCATCAGCCACAATGCCTGGCTATTTTTTGTTGCCATTTGGCTGGGGCTGGGTTTGAACCTGCCACCCTCGGTATATGGGGCCAGTGCCCTACCCGCTGAGCCACAGGGGCTGCCCTATTTTGGAGATTTTGTACGTGACACACTCCATGATCTGAGTTCTTTAGCTGACATCTCTATGATTCAGGTGCACTGGGGCTGAAAACGCTCACAAACTGAGGTGAGCCCAGTGAGTCTTTGGGGCCAGTATGGTTCGATGGACTAAATTGTTTCTTACCCCATTCATGTTTTGAAGCCCTAATCCCCAAGGTGACTACACATGGAGATATAGTTTACATGATGTAAGTTTAAGTGTGGTAATAAGGGCAGGGTCCTAATCAGAGAAGACTGTTATCTCATGGGAAGAGGAAAAGAAAGAGATAGTCCCATCTGTCTGGTGCACTGCACAGAGTAAAGGCCACGTGAGTACATGTGAGAAGGTGGCTGTCGGTAAGCTGAGAAGAGAGCCCTCCTCAGCACCTGATCAGGCTGGAACCACGACCACGCACTTCCAGTTTCCAAAATTATGAACAGAACCTGTTTCTATGTTTTAGGCCACCTAGTCGAAGATATTTTGTTATTGCAGCTTGAGCTGTTTAAGATGCATGCAGTTCTTATTGTAATTCTGCAATGTTTTAGAAATATTGCAGTTCTGCAATGTTTTAGAAATTTTCCTCTCAATTAAAAAATTTGTTTTATTTCTTTTTTAATCAATAAGAAGATTGAGATCTGGAGAAATTAAGTGATGCATTCATTTAGCTACAAAGAACTTACCAGGGGAGGTTAGAACCTCTCACTTCAGCTGACTTCACGAAGATAATTTTATTTCTACCGCTCCCCCCCAAAGTAAGGCTACTAGTGTCTTCTGCAACCTCATATCACGCGTTATACATCTCACAATCTGTCTTTCCCTGAGGGTCAGATCGGATGCACTGGTCTTCCACTCTTCCATGACAGCAATCTGGCAGAACTGAGAAAATGCTGCATCTTCACACCTGTTACTCACAGGCCACAGGCTGCACCACTCTTGTAACTGATCAGCCCTGCCTCTTGATACAAAATGTTTTGCTTCACTAAATATTTGCGATTATATCCATTACCATAAGCTTATTTTTGTTCTCAACCTGAACATAGAGCAATTCTCAGCTTAAAAGAACCAAATTTCTAGAGATGTCCTTGCATATTATTTTCTTCTAGGACATTTGGGGTTAAAACATTAGGAATTAAATTTATTGCACTTATTCAAATTCTTTACAGAGATGAAGCCTTTGGCCCTCAGTGTTATCCATTTACATTCAAAAGCTCGTATCTAAAAAGGCACACATTGCCACCAAGGAGAGGGGAAGAAAATTTCCCCTATGTGTAAGGCTTTTCTTTTTTTCTTACTTATACATGTGCACAGTAGGTTTCCACTTTGCCTTCACAGAATTAAAAAGGCTAAATTTAATGACAATAACAATATTGAACATAAGGACTGAGAACAAAAACCTCATAAAGAGAGAATAAAGATAAATGCCTTCAGAAAAGAATCAGACCATTGCTGCAACGAAATATTAAGCAATAATAATAGTAATAATGCAAAGAAAGTAACAGTCACATTGTCAGATAAAAGTATGTCTATTATAGAATACTTTGATCAGTTTACTACTTCTTATTTTGTTTTCTCCAAAGTCTCAAAAAAACAGACAACTAATATTTATAAATGAAACATGTTTGAGGCTTTTCACCGTCAATTTCAGCATTGCTCCCTCCTCTGTGCCCACTCACTTTAGGTCTCTATCCTCTTAGATCTGTGTAATTGTTTCCTTAATTTAGACAACCTTTCTACTATTACTGGCGTGATTTTCATGTCAATGCATCCCTCCATCACTGGCACCAAATAATGTGTAAGTGACATCGGGATAAGCTAGGCGTGGACCGATCTCTGAGATACATCAACAACCTTCATTTGCGAACTAGTCTGATTTCATTTCCTGGAGCATTTCATCTTAAGAATCTATAGAGCTGAAATTTTTTCTGTCTGATGCAGATGATCTTATCTTCTATATTCTGCAAATAATACTGGGTACATCTTAAAAACCAGCTAAACATACATATGCCCTCTAATTCTGCCCCGAAGCACCCCAAAGCAAAGATTAACATAGCGAGATAATCATCTCCTAGGCTCTTCTCTTGTCTCTGTATTTTCTTTACTTTCCCACAGGATAAGTCTGTTGGTATCCTCACCCCTGAGTCCTTCAGCATGAGTCAATCCTGTGGTGAAACGTTCCCATTGTTACTATAACTGTAGGCACTGGAGGGAAAGCCCATCTTCAGGGGTTATTTCCAGGATAACAGCTTACTAAGGAGAACTGTCAATCATGAACATGACTGTCTGGTGCTCTAAGTACTCAAAAATTTGCTATGCAGATAGGATTTATACTCACATTGTTCTTTTCAGTGGTAAAATTAAAAAAAAATTTTGACTTGAATTGGTCATATTAAAATATTTTAAATTAAATTTGTCATGACGTATTTATTTCAGGAAATAATCTTGACCTATAAGATATGACAAAAATTTTTGTCATATTTTAGATTGTCATTTAGTGTTTTTTGTGTTTTCTTTCTGTTTTTCCCAGTGGTCTTTGTGGAATCTTACACTGATCACTGGTTCCTCTTATCCCCTAAGTATAGTTAATTTCTAAAATTCTGCTCTTGATTCATTTTAAATTTTTTTTCCTTTGGGAGGGTCTCCTCTGTATATGTGATTTTAGTTCTAACCTGTAGACACAGAAAGGGAAAAGTTGTGAGTTGTGCATGAGGACGTGAAGGCCTCCAATTACCAATAGGACTTTGAGTGGTGAAGTAGCAAGATGAGTACTCCAAACAGAAGGAAATTAATAGTTTCAAGAAGGAGCGAGACAACCTGGAGAACGGCTGTCACCTTTGAGTCTGTGTGGTGAGGCATAAAAGTAGGGTGAGACTACGTTCTATCAGGACTGAGATAGACAACTGAGGCTCAGAGAAGAGTTTTCCCAGGGGGAAACAAAAGGAGTGAGGGACTTTCACTTAGAGAAGATTCCTGTGGCAACATGAGTGGGGAGAGAATGACGAGGGAGAAACAAAAAATGTAAAGTGACTAGAAGAACAGAATGATAGAGGTTAGAACTAGTGAGGGTTTAGTGAAGGTTTCATAACAGGCGTGGGACAAGCTGATGCTCCAGCCTAGGGATTATCAGAGTATAGCCCCTTTTTTCACCAAATTAACCTGTTGTCTGTTTCTGTAAATAAAGTTTTATTGAAACACATTCATTTTCATTCATTTACATACTGTCTATGGCTACCTGGGTACTACGGCAATAGAAGTGAGTTCCATGTCAGACACCGCATGCTGTATGAAGCCTAAGTTATTTATTATCTGACACAAAAGGTTTGCCAGCCCCTCTTCTAACTAACTCAGAGAGCATTGACTTAACCTAAAATCTGACAAAACATAGAAGATGGATGAAGGAGTAAGGGGGACATTTCAGCGCTGTTTGATTGGTCAGATAATGGCATCAGAGGACATCACGAATTTGGGAAGAGTAAGCAAACTCTGCATCCTGGTTAAAAATTTCCAGAAAACAACGCAGAGAAGATGTAGAACATTTTGAGCATCAGGGATGGTTCTGTTGTTAAAAAAGGTCAAACTAGAGAGATTTCCTGGCTGGTTTTAAACATCCTCAAAGTTCTCCTGGTCACCTTCTATGCTTCACTGATAATTTTTTCCTAAACTTTGATTTTTTAGTCAGGATAACATTTCTTGAGCCATGTTTCAGATATGATGCAATCTCCTTCATCCCCCCTGGACAAATGGATAGTGAATCCTTGCTCCCTGAAGACATCTTTTATGAGAAGATTTTAGATCACTTTATCAATTTTAAAACACAGACATGGCTATTTATTCTCTTAATACAAGAAAAGATGTTTGTGAAAACGATCAATCTATTGGCATTTTTCTCAGAGGTTTAAATCATGGTGTGATATCTTCACCCAATGATATTATTATTTTCATATTCATATTGCAGACAATGTTAACATCACACAGACAAGTTTAATTCCTTTTGGGGTCTATACTAGCTTTACTGAGGTCTAATAAAAGACCACCCATAGTAAAGCTCATGCTGTACTGAGGCTAAATTACATTATCCCCATGACTTACTAGTAAATATATATATTAATATACAGCTGGATGGATGTGGATGTGAAGTCTGTGTGTAATTTAAAATAGTTTAACATAGTAAATGGTACATGAACTTTACATCCACCCTGCCTATTAATTTATATACAAATATATAAATCTAAAAAACACAGCAATTTTTAAAACCTTTTTTTGATGAAGATGGTATTGCCATAACTGCAGATTCAGTGGTCATGTTTGCTGTGTGTTCTTTTCAAGGTCATGTTTCATTTTTTATCAGCCGAATATTCAAGGACAATTGTTTGAATAGGAAATTACCAACCTTGTCTTATCCAGGCCTGTACTGTTTCACCAGAGGTAGCTTTAGCTGCAAAAGCAAGCATGTGATTCTTTAAAACGTGAATTAGACACTGAGAGAAGAGGGGAAGAAAAGATTCTTTTTTGTGCTAACCTTCCAAGGGGAAAGAAAAAAAGGAACAGAAGGAGCAAAATTAAACAGGAGGTGCAGCCTCTTCCAAAGTGGATTCCCTTTCTCAGGTCCTTTCTGAGCCAATATGTGTGTTTTGCCTTTTAGATCTCAAAGGAGGAGAAAATAGTCAGAAAACCTACACCTATAGTTTAGGGGATGACTTGATAACTCTCTGGATTTGTATCCACAGTCTTCGCTTATTGCAAACATATTCTTGTGTATTTGAGAATCATTTAAACTACCCTTGAACAATGAGCTCTCTCCAGCAGGGACGACATCCCTGACAGCATAATGTTAAATTAAATAAACAGCGTCTAATGAGATCTGTTATTACCTGCTCTTTGGTCGTGCTCCGGCATGTAGTCTGAGGGCTCAGGTTTCTAAGTGCTATCATAAATCTTTCAGCCTGTTTTGCTTCTGAAACTTCTAACTAATATCTTTCCTCTCCTGTTGAAGTCTACATCCTCATTTAAACCTCATTTAAATTTCCAATGTTGAAGTCTACGTCTTCATCAAATAGGATCTGTGAAAAGATAAGAGGGTTTGCATTGTAACAGATCATTTTTTTAAGAAGATAAAATTCATTTGCTTAAAAATGAGAGAGTATTAAGGGTAGAATTCTGCCACGGGAATGAATACTTGACACTGGGGGTGGGAGGGGTGATGAGTTCTTCCCTTTTTACTGAGTTTTATTAATAATATTCTCATCCATAACGTATTACCCTCGGGAGAAGTACAGAGCTTTTTGGACTCCAACCGTGTGTTGGGTGAAGGAAAGAATTTCAACACTAGGCTAGGAGTCTAAATTAACCTGCTTTTATTTATAACTTATTTATGATGATGTTGTTTTATAGGTATTTATTTCTACAACATGAGAGAAAGACTCTTAAAATGCAAAAATGCAAATTGAATTGTTATAGTCTCCCTCCATGAATGTATCAAATAAATTCTTCCTCTGTATATCTCATACCTGTTTTATAATGACATTGCACATTTTTATTTCCTAGCTGCTTCTCCCAGGAGAGGAAGGATATAAAAAAAAGCCAATAGGGTGAAGGCCAGTGAAGCTAAGGTTGAATTCTGGCCTTGATATTGTTAGATGCATGATACCTGGTCTGAGGTACCACAGGAACTTTAAACTCATTCTATTCAAATCTTAACACAGATCTGGTTAAGCTCTTGCTCAGGCTGGTCTTCAATTCCTGAGCTCAAGGGATCCTCCTGCCTCGGCCTCCTGGAGTGCCAGGATTACAGGCGTGAGTCTCCTCACCCGGCATCACTCCTGCAATTTCTTGAGGGATAAACCATAACCATATAAATAAAAATGAAGCAAATAACAACAACAAAAGCAAGACTTTAAACATTAACATTTCCCACTAAGCTTAAAGGAAGCTTTACAGGCCCTCTCTCCAGGGACACAGACATGCAACTGGGAATTAATTACTGTAGGAGGAAACTGTCTCCAAACTTGTAAGTCTTTGTCCTTAGGCTTAAAAGAGCATTTATTTTATCTGTTCTTTTGTCTTCTCTCTGTGTAACTTTGCTTCTTACGTATTGCTCAGCCCTGAGCTTCCATTATGCACCAATCCCATCTCACAGACTCTGTTGCAATAAAGTTTATGATACGCATGTAGCTACCATCATGCTCAGTTCCTAAAAGCCGTCACCCCAATAAACACCATTCGTCCACTTAAGAACTATGGCAATTCTTTTAAGCATAGCTAATGTCTGTATTTGTTCCATGTTTAAATATAGGTGTTTATAATGTAATAATATTCAAACTGTCAAATGTCATTGATTCTTTCCTTTAAAAGGACACCCCGTCTACCCTGCAAATATCCTTTCCCATTCTGAGGGCTGTCTACTTGCTTTACTTACTGTGTTCTTGGCAGTGCAGAAGCTTTTTAGTTTGATCAGATCCTGGTAATGTATCTTTGGTATTGCTTCAATTGCCTAGGGGGTCCTCCTCATGGAGTGTATTGCAAGGGTACAAGTCAAATCCATCAAGCATAGAACGTAAACGTCTTAGCACAATAATCAAGTAAATAATCAGAAAGCTATATTAATTACTTTGATGCAAGCACTTCAAATTGTATAAAAACATCAACACATTGTACCCCACGTATGCATAAATGTATTCATGATCTATGTGTATATGACTTAATAAAAGGGAAAAAAATAAAAGAACATCCTGACATGCTTAATTATCTTCTGCTGGGGAACATATGCATTGTCCACTTGTTTTGTACAAGCATTTTGCAAAAGAAATTCCTCTTATGCGGAACAGTACATGGTGTTCACTTTATGAGTTTTAAGTAGCACGGGGTAATCTCTGTACTCTAACCCATTCAAGATATAAACATTATGCTTATGATTACACGCTGCCTCTGTGAGAAACATGCTACCTATTCATGAAGTACGTACGCCGTGAGTAGCCTAGACATGGGAGGGGACGACTCGTCCTAACGACGCAAGTTTGCTCATATAATGTAATGACAGACAAGTGTGTGGTAATTGAGCAGCCATAGGGTGGTGGAGTGTGATCATTGAATGGGGTGAATCACAGTGCTTTGAAAAGGATGCAGTGGGGCTCTTCCCCAAATTCAAAGCCAACCCTTGACCATTGTTTCCTAACTGATACATTCCCAAGAAACCCTCGGTGTGTTGGAAGATGATAACACTTCACTTGTCATTGATAATTTTTGACAATAAACAGAAAGAGGAAAGATGGCAGTCACCATGGTGTCAATAAGGAGGCCGTCTGAAAGGACGAGGGTGAGAAACCATCAGGACCATGGCTCTTAGACAAGAGTGGAAAACCTTCTGGGGGATGCCACTCATCTCTTACCTCCCTTGCTAACTGGATGGTTTCATCAACTGTGTCACAGACCAGAAATGATTCGACAATCCAACTTTAAGCAATTAGCTAGCGGGCTTTTAAAAAATATTGCACAAGGCTATTGTATGGAATCAGTATTACCAGACGGATCATGGGAGCATTACTGCCTGAAGATTTCCAACACCTTCTGAATGATCTTCATAGAACTGTCATACTACAGCATAGCACAGATTTAACCATGAATCTTGTTTGTATTAAAGCAACAACTTAATGCTATCTCTTTGTGGCTTTGTTTTACTTTTGAATCATATCATCATTTAGTATAATTTGGTATACCTGAGGCTGTTGGGGGTGATGAGCCAGCAAACTATTACATTGATAAACTAATCTCCACTATAAGTAGGTGTATGGGCTAGTTCATCATTATTATTATTTTTGAGACTTGTGAGTGCTAAGGTATCCCTAGAACAATTGACACTTGGGTATATGGTTATCTCCTGGGTGTATCTCCATCATCATTAGAAATAGCAGTGGCAAAAACATTAACAAACATTAACACCATGCACTGCATGACGCATGACACCATTGCTGACTGTCTAATAGAATTGTGATGTGGTTGTCACCAGGCCCCCTGCCATGATGGATGTGATAAGAGCTCCATTGTGCCTTATGAAAGTCACCTGAGGCCTTTCATTCTTGAAGCTAACTGGTCCATTCCAGAGTCATTTCATCGGTTACAATGTGTTTCCTTAATCCTTGCTGTCACCTGTGTTTCTGAGCGCACCCCTGGTTCATATATGTAAATGAGCTGAGGGTCCCAAGCTTCATTAAGGAGTGAAACCCCGTGTCTCTGTGCTCTTCAGGGGCGAACGCCCCCTCTGTGACTCCTGCCCTGTGCCCAGCCCGTGAAGCATTCTGTCCGCCTGTGTATGTGAGGGGGCACCGGAGCCCTCTGGGGCCGAACCAGCAGGATCAAATAATGTTCTCACCATTCAGTATAATTAACTCCAACCACCCATCTGTTGCAAGGCCCGGTGCAGCCAACACAAGCAAGAGGAGGCCAAGAAGAAATTTCTCCTCATTATTAAGCCCAAATCGAAGCACTTGTCTGTCTGTAAAAACAGAGCAAAGGGAGGAAACTGAAACCCGTGCACGGGGTCTGAGGTTTCAATAAATGTCAGGGAGCGTCAAGTCTGTTTGGCTTGCAAATTATTGCTGGCTGACGGTCGCACTGTTTTACAGCTGAAGATTGCTGTCGTGGGGGCCAAAGTGGTATTGAGGGAGCCTCTCCCTTCACAGCCAGAGGGGAGCAGGAGTTACCAAATACTGTAACAATCATAAAACATTACAAGAGGGACTGTAGCATTTGCTAAATTGGGTCTTTCCTTAATGCACGTTTTGAGAAACAACAGCCCTGCAACGCTCTGCTCTTCCCAACTTTTTTTTTTCTTTTTTTGGATGAGGCGTTGGATGTTCTGAAGATTGAGACCTCACTCCTCTGGTTTACTCATTCTAATCTCCGCCTCACCCCTTGCCTTCACTCAGCCACCTTGCACATCTGAGAGTGATAAAGGGGCCTCGATGTTTCAAGGTGAATTAATACCTTACTATACATCCTGGAGAAACACACACCAAGAATTTGAGCAGTGGTTAAGACTGTTTTTAAAATGGATTAAATGAGTGGTCAATTACTGATTAAAATAAACCCAGGCACGAGCACTCTGGCCCAGCACAGACATGAGCCTTGGTGAGCTGCCCTCTGTTAGGAGACAGACTTTTCACACTGTAAAATGTGTACACATTTCCTTGTGCGTCTACTGAACTTTATTCACACTTTTTATTCATTTTCTCTCCTGACCGATGCTTATTGTGGGTCCACTACGCGCCCAGCACTGCGTCAGGTGCACAGAACACCAGCAAAGTGAGCTTCTCCAGACTCCCTGAACTCAGAGTCAAGTGTGTTGATTTTAACCAAGGGTCTTTCAGTTTTTAAATAACTACAAAATCCCACAAATTAGCATAAGGCCAAAGAGAGGAAACAGTTATCATGTACGGGGGCATCTGTTGGTCCCCTGTGTGCGGAATCTTTAGGTAGACACTGTCTTCTTTGTGTGTCTCTGACAAATGAACTTGATTCTTTTCTTAGCTTTCTAGATTTTCTAGTTTTTTGTTCTTGAACATAACACTTCGATGTAAATGGCGTCTTCTCCAGTGAGCTTCCCATTTCAACCATCAGCTTTTTCAAGTCCTGATTCCGAATTTATGAAGGAGATAATTCAATTGTTCCAATGTAAGCCAGGTGTAGACTCTTAGTAGTTAAGGCGGATTATAGGGTTCAAAGTCTAAAATGTGTGGCTCAACTTGGAGCAGAGGAGGCAACTCCAACTCATCCCCACAGTTGACTGAGCTAATTTGTTGATACGCAGCTTCTTTTGAAATCCTACAAGAAAAAATGTACTAGTAAGGGATGTGGTGCCACTGGGTTGTAAGATTTTGAGGAAGACAGAATCAGAGAACTCATCAGTGCTTGGAAAAATATCTGAGAAGAAGAGGAAAAACATTGTGGCTTTGGTTCCATTGCCACCTGAAATGTGAGGTGGCACGTTCCTGATAACAGAATAACTGTTTTCTATAATCTGTTATTTCTCATAAGGATGTAGGGGATATGCCAGGAGCCCCCACATTGACTGCTGAAACATTACAGCTCAATTCACAGGTGGCCCTGAAAGACGGTGGGGGTGTGGATGATTGCCAGTAAAATTATGAGCCTTATATCTTTCTGTCCACATTTTCTGGAAGGGCCATTGACCTAAAGTCAAGATTTATGCCATTTCCCCGGCAACAGCCAACAGCATCACCCAGTGACAAGGACCAGATTGCCTCAGTTTGGATTCTTCAGAAACAGACACTAAGTCAAGGATTTAAATTTAATGATTTTTATTTAGGGGGAATGATAGAAAATGCTCACGGGGAGGGAGAGAGACAGGGGAGGGGAGGCGGCCTGTAAAGACTGTGCATTAGCAAGAGCCAGTTCCAACTGTGCGTAAGTAGAGATTAGTCCTGCTGGGGAAACTCTGGGAATCCGAGTTCCCAATTAATCAAATCACGTGACTTCGAGCCACTCCACAAGGAGGGTGAGGTCACGAAGGGGAAGAATAGGCCAACGCTAATCAATTATATGGTCGAGAGCTGTTTCTAGGGAGTTTGAATTTGCTGACAGCTCTCGTTGGCCACACTGGCGGGGAAGCAACCTCTAGAAATAAGAAAAATCCCCTGGACAAAGATGAGCAGGTGCGGGCGGCTGTGCTGCGGCGGTACAGTGGGAAGACTCCAGTGGGGCACTAACATTACCCCCTGTCATCCGTCCTCTCAGGTGCCCTGGTGCCTCGGGCTAATTTCATGCCGTCCTGCATTCATTCTTCAAGGTGGTGGCTGGACACAATTTATTATTTATTTATTTTTATTAAATCATATCTGTGCATATTAATACTATCATGGGACACAGTGTGTTGTTTCCATATACAATTTGAAATACTTTCATCCAATTGGCCAACATAGCCATCATGTCATTCTCATAATTGTTGTGTTAAGACATTTATATTCAACATTTTAGAAAGATTCACATGTACCCTTATAGGATAAATCATAGGCATGATCCCCACAATTACCCTCCCTTCATCCATCCTCCTCCCTCCCTCCCCTCCCTCTCCCCTTTCCCGTATTCTTGGACTACCATTGGTGCCGCCTCCTGTCTGGCAGGCAGCGGCGGTTTGGGGAGTCGGCGTATGAAAGGGGATTGATAAATAAGACAAGACAGACACATTGGGAAAAGGACTGAGCCGAAGCTGTTTATTGTAATAGGTAGGGGTTTTTATAGGTTTAGTTAGTGGGGGAATGAGGGGTACTTTTAGATTTGGTTATGTATGTAGTCCTGGTTTGTGATAGGCTAGTATTGTGAGGATGAAGTAGGAAGAAGGTGGAGAGTGATATGAGTAAATTCCTTTGGAATGTGTGCACAGTGTTAAATCGCCTCTGGTCTTTTGTATCGTTTTTCTTAATCAGCAAGGTGTTGGCACCTCCTTCTAAGATGCACTTTCTCTTGAATGTGCTGTAATATAGTTGTTAACCCTTACACATTGGATTCTAGCTTTCCTACTTATTAAATAATTAAATCAAATCCATCAGGACGGATAGTGGGAGACCCAATAAATCTGCTTTGGTTGGTTTCAAGGCTGCCATGGATAACGCCTTTCTTTCCTCCCTTCTAGCGATTCTAGACATTTCCCATCCTTGCTCAGCATTTCTGCTGGGCTAAGCGGTTGGGGGCCTGCCCCGCTGAGCACTCAGACTTTCGTCACTGAAGACGCACAGGTTCGAATCCTGGGTCATCGTGCCCTGATCCGGGTGTAGTTGTTACAACTGTCGTGATCACACATTCATTGTTAGCACCAGGCGTGGAATCACCAAAAAGCGTTCAGAGAATTCTCTGAGTTCCACATGTGCCCCGGTTCCATTACGCAGCATGGTTTCTCATTGATAATAAGCCCAATTCCTCCCAGAAGCTGTGCTCCAGCTGTCAGAAGCAGCCCACGGGGGTGGGGGAAGGCAGCATTTGGCAACTGGATGCTGGCAGGTTTCACACAAATAATAAGGACATAGGGCTGTCAGCAGGCTGTGGACCAGCACCCGGCACAGTGGCGTGGAGAAACACTTCCACACAGTTTGCCAAATCAATATGTAAAAGACCTCAGAGATTCGGTGACAAGGATTTTCGAGGAAGACTTGTGGATGGGCTTCTCAATAATGACCTAATATTTGACTTTATTCTGCCCCCTGTGAAGATGCTCTCGTTCAAACACAATGCATTACTCATGGCACCGTGCAAAATAATTAAGAAGGAGTAACGCTGTTGGCCAAGGTGATTGACTAGACATCAAGGAAAAATGGTACAGTGGGAACAAACAGAGATGCAACCCAAGATGGCCTCCTGGTTGTCCCTGAACTCCTGAGGGAGGCCGCAGAACATCAGAGTTAAGAGAGCTGGCTCAGGCTTTTAACATCCATCATGTATAGGTGAGGGCAAAGAGGTGGCCGTTGTGATTTACCCTGCGAATCTAGCCTTTAAAACGATACACAAGGTGACGAAGTGAAACTCCGTCTCCAAAAAATAATAATATAATAATAAAATAAGTTTAAAAAATAGGTACATGAATTATGCATAATGCATGAGGACTAACACTATATTCCAAAAGAACTGTATGATTTTTCTAATTCATACAGAAAAATATTGGGAATGTGTGCATTGATTAATGTTTTAACATTAGGGGTAATACTTTGTTATTAATTGATATTGAGATATCTTCTGAATCGTTGTTTTTTGGGTCTGCTATCAATAAATAATAACATCTTAAAAAAATACGTATATGAGATTGGACAATGAAACTCACAAACTCATCCTTGAGAAAGTTCTGCATACCTCATTGCAGAATATCATGGCGGTCACCTTTGAATTACTCCCCTTTGGGAAATTATGGACTCTTGCCAGCACCTAGTCCACACTTCAAAGTCATTTTAGGACTCTTTTTTTGGGATAGCCACAGGAGCTGTAGGACAATGAGGATCGTGAACTTATTCTAGACAAAGTGCTTTGACGGGGTGGACTGGGCACTGGTGTCAGTGCACAGCTTCTCAGGGGAAGCGCTTTGAAGCTGACCATGGTGATATTCAGCGACGAGACAGGTGGCACTTTTTCTAGCATGAGTTTGCAAACTTGTCAGGCCTTGTGTATCTTACTATGTCAGAATCCTTGCATGTATTCAGGTTTCTAATTATGATATGGATTATATTTGGGGCGGGACAGGTGAGCCTTTCTTTTCTCTACTTTCTCTCCTACTCCTTGAAATTCTACCCAACATTCAAATCCCTAATTAAATTTCGTCCTTCTGTGAAACCTGCTCTCACTCATTCTCACATTGGAAGTGATCACTCTCTCCTTCTCCATCGTCAAATGTTATTTGTATTACATATTCACTTCTCACAGAGTTGATTTTTAACATCCCCTCACTGTGCATTGCTTGAGGTTAGTACCTTAGACATCCTTTTATCAGCAGTATTAAAAAAAGCACTTCATTGATGCCAAATGCTGATTGCATATTGAGTACAATTTTAATAACAGTCTTGCATAACCTTTGCCTAGAAAGCTCTTAGTTTTCGTATCCAGAGTAGATAATTTTTATTCCACAATAGACTGTATTAATCTTAGATTAAACCGAGTGGAAAGCACAGTTGCCCAAGTGCACATGTGTGTATCTGTGACTGTGGCAAAACCAGAGTCAGCCACTTCTCAATTCTGGTAGGCAGGAAAACCATCTGCATTGGCTTAAGGGATGAATCATAGGGATGGATAATGTGCTCGGACTTTCAGCATTGTTGGCAAGTAAAGCAGTTGAGATGGGAAACGCTATTTACTACAACAGACAGACGTCAACATCACTCTGGAAATGGCCAATTCCACTTTTTTTTGTTGCTTTGTTTGCTATGGTATCATCCTTTTTCGAGAATGCTACATATGTATTGGTTTTTGCAGTGGCTCTTTTTTCTTCCATGGAAGTAGGTAAAGTAATAAGGACATCTTATATTTTCTCCAGATGTCACAATTAGTACAAAACCAAACAGGGACTGAAACATATTCTTTTTAGTAAAGTATCTCAAGAATGGGGGAAAAAAGTATCCAGTGTCCTCAAAACTATTCTGAAATCAATATATAATCACCTACACATTCACACAAATGATAAAAAACAACTGTAGTACAGAAAGAAGGAGGGGAGAAAAGGGGAGGGTTGAGGATGGGACGAGGGAGAGTATTTGGTGGGACCTCACCTATTGTGCAATGCAATGGTCCAATTCAAAATCTATTAAAAGTATAGCCGGGCATTGTGGTGGGTTTCTGTAGTCCCAGCGCTACTTGGGAGACTGAGGCTAGAGAATCACTTGAGCCCAAGAGTTTGAGGTTGCTGTGATCTGTGACACCATGGCACTCTACTGAGAGTGACAAACTGAGACTCTGTCTCAATAAAAAAAAGAAAAAACAAATCTATTAAGAGTAGACTATAAATGTCTGACCACAACAGTGGCGTGATGGTTATGTCAGTCAGTTTGATGTAAGCATTCCACATTGTATATCAAATCAGCACCCTGTACCCCATAAATATACATAGTTATAATTTAATAAAAACTATTTCTAATAAAAGTATTAGAAAATTGAAATAATAAGAGCATCTTGGGGCTTACCTATTCATTATTTCATGTAGAAATATTTATTTTTAGGAGCCATGAGAACTGAGATGCACGGGTGCCTCCACTGGCCTTTGCCATCATGGAACAGACTTTGGGCGGGAGAAATAACCAAGGGATCCCACAAAGGCATTCTCACAGCGGTGACAGAAGATGGGTTTGGCATGCATGTTGCGCTGGCTGTGAAGGCATAAAGCAGGGATCTGGATCGTGGCCAGACAGGTCGTGAGGGCCTTCCGGGGCAGATGAGTGAGCAGAGACCGGAGCTGCGTTACTCCAAGGACAGACACAAAGCAGCATCACCGAGAACCAGGCCTGTTGGAAATGTGAATTCTGAGATCCAGCTGCACACTCTCTGAAATGAGACTCTCTGGGGAGTGGGGCTCAGAAATCTGTGTTTCACCGAGCTCCCCAGACGATGATGACGTGTGTGGAAAGTCTGAGCAGGAGTTGACTGGGCAGTGTGGCTAGATCACAGAAGATGAGGGGTCGGCAGGGGAGAAGGTGGGAGGCAGGTGGAACACACAAAGCCTTGTAGACCGTGGCAGGGATTTAGTCAGAAAGCCACTACATGTTTTAAAGTAAAAGAAATGATGTGGGAACAGGAGCAGAGGTGAGGTGTAATTATTAGATTGTACTTTTATTTATTTCCAGAGATCCTTCTGGCCCATGTATGAAGGAAGGGATTTAAGAGGCAGTGGAGGTTGAGATGGGATCTGCTGAGATTTTCCAGTGGCTCAGGTGAGGACCATTAAAACTAGGCCTTGGGAAATACAGATGAATGTGGAAGGATTGAAGAGACATTTAGGGAATAAAATCCAAAAGATGGGACACTTGGGCACTGTGAGGATATAACGCCTTTGATAATGCAGCTGATAACGTCATTTATTTTTTAAATTTGGAAACCATTTGTTTTATTAAAAAGAGTGTCTGTCTGTCAGGAGATTAGGAAATATTGGCCTCCAGCTTCAGCAATCAGCGATGATAATAAAGACAGCAGGGAAGCTGTCACCGTGGTCATTTATTCTTTACTTCACCAGCAGATAGGACATCTCCCATGTGATAAAGGACACACATTAGCTCAAGTGCTACTCCCAAAATATGAGACATAATTCCCTCATTTCACTGGCACCCTTGCGAGCAGCACTTTTGCACCACGAAGGTTACGAGCCTTCATTTGGAGCTTACGTTGAAACCCCCAAGTGTGCGTCTGAGCTGAGTGTCACATATCGCAATCTTAAATCTAGCCGGCAATTCAGCAAATCCAAGTACGGATCACGAATGGGATGAGTCATGAAAATGTGATTAAATACAGCCAATCTATTCCTGCTACTAGAAAAAAAACAAAAATACACAAGGAAAATTACAGAAGCCCAGCAGCATTGTTACAGCTAAGAGAGATCGATTTTCTTCGTGGAGGCAACACACACCGACAATAAAAAATGGGCCATTTATCTAACATGATTAGAAAAAAGCGTAATGGGGCAGGTACTGTTTTACCAGGCTTCACTTGAACATGTACTGTAGGTGAGACTTGAGTATGGATGAAGTGATAGGGATTATCATTTAGTGATAATATGGTGTGATTCCTGCCTTCACACGGCTTATACTTAGATGTTCAGTTGACTCAGGTAAGTTGACAGGGGTAATCAAAAGCTATCGGGGCTGTAAATATCTCTGTGTGGTCACCGATTCTCCCTGGAGATAGGGCTTTGAGTGATGAAGAAGGTACGATTATTCTAAGAATTAGGACATTTTAAATGACAAATAAAGGCAGTGTGGGCCATGATTAAAGACACGAAGTTTGGGTTAGTAGAGCTAACATCTCTGCAAGACCTAAGCAAGGGCTGGGATGTGAGACGTGTTAATTTTCCAGTTTTGTTTTACAGGTGATTTAAATATTTTATCGCTATCCTTTTGACCTTCAAAACTTCAGAGCTGATTTTTCCTCTACAATCACAGCAGCCTCATTCGGCAGCTGTCACTAGCGGTCCAGATAGCGATGGTGCAGTTTTATGACATGTTAGATAGTTTCCATTCCTCAGCACAAACTGGCACACAGGAGCCCAAGAAAAATTAACTCAGGGCACACATGCTCCGGTCTCGCTGGGGGAACTGATTCAGCAACAGGGTGTGCAGGTTTTTTATATCCCTAACCAGCAACATGAAAATGCATCCAATGTCTGTTATGCTGTCCCATACTGTGTAAAATATCTTGGAAGAGAAAACTCCAGCATTCCCTTACCTCCATAGCATGCTCTTTGCTATATAAACAAACAAAAAATTTAAAAAAGGAGAGAAAAGTAAAGATATATGTTTATGTGGAAATGCATTTATGGGTCTTAACATGTGCATACACTGGCAAATTTTAAAAGCTATACGTTATGATTTCATATCAGTAGCCCCCCCAAGAAGGTCTCTCTGTTTTCCCCATGGCAAAGAAAAACAGCCAAGTTTCTCTTGTTCGATATCCTGAAATAGGTTCCCTTTTGACCCCATGGTATGTAGCTCTAATGCTTGTGGAATATTGCTTAACACACCGAACAGTCAACCCTAGAAAGTGGTTTGTATAGCAGGGAACAGACCTTCCTGGAGACCTTATCTTGGAAGAATGACTATTCAGTATTCTCTGATACCCTTTCTTTAACCTGCAACCCTCTCTTAGATCTCAATGTCCACCAAGTAATAAATCCTTTCACTTTCCTGATCTGTGATAGGATTGCACAGAATTGTTTTTTTCCTTTTTCAGGGGATTTAAAGGATTTATTAGAAGGAAATCTCCCTGATGCTGGTTTATTTGCAGCCATAAATAAGTCAAAAAGAAGAGCGACAAAGAAGAGGAGAAAGAAAATAAGAGAGAAACAAGAGAGACATGAATATTTATTGAGCAAAGACTACTCTGTGCACTGTGGTAGGTACCTTACAAAGTTATTATCGAAGGTACTTGTATCTCCACAGAGGTTGTCAGTTTTCAGGAGCAAACTGGAATTCAACCGTATTTCATTGACGTTCATTCTCTTCCATCCCACTCTACAAGCATTGTGATGTCTTTCAAACACCACATTTTACTGGCCCAAAAACATTCAACCTGTATAGTACATATAAAATAACATGGCAGGTGGATTGGCATAAAGAAGACCAGCAGCTTGCTTGTGGGTTGAACTCCTTGCACCTTCCCCAGTGGCTTCGTGTCACTTACGCACGTTGGGGGTGTGGAGTGGCATTCCAGAGCTATTTTCCTAGTCTAACTTGTAGCCTTGCCTCCTTTAGTGTCTCTCCAATGGCCATTCCAGTGCCAGAGCTGATTTTTCAAGTTTACCGAGGATGCCAAGAGTTTTCATTCATTCCACAGTCTTTCAACGAATCTTATTGAGTTCACAAAGTCCTGACAGGAAAGAGAACTCACTGCAGATGGGACAAATGAAAAGAAGTTAATGACGGGTCTACTTAATGATAGATAGGGTGAAAAGTAAAAAATCCAAGATCTTGTACTCAGAGATGAGGACCAGCAGAAACTCGTTGCACCCCGGGGATGGAAGGAAATGAGAGGAGGATTTGCTTTCAGAAGAGCTACAGGCCCTGGGGACAGGGTTCCTCGCAGGAACTCTGGTTGTGGAGAGATGCAGCTACTTGTAGGAAGGAAGGGCTGAACTAATGATGAATGGGGAGCCATACTGCAGAACCTCTCCCCTCTCCCCTCGCCCTGCCCAGGCTTCACACCACTTCCTACTGGCTAAACCCACCCAGCAGCCCCCTGAGAAGGGCTGCAGTCCAGGAGTCTGCCTCCCAGGTACGGAGAGAGTGGAGGAGAAATTCATCTCGGTGGGTGAGTTGGGGATGAAGAATGATTTGTTCAAGTGTCCACCATATTCCTGGCCCTACTCGGAGCACAGCAGGCTCAAAGCCTGCACTCACAAAGCCCTGTTACTAATGTAAATTAGAGACCCCAAAATGTCAGAGAGATGGAGAAAGAGACGCGGTACATTTCACTGTGATAAGCGCCGAGGAAAAAAATAATGAAGCAAAGGAGACTTTGAAATCTGTGCAGGGTCGAATTTTAGACACGGTGACTAGAGTCCCTCCCTTCCCTGAGAAGGGGTCTCTAAGAAGGCGGCATTGCCAAAAAGACCTAATGAAAACGGGGAAGGAACTAAGTTGGAGGAGAATCATGGGCAGTGGGCAGAACACGGGTGGAGTCTCTGGAGAGGCAGGGGCCAGCTTGGTGACAGGCGGCAGAGCGGGGAATGAGGGAAGAGTCTCGTTGGAGATACAGTCAGAGGAACACTCAGAGCTCTACTCCCCGCTGCCACATCTCGTGGCTGCTTCTGGGTGTTTTCTCTCTGAGTAGATTTCATACCAGTGATTTTCAGCCAGTGTGTCGTGGCACACTCGTGTGCCGGGAGAGGGTATTAGGTGCGTCCTGAACATTTTCAAAGGTCATTAATTAAATTATTCTGAAGCCAGGCATTGAGGCTCATGCCTGTAACCTCAGCACTCTGAGAGACTGGCAGGCAGATTGCCTGAACTCAGAAGTTCAAGACCAGCCTGAGCAAGAGCGAGACCCCATTTTAAAAAAACATAGCTGGGCGTTGTGGCAGGTGCCTGTAGTCCCAGCTACTAGGGACGCTGAAGCAAGAAGATCACTTTAACTCAAGAGTTTGAGGTTGCTTTGAGCTATGATGCCATAGCACTCTATCCAGAGTGACAGAGTGAGATTCTGTCTCTACAAGAAAAAAAAAAAAAAAGAAAGAAAGAAAGAAGGAAAGAAAGAAAAAAACTTTTTTTGAAAGAAGTTCACAGCACAGTAAGTCAGTAAGTACATTCTTTTTCTCCAATCCTTGTTTTTCCTTTTTTCTTTTGGTCAACATAATTTAAGTATGCCACAGAAGTTTAACTATAGGTTCGAGTGTGCCATAAGATAAAAAAGGTTGAAAATCACTGCTTTACAGAGACAAATAAAATGCTTATAGCAGAAAAAAGTAGGGAGCTGAAGGAGACCCAAAGTGATTCACCCATCAGCATATGGTGTAGATTGGTTCTCTTTCCAGGCCCGTTAGTAACAGACTGCCCCCCAGTTTATAGAGTGGTGGTTGTGCGGTGTGGTGTCCGTTCTTTTTATGATCAACCTTGCAGCTCATTGGGACACTTGATAAACAGTATGGCAACTCATGCTTAAGTTCTCTTTAAAAGGGGTTGTTGCACTGATTCCCAGCTTCCCAGAAAGAGCCATGGGATAAGAAAGAACTTGATTCTGATTATTCTGTACCCTGGGCCCAATACATCTTCCTGATTTCCAAAAATGCAAGTTGCCTGCAAGTTGTAAGTTCTAAATACATGCATGGGTTTTCCGGGACTCCCATCATCACAACATACCTAGATGTTATACACACATGGATCTTTGTTTATATATGTTATGTAGACATATGTGTATGCATGGATATGTGTGTGTGTTTACATAAGTGTGTGTTTTCTCCCTTCTGTTTGAAAATGTCTTTCCCAATTTTTTTTTTGTTTTGCTCTGAGAGACTCTTGTTCAACAATCAAGACGTCTCAGCTCCCAAATCCCCTTCTCTGTGGAACTTTCCTAGAAAAATCTAGGACGTCGCAGCCAGATTCTTCTTCATGATTTCACGGCACTCAGTTCAGACCCAGGTTAAAGACCTATTAACGCTGGCTGGTGACTTATCTCCTTACACAGCCACAATCCCAACTGGTCTTTGTGCTCCCTGGGAGGAAAGATCCAGGCACTCTTTGGGGCCCCTGTAGTAACACAGGATGGTTCACTGCAGATGCTTAGAGCAGATTTTTAAAAATAGATTGACAGATAGATGGACGGATAGATGAAAGAATGAGCCTTACGGAGGGACGGAATAAATGTGTCAATACAGATGTGTGTGTGTGTGGGGGGGGTGCGTATACTTCACGTATGTATAAAATCTCATTATACGGGGCTTTCATGAGTATGAGTTTACAGCACAGGTCTCCCCGATAGCTCAATACTGAGAGGATATGCCAGCTAAATCACAGACAATGATATAAAATTGACTCTATCCTTTCCTTTGCTAAAATCTTCAAAGAGCTGATAGGATGAACGTAGAGGATGTTTTGTTGACTGTAAAGAAGTGAGAATACCCAGCTTTACTCTACTCCAATAGCCTTGCTGAACCTGTCCGCTGGGAGGTCTCTGTGATTTTCTCTTATCTATATTTGCACATCATAAAGATGAGCAGCTCCAATGTGGTTAATAAAGCCCAGCTGGGCATTTTCAAGGTGAATAAACACACCACTTTTCCTACTGTTTTTTCATGTGGAAATGATGAATAGGACTCACAACTCTTATTTTCATTACGAGTGGAAAAGTAGAAATAATATCAACTTATGATACTTGAGGTTGTTAGAAAGCATTTTAGAGACACCCTGAAAGTTTCAAATAATTATAGCTCCAGTCAAATTTTTATGGGCTGCCTATAGATTTTCATGATCAAAGACAAAGTAAACAGTAACCACTTTTAGGCTGAAAGATATCCAGGCCCTTACAATTATTTTGTTGGCCCTCCTTCTATTCTTAAAAGAGTGATTTATAGTTTCACAATGTAAAAGCACTGGCATGTGAGATTAAGTAATTCAATGAAATTAATTCCTGAATCCATTCTTCATGCACCCCAGGGTTGTTGCATAATATATTATCTTGGTGATTAAAACTACAATGAGCTGGATACAAGGGAAGGTCTCCAGAAACTTCCAGTTACCAATTCTCTTATGGTCCATTTCACGTATTTCAACTCAACATTTTTCACTTTGCTTTAAAGTCGTTAATACAAGTAGTGAAATTTGAAAGGAGCTACATTAATATTCTGGCTTTAGCCATTGTGCTGAAGGAATACAATAGAATGTCTTTGATTGCAGAAAACAGATACTGTGTGTATGAGTGAAGAGGCGATATGTGTGAACTTATTTTCTAATGAGTTAGAAAAAGTCAAAGGTGTACATATTCGTTGAGATATAGGCATA
>NW_003852413.1:9843963-9845833 GCF_000181295.1 Otolemur garnettii
AGTTGGCATGCTGTACAATAGATCTATTAAACTTGTCCCAATAACTAAAATTTTGTATCATTTGATTCACTCCCATAACATCCCCCAGACTCATTCATGTTGTCTTAAATAACAAGATTTCCTTTTTTTTTTTTTTTTAGGGCTATTATTCTAGTGTGTATGTGTCACATTTTCTTTGCCTACTCATTATGAGTGGAAAAGTAGAAATAATATCAACTTATGATACTGAGGTTGTTACAAAGCGTTTAGAGGCACCCTGGAAGTGTGGTGGACAAGTAAGGTTGATTCCCTACCTTGGCTATTGTGAATAACGGAGCGATGACCAAGGGCGTGCAGACAGTTTCTTTGCCATATTAACTGTACTTCTTTTGGATATACCCAGTAGTGGGATTGCTGGATCACATGCAGTTCTATTTTTTAACGTACTGAGGAATCTTCATATAATTTTCTGTAATAGCTATACCAATTTACATTCCCACCAACAGCGTCCCTTTCCTCCACACCCAGACCAATACCTGCTAGCTTTTGTCTTTTTGGTAATCCTCATTCTGACATGTGGTAGGTAATAATCTCATTGCATTTCTCTGATGATTACTGATGGTGTATATTTTTTCACACACCTACTGGCCAGTTGCCTTCTTTTAAAAATGTCTATTCAGGTTCTTGACTTGGTTTTTTGTTGGGTTACTTATTTTCTTGCTATTGATTTGGTTGAGTTCCTTATATATTTTGGGTCTTAACCCTATGTCAGAGGTATGGTTTGCAAATATTTTCCTTCATTCCCTAGACTGTTTCTTGGGCTGTTTCTTTGGCTGTATGGAAGCCTTTCAGTTCTATGTTAACTCCATTGTCTGTTTTTCTTTTGGGATCATATCTAAAGAAAATCATTAGTCAATCCAATGTCATGAAGCTTTTCTTTTGTTTTTGCCTAGTAGTTTTGTAATTTCTGGTCTTACATTTAAATGTTCACTCCTTTTTGAATTTTATATATGGTGAATTATGAAAGTCTAATTTTTTCTTCTGAATGTGGATATATCCAGTTTCCCACCATTATTTATTGAAGAGACTACGATTTTTCCACTGTATGCATGTACACTTTGGGCATCATCCACCTTTTAATTATTGTGAATAGTACTGCCATGAGCATTTGAATGCAAATAATCATTCAAGAATCAGTTTTCAAGTCTTTGGTGTATAGACCTAGCAGTGGAATCGCTGGGTCTTATGAAAATTCTGTGTTCAACGTACTGAAGAAGTGACAAATGATTTTCTCACTTGTATCTGATGTTAGGTCCAGCATTCCTGAAGCGTAGTGCAGGTATGATCTCTGAATTTGTGGGTGATTTGCAGATTGAGTAGCTATGTATCAGATGAACTCCAGGAGCAGGACTCGCGGGAGCAGAGTTCCATGAATCTGTGTCATGCCCCCGGGGAATTCTTATTTCATTATCAGGAGATCTGGAGCAAATCCAGAAATCACTTTTTAGAATATGGAGATAAGAGAACAAGGAATTACATTGTTATTTTGAAGGACACACTAGAGAAAAATAAATAAAATTAAGGATGGGGTGAGATAGGAGGAGCCTACACATCGACTATGATGTTTCCTGAGTTTGCAAGTCTGTCCTCTCTCGGAGCCAAGTGAAGTGCCCCATGAAAAATTCACAGAGGCAACTTCCTCACTCTGCAAGTGTGCCTCAGATTGGTCTACCTTCTGTTGCTGAGAGTTGACTCCAAAAGGTATTGGGCTGTTCCCCTAAAGTTGCCCACTCTCTCCTTGTGCCATCTCAGTCTCTCCTCCTGGCTTTCAATGAAACTGAAGATAAAAACTTTCTCCTTGAGAAGATTCAAGAGTCTGCCCTGTGTGTGT
>NW_003852413.1:9846141-9860837 GCF_000181295.1 Otolemur garnettii
CTGAGCCAAAGGTGCCAAGCCCATCTCTTAGATTTCTAACCATGGGAGTATTTCAGGATTCACTCCCTAGAAGTTACTAAGTTACATTACTTTAAAAACTTTGCATACATAGACAGTTCTCAGTTGTTATTTTGTTTTATCTCCAACTGTGAATTCTCCTCTAAGTTCCAGAATTATCTGTCTGCATGAAAGACTCTTCAGTTGGGTGTTCATTTGACACCTACAACTCAGTGTGTTTAATACTGAACACCTAACTTTTCTTTCCAAAGCTAGTTCCACCTCTATCTTCACTGTCTTAATAGGCTCACACTCAACCTAGAAGAGTCCAGACCATATTATGTCTTTTTCTCAAAATCCACATTTAATCCCTTAGCAAATCCTGCTGGCTCTATCCTTCATACATATTTTTATTCTGCGTCATTCTAGGCCATCCTCATCTCTGGTCAAAGTAGTACAACGGCCAATAAAGTAGTACAATAGCCTACCAGGTTATCTTCCTAGGTTTGTTTTCTTCTCCAGGTTTCTCCTCACATATAATTTTATCAGTGAGGTCCTCCCAGACAACTCTATTTAAGATAGCACCTCAGCAATCCCTAATTTCATTCTTCATTTTCTTCTGTAGAACTTTATAAATCATTAGATATATTTTACATAGAGCTCATTTATACATTTCACTTCCCCTGAAGTTAGGCTGTAAGCTTTAAAAAAGCAGAGATTTTTAATCTGTTTTGTCTTTTTCTTTACTCTTATATCAAGGATGCCTAGAATACTCCCAGTATATAGTGAAAGCTATTAGGACTATTTTTGTATGATGAATAAATGGTAATATATCTGGAATATTTGTACAGTTTCACTGATCATACAATTTACTAAGGTCAAATTTAAGGTTACTAAGACATCAGCCCTATTATGTGTATTTAAAAATAGTTTAGAGAGAAAAGGTCCTTGAAAACCAGGAGACACTGGTATAGGAAAGATTTTCAGAGTAAAAAAATACTTTCCTAAGGGGGTTGGATGAAAGGGTGCCTGCTCAGTTGATCTGTGGCCTTTAGCAGTATAAATACAACCCCCTTCTAATCCTTTAGTGAAATGTTTCTGGATGTGGTGTCTGTAGATTGTGGCTGTAGTTGTGTTTCTGAGAGGCATCCATGGTGTGATAACTGGAAAAGTTGCTTAATCCACCTGAGGGAGCTGCAAATTGGTGATGACGAAATTAAGGACTCACAAGATCATGGTGAAGATCAGTGTCTTTTATAAAATTTTAAACATTCTATAAAGATAAGTACTGTATACAAACTGTGAGAAAATACGCAAAAAGTAATAAATTTAGGCTGGGTGAGGTGGCTCATGCCTGTAATCCTGGCTCTCTGGGAGGCTGTGGCAGCTGGATTGCCCTGAGCTCAGGAGTGGGAGACCAGCCTGAGTAAAATGAAACCCCATCTCCACTCAAAAATAGAAAAACTAAACAGGAGTTGTGGCAGGTGCCTGTCATCCCAGCTACTCAGGAGGCTGAGACAAGAGGATTGCTTGAGCCCAAGAGTATGAGGTTGCTGCGAGCTTGATGCCACAGCACTCTATCTGGTGCAAATGAGTGAGATTCTATCTTAAAAACTATAATAAATTTAATGCTATGATCATCTAACCACAGGATATTTCTTTACTATAAAATTTATTCAAAACTTGATTGAAGGAATTATTTCAGCCTGTGCAAGAGACAATTTTAAGCAGCTTTAAAATACTTTGGTAATTTTCACTATACAAATATTAATTCCAAGCTTTTTAAGCATTCAGTATAATACTCACTAAATACATGAGCTAGTCAATACCTTATTATAAAATAGGCTCTGTGTCATATGTGACTGCCCAACAGTAGGCTCATGCGAGTGTTTTGAAAACAACTAACTTGGGCTCTGCTACACCACAATGCTGGGCAGGTTAAACATATTAAATACATTTTTTTGACTTACAACATTTTCAGTTTAAGATGGTTTATCAGGACATAACCTCATCATGAGTTGAGGAACTTCTGTCTTAATTAGAACTCACTGAGCTAAAATGCTTTTGCAGTAAGAAGGCGGAACCAGGCTTTAGATTCAAATCTGACTTCAGCATCCAGTCTCTTTTCTACTTGCCAAGATCTTCGTTTTGGGATTCAGGTGGATATGAGTTCCCTAAAGGCAGGAGGTCCGTGAAAAAGTGGAGAGCACAAAAAATAAAATAAATAAATAAATAAATAAATAAAATTCAAGTACATGAACACAGCAGAAAGATTAGGACTAGCAAGAAGAGGCATCACTTAACACTTTTATCACAGCGTTTCTTTGGACATTAAGTCTACTTTCACCCAGACTTGACCTGATTTCATTAAGACTTTGGCACCTGAGTGCGGTCATTTCCTTGGCCTCCCATGGGCTCAGAGTTTGTTTGGAGTGTTACTTTCATGTCCTTGTTCCTCTCGACTCTTAACAAATATATAATCTCAAAACAAAAAGTATTCTCAGATCCCCTAAACAATCCATAGATATGATGGATATTCCCGTCCTCACACTGTGCACTCAGACTCTTGGTAAAACCCTACCGGGCTCTTCTCTCCTGTGGCATATACAGTTCAGAGCTCAATTAAAAGAATGTGAGGCCTTTATATATCACGACCCAGCCTCGAGCTCGCCACTGGCCTTGCTGGTTCGTATTAATGATTCATTTCTTTTGACAGAAGCAGCAACATTTCAGGACTTCTTGGGTGGAAAAAAAGTTGGCAGAGAGAAAGTCCACAGTGAGCAGTTAAACATATGAATTAATACCCCCCATCAATAGTTTAATGGATGAAATGCATTGATTGCTTTGAGAATTATGCTGAGGTCTACGGTCATAAGCAGAAATGTCTGATTTGACATCTTTTTTTTTTTTTTTAATATGTCTGCAACGTAATCTACTACCAATTACACAACAACCCCACCAAAGTGGTGCTGAGTGCTCCCACTACAGTAGTAACATGTTATAAAAGCTCAAGTTTCAGTACAATTAGCTTCTGGCTGCCGTTTATTGCCCCATGTGAGATTTAAAACATTTTTTTTCCATTGCATTCCAACAATGCTTATGTGTCTGGGGCTAACACTTTAAAACAATAATGGAATGGCAAATATCTGTCTGGCTGGAGTTTGCCCAAGAAGAATGGTGTATTCGAGTTAAAAAAAAAAAAAATCAAGCCTTGCACAGTGGATAAAACAAAAACAGCTTGTCAATTACTCAAGTGGCCAAAGCTATCATATTTTACTAAGAAAAAAAATATTTTTCTTTGGCATATTGTGGAAAACGAAGGCCGTATTTTAGAGAACACGATCGTGCCAGTTCATCTAAAGGCAATTTTCACATGATGTAAAAGCAGTTTAATCAATAATCCACACCTATTCTCTTACGTGGTGACTATCACAAGATGTCTGACCTGAGAAATATGAATCTCTTCTCCCAATGCTAAGTGATACGTAACATGGGTAATCAGGAATTTTTGTTGGATGGTGATGGTGAGAGTAGAATTTATTGCGAATCTACTCTGTGGCCAGCTAGTAGGCTAAGACTTTGCACACATGATCTTATTTAATTCTCCTAAAAATGTCTTGTGTTAGGCACTCTTATTTTTCCCATTTTATAAATGAAGAAACTGAGGCTCAGAGAGCCTAAGTAACTAGTGATTGAACAGCCAGGAGTGGAAGGTCTTGATTGGTGCTTTGGAAATCAACTTTTGAGCCTTGAGACACTACCCAGTACCCTTTGATGAGGCCGAGGGTGGTGATGACAATGAAAGGGAAATATTCTTGTTAGGTCCTTGTATGTTTTGTTAAATTACTCTGTCCCCTCCAGACACCTGAGCCACTTCTCTCATGTCTCAAGTTACCTGTTCCCTTTTTATTCTAATGTCCATCTTGAATTTTTATTCTGATGCAAACTATTGTTTATTCCTCCTGTCCCTGACACTGAGTGATCTCATACTTCTCTTGATCATTAGGGGACTGAGAAGGGTGGGGTGAAGTGGGGGGCAGATCCCTTTCAAGGCAGGCTTTAGAGGCAGTTCACTCACAGACCCCACTTTTAATGAAGGAAGGAGGTCTAGAGAAGGGGCTTCCCTGGGATTGGAGGGTTTAATTACCAAATGTCAATATACAATGTTGGGTCTTCAATGCCTTTTTCAACTCAGGACTTCTAAGCTTCTAACATTAGATATGATCAAGTCTAGAGAGCCCCCCTTGGCAGTGTCACATTTCTCACCCAAGGCTGCGGTGAAACACAAATTTTGAATCAAGCCTGTACTGATGTCATGAAAATCACCTTTTTAAAAAACCTTTTGGAATAAGGAATATTTTCTGTGAATGAAGATATTAATATCCAAAAACTGCAAAAATAACTTATGAAAAATAAACCAGGCAGAGTAAATAATGTAAATAAATTAGCAAAGAAGCAGTAATATGGTGACCACCTATGGCTTAGAGAGAACATTGATGGATGCCTCTCACAGGTCAGCTCAGGACTCAAACTTTCCAACCACGGTGCGTTGGCACACAGTCCTTCAGCCACAGGAAAAGGCACATCTTTTTTTTTTTTCTTTGCCCTTATTCTTCTGAGGTTCTCGATAGCTCCTGGCATGTTGGCTTCCCCACCTGGGGCAGCTGGAGAAGGAGCAAGACATTTCTTGGCAGTTTTGTGGTTGTGCCCCACTGCTGAGGTCAGTTTTGGTTCTGTGACTGCAGGGACCACCACTGAGTTGCATGAGTCTGTCCCACGTGAGGAGGCAACATTTGTGTCTTCAGCCTGGAATGTGAGTCCCCATCCCTTCTACTTGAAAAATAACGACTTCAAGAGGCAGATCCCCAGCAGCTGCGCCTCTCCCCTCCCTCACTCCAGGTACAATCGCTTTCTCACTCGGGTCCCCTAACTCATCATCTGTCACACTGTCCTGTACATAATTCCTCTATTTTTGTCCTCTATGAGGCCACACTCATCTCTTGGGGACTCTGGCTTGTTTATGTAGTTTTTGTATCCACAGCACCTAGGAAAATTCATGGTCAATATTCACGATGACCAGTGTCTCTTCTCCTACAATGAAGTCTATATGTCTGACCACACGCTCCGTCCATCCAGAATCATTATATTCTACAGTCTTTACAATACACACACCAAAGGAGATGCTGATCCAAGACTCTCGATGATGGATCATTTGTCACTGTTCTGTGACTACCAGCTATCAGTTTTATCATCTGGAAAAGGAGAGAAGTGAACAAGATATATTCTCTTTTTATTAATTAATTAATTCACTCATTCAAGATAAATTTGTCAAGTATCTGTTTTGCTCCAAACACTGGAATGGGCAACTTCTTAAGCATAAAATACCATGTTTTACTTAAAATACTGCATATTCTAGTTAAAATACAAAAAAAAAATGTAGTATAGCAATAGAGTTGATTTGACAATGGTGCTTTTACAAGTTGTGGTACTAAAAGCACAAATCAACCCAGTTTTCAATATGGCTCAAATCAAGATATCAATGTTTAGTTTCTAAATCCCAGTGATGCTTCAAACCATACAATTCATATCAACGAACCTTAAAAGATCAGTTCCTCTAGTTATCACCGATTAGGATTTCTGGCTTCCATGCTGGCATGTATTCTGCCTTCTTAAATCAGTCAGAATAGTGATTTAATATATATTTTGTAAATTTAAGCAGATATAAGAAGTTTGGGGACTAAAGGGAATCTATGCTTTTGCTAAACAGGTATTAATCAAGTTCATAAGATGCGCCTAAGATGACACTTTTTTCTGGGATATAAAAATGAAAATGGGCCTCTATCACTGAGGTTTTTGTAGATTTATGGGAATCATGGATGTAAGCACATCAGTATAGGAAGCCATCTGATAGAAGAATGTGCACTAGAAAAAATGTGCTCACTTTGGGCTGGGGACTTGGAAAGGACAGGAGCGTTGTCAGAAAAAAATCTTGACGAACCTCCCCGGGTTTCACAGTCTTGGTTTCACACATCAGTAGATGACATTTGCGGTGAGTCTCCAGAAATAAACGTATGTCCCCAGGCAGACAAAGCTGGGAGGAGGGACAACATTCTAAGATAAGGAAATAGCATGTGCATTATCAAAGGACTATGAAACAATATACCCTATCTAGGCAACTAGAAATACATCATCACGGTTAGAGGGAAAAAGAGCCTTGGTCTCAGGGCGACCTCAGGCCTGACAGTAGACATGAGAAGGAGGATGGAGACTCTTGGCTGAGATGCAAGAATAGCAGGTTTATCCGGAACAGAGAGAAATACAGGAGAGTTGCAAGCAGTAGACAAAGATGATCATGTTTCAACAACCACTGAAAACCTTGTATGTGGCCAGACATAGTTGCTACATCTTAAAATTGGAATTTGAAAACTCAGAATGTTTGCATTTCTTCAATAAGCATTTTTTAAAAATTATTCCCCCTTTTTATTCTTTCCTTCCTTCCTTCTTTCCTTCTTAGAGAGTCTCCCTTTGTTGCCCAGGCTAGAGTGACCTGGTATCATTCTAGCTCACAGCAACCTAAAACCTCAAACTCTTGTGCTCAAGTGATCCTCCTACTTCAGCCTCCCGAGTAGCTGGAACTGCAGGACTACAAGCACTTACCATGACATCCAGCTCATTTTTCTACTTTTAGCAGACATGGGGTCTTGCTGTTGCTCTTGCTGGTCTTGAACTCTTTTTTTTTTTTTTTTTTGAAGAGACAGAGTCTCACTTTGTCACCCTCAGTAGAGTGCTGTGATGTCACAGCTCACAGCAACCTCCAGCTCCTGGGCTTAGGAGATTCTCTTGCCTCAGCCTCCTACAAGTGCCCGCCACAAGCCTGGCTATTTTTGTTGTTGCAGTTCTGCCGGGGCTGGTTTTGAACTCACCACCCTTGGTGTATGGGTCTGGCACCCTACTCACTGAACCACAGGCACTGCCCTTGAACTCTTGAACTTAAAGAATCCTCCTGCTTTGGCCTCCCAGAGCACTAGGATTACAGACTTGACCCACCATGCCTGGTGTCAAATTATTTTTTCAATGAATGGAATTGTAAACTCAAATGAGACATGCTATAAAAGTGAAAAAAGAATGAGATGTTTTCATCCTGTCAAAATCTACTTTCTATATCTAGAATTAGGGCCACATCAAACTACTTAATTCTACTGTTTACCTCTAGAAAAATAGGAATCCAGTGAACGAAGGTCACCTCTCAATGGAAGTCCAAGAAAAACCTTTGGTTTTTCCTCCTCAGATTCTAATTTATGATCTAGAGAAGAAGAAAAAAAAAAAAAAAAAAAAACAAGGAAAAGGAAAAGTTTTTAGTCCAGAAACCAAAGGTGATTGGCCATTTCCTTTCAAGTGAAAATGCATCAGTTGCTGATTTTTGAAATGTGAACCAGAGTTCTCCATCAAGCACTAATCACCTTTTGACCAGTCGTTATTCCAGGGTTATTGACAAATCAATAGTAAACAGGAGACTCCAACAAGGAAAGTCCTGAACAGATACTGTCAACTCTGTGGATCAGTTTTCATGACATGTTGTAACAGGAAGAGAATCAAAATTTATTTGAATTATTCTTCAAGAGAATAAAAAAAGGAAGATAAGAAACTTTAACATTGAGATGATACAGTAATTTCCCAACTAGTTTTCTACCTCAAATGTTTTCCTGTTCTAAGCTATCCATGCCACCTTACCTACAGAGTTTATCAATATGAAATCACAGAAATCTCAGTTTTAATCTTGGCTGAGCAAGTTTCTCAGGGAATCAACTTCAGTTTTGCCATCTGTAGGACAGAGATAATAGCACCCATTTCAGAAGACAGGGGAGGTATGGTAAAGATTAAATGGAAAATTTTAGGTATCGGGTCTTGCACTTAGTAGGTCTGTAACACATATTGACTAAAACAATGACCCACTTTGGTTAATGTTTAACTTTTCAACCCAGCTTATTATGTATGGTCGTGAGTTAAGTACGCATGATAAGGTTGATCCAGGTATAAAAACAATTTCACTTCTAATAGTTGGATTGTCTATTAAGCTTGTTGTATGTGGAACACTCTGAATAGAAATAGATTCAGGACATCCTGAAGCTCTAATGCTTAATATTCACACATGATTGCTTGGGGACAATTCCACCGCTTCCAACGAGGAAAGCCAGGAGCTATTCAGAGGCAGAAGAAAGCTCTCCTAACAAAGGTGATCCCCTCTGCAGCTGTCAAGGTAAACTGGCTTTGTTTTTGATGGATTGCAATGAATATCTCCTGCCTTTTATAAAACAATATGTAATTGTTATTAAGAAGCCAATTGGGCAAAAAGGGATTATATGACCCTGGGAACTGAGAAAATCAGTTAAAACAAGATTTTAAAACTGGATTACCAATAATTCTAGTATTTTACTACTGGGTATAAACAGGATTTGGTGGTGAACCTGATAAACCATGAGTTAGTGCAACAACCCTGAGCCATCATCCAGGGCGTCCCAGAGAGCAGCAAACCTTAGAGTCTGTGGATTCCTCAGAGATTTCTTGCAATTTCTGTTATTAAACCCAACGGGGAACAGAAGCAGAAACATTTGAAAGCAGCATTTCTCCCGATAGGTAAGTTTTCATCCTCACTTTACCCATGGGTACAGTGAACACCGCTTGTGGGCACACCAAAGGCCCCAACTTCAGCCTTACAAAGTGTATCCATGTCACAAAAATGTCTGTACTCCCTTCTTATTTTAAAATTATAACCAAAGAGGGAAAGCAGTCTTTCTTAAACATTTGAGCCCCCAAATATCTTTATTCTCTAAAAAAACACTAGAGTTAAAGGGCTTTTTGTTTATGTGGGCTGCTGTGTAGTAAAATGCATTATATGAGAAATTAAAAGGGAGTGACTTTTAAAAACCACTAATGCAGTTATAGCAATCATACATATTTACCTACGAAGTTAATTAACATATGCTTAATGAAAAATGACTATACTTTCCCAAAAATTAAGGAGAAAATGGCATCATTTTAGACTTTTGGAAATCTGTTGAACGTCTGACTTGAAGGAGACAAGCTGAAATTTCATATTTGTCTCTACGATCTCGCTATTCCCATAGTTTGTTTTGGTTGGTTGAATTGCAGGAAGGAACTTCAATCTGTAAGTATGTATATTAGTAAAAGGAAAAATTATTTAATACCCTTGTCAGGTGATTATGGATATTTATTACTTCAAGTAATAAAAACTCAAAGAGCTTTACCCAAAACTCTAGCAAAGGTAGTGTCTTAAAGTTTAGTTGCAACGTATCTTTTGAGTCTATTACCTTAAAGTCACATTAAAAATCTATTGAGTAGGGAGGTGCCTGTAGCTGAGTGGGTAGGGTGCTAGCCACATACACCACGGTTGGTGGGTTCAAACCCAGCCCAGCCCAGGTAAAACAACAATGACAACTACAACAAAAATTACCCAGGCATTGTGGTGGGCTCCTGTAGTCCCAACTACTTGGGAAGCTGAGGCAAGAGAATTGCTTAAGCCCAAGAGTTTGAGGTTGCTGTGAGCTGTGACGTCACAGCACTCTACCCAGGGCAAACAGCTTGAGACTCTGTCTCATAAAAAAATAATAATAATAAAATAAAATAAAAACTATTGAATAGATCTTTCATCTCTGCATGATTTTTCTAACACCTGTATTGGTCATATGAAGAGTATTGGTTCACTAGGTAATGTGACTCCCCTGTACACCAACACATTTCATTACATCAACCAGTCGCATCTGTCAGCATCATAACCCTTCACCTCAAAAAAGGCTTGACACATCGGGAAACTGTCATGCTCATGCTCATGGAAACACATTTTCCAAAATGCTAATTTTTGCTTGAAAGCTTACATTTGATCATTAACGACAAAGGCTGCCAGTTATTTTCCTTGAAGTGATAGATTGACTCCATTCTCGTTGGAAAAATTGTCTGCAAAACAGCCAACTCTGAATAGTCATAATTTGTTAGCCTTTTTTTTTCAGGGAAAGTTGGTATCTATCTGAAAAAGTGATAATTCAGCTCACAACTCAGAGTCACACAAAGATACATCCTTCTTATCAGCAGGGAGAGTGGTTTATTCCTGCCTCTCATTCCATCACACAGATCATTAAAAAAGATGTATATGTTAAATTCTAGATTTAATAAAATTAATAATTTTTATCACAGCACTAAAGATTTCTTAAATGAAACTGGCACACATTTTCTTGGCCACTGAGACATGATCATACGAAAGGGTCAGCACAGTTTTTGTACCATTGATCCAAACGTCAGCACAGGGAGAAAAGGCAAATCACGTCTTTGGATTACCCCAAAGAAAAATTTTGATTTCTCAGACAACTCAAAGTGGTCTTAGGAAGCTCTAGAACACAATGGAAACTAAGTTAAGAACTTGCTACGTCATGGAAGAAGCCCAAGCGCCCATCAACCCATGAATGGATTAATAAATTGTGGTATGTGTACACCATGGAATATTATGCAGCCCTAAAGAAAAATGGAGACTTTGCCTCCTTCATGTTTACATGGATGGAGCTGGAACATATTCTTCTTAGCAAAGTATCTCAAGAATGGATGAAAAAGTATCCAATGTACTCAGCCCTACTATGAAACCAATTTATAGCTTTCATAGGAAAGCTACAACCCAATTATAACCCAAAAAGAAGGGGAAAAGAGAGAAGGAGGGGAGGGGAGGGTTGAGGCCAGTGCATCTTACAAGGGTACATGTGAAATCCACTAGGTGCACAATATAAATGTCTTAACACAATAACTAAGAAAATACCGTGAAGGCTATGTTAACCAGTTGGATGAAAATATTTCAAATTGTATATAAAACCAGTACATTGTACCCCATGATTACATTAATGTACACAGCTATGATTTAATAATAAAAAAAAAACAAAACTGCTGTTTTAATTTGTAAGGCTATTTCACAAAATTGCACTATTTCTTCTTCACATGTGGCCGTGTTATAGCTGGGGACGGAGCTCTCTCTCGTAACGACCCCATCAAAACATAACATCTATTTGACACTTAAAAGTCTTTGTGATATAAATGAGGAAAGTAGGCAAATCCCTTGATATCTGGTCTGATGTTTCTCCTGCTAAAGATTTAGTATATTCTTGATTTGGATGGACCCAGGGAACAGGTAGGAGTGTCAAGGAGGAACATCTGACCCTCCCACCCACAGCTCCACCAGTTTTCCTGTCAGGTCTGTGAGTGACAATTGTTACTTTGACTTGTTACAATTCAACTTGTTCAATTCTATGCATGCTGTCAGAGAATAAGAATTCCTTCACTCAAAACTGGCCTCCCAGTTATCGCCTTAGATGAACCCAGACAAAACTCCTGAGAATGGAGCTCTTTTAACTTTACCTAAAGAAGCAGGATTCAGGGGTGGAAGAGTCAGCCTTGAGGAGGACTCAAGACAAGTAGGCGTAGGACAAGCACTGTAACTATCACAGGGTGTTCCCTTTATTTCCAAGAGATGCCTATTCACATAAAAACAAAACGATATTTGCCAGTCCTTTCTCTGCTCCCAGAAAAATGTCCAAGGGCTACAGAATAAACTGTCTTCCACTGCTAGGTCAGCTAAATGAGAAGGATAAAATTCCGACTGTGGTAGGGCAAATTAACATATCGTTCTTCCGTGAACACATGGAAAGCTTAAGTTTCCAGGGAGGTGCCTTTGGCACCTTAAGGGAGAGCCAAATTAACTCAGGGAAGAGCTGATAGTAACCAACAATTCCTACAAAAGGCTATATTTAGACGAGAACCGTACTGGTCAGTCAAGGGAAGCACTGGCCCAATGACCTAATTACTGCTCAGTCGGAAAACTGAATCCACCTCTGGAAAATTGCGTCAATCTTACGACCTTTAATGGGCACCATTTTTAAAAATACCCATGGCTATCCTAAAAATTTTCCCTTTCTTTATGAGCAACCACATACTGAGAGCCAGTTTAATTTAAAAAATAATAATAACAAAGTTCTTCAAAATTAAGAACAATCCCACCGAAAGTCCTAGACACAGAGGTTAATTCAGTAATTAGTAAAGTGTGGGACTGTGCTCCTCCTCTCAGCCTTAACTCGGCCTCAGCTGCCAATGAACTTTTTATTAGTTACTTTAATGCCAGGTTAGTGAATTCCTCCATGTCTTAAGGTCAGAACTTTCTTAGAAGTGCGTTCCTTGTACACTGCTCTATCTGAATGCTCCAACAGTTGTCTCCGCTCTTGACAGACGCCCCACATTTCTTTTCAGCAAGTGAAAAAGAGTGAGAAATTGCCAAATGGACTTGCCTTGATTTTAGTGTGCATCTGTGGTCAGCGTTGCAGACCCACAAAGGGAAATTCAGCTCATTAAAGAGATATAAATCTGGAGAGCACACACTGACAATAAAAATTAATGAATCCATTTAGTCATTCAATCAACAGTTACATAATAAAAACCTACTACGTCTTACCGCGAGGACGGACTGGTGAACAAAGTGAGAGATGGCCTGGGCTCTCCAAGAGTTTGGGGACCAGTCACTCTATAAATAAAGGCCTGTTAATTTAATTTGACTAATTCACTCTATTCTAGGGATGAGGTATTTGGTAGAAAAGAACAGGTAACAAGAAGAGTTCTAAAGAAGAGTTTTAAGTACTAGAATAACAACCTCAACCCAATCGTTCAGCTAAAGCCTGAGTCATTGTGTGTGTTGGTGAGAAATAAATTATTCCACCAAAATTTCAACTTGGGATCTTCAAACAGTTTGCTTAGCTTCCCTTCACCTTTTGCTTTCAAGCTTTTTTTGGAGGTACAGCTTTCATCACCATTCTCACCTCCCTCTCCCCCACGGCCGATTAGAAGATACTGGAGCTTCTGAGACATCTTAGACTCCCTGCCAGCTGCTGCTTTAAACTGGACCCGACAGCTGTTCACATGGCTTTCAGTTGCACACCATCTTCCTGATATGTTTTTCTTTCACTGACCGTCTTATTCTCCCACTAGTCCCAGAACCCCTTTTGTTTGAAGATACGTTTGTCTGGGCGGGAAGGCAGTGTGTGTGATTTCAGGACACACAGAGTTTGAAGTGTTGAGATTCCTGTAGAGTTTTATCGCCATACCTATTATTGTGGTCTGTTTTAACCAGCCAGGGTGGCCTTCTAATTCCTCAGCTATCTGCCTGCAATTGCAACAGAACTTTTCTGTTGGCCTTTCTGAATTGTGCAGGCCCAGCTGAAGACTGAACTTGTAATCATATCTTTCTCACTAGCAGCGCTTCTGAAAATGTAGCAACCTGGATCATTTCTGAGAAACGAAGCCCCTCCAGATCTGACCTTTAAATATTTAATGTCTACATGTCTCAAGTGTTTTAATTCAACCACAGCTGCTCTCTTTGCTTCCATCACCCAGTGAGTCAGTGAGGTTTGGTTCAGCCATCCTTGGTGATCAAAAGTGAGCAGAAGTTACCTCTTATATACTGTGTTTCAGGCACAAAGGCAAAGAGGGGCTTTACACAAATCGTCACAGTGATGGGTCAGAGGTCCCTGGAACTCAGTTTCCTCCTGCCCCCTTCCTCCCATTACAGAAAGGTGAAAATAGTTTTGTAGTTCATCAAGGCCCCAGGCATTGCTCCTGTTGCCCTGAGGGAAGGCTCATAACAGGACTCCCTAACAGAAAACTTCCATCCTCCAATGGGTAATGCCATATATAGTCCCAGCTAAAATTCTTAGTCCTCCATTGGAGTGTTATCAAATTAAGTCTGAGCATAATTTTTGTGGCCCTCCTGAAGCTCTGTGAGTCCAGACTAGCATTGATTGGTGCTCTGAAAGAAATCTGTTCTCTCCAGATGTTGTTTGTCCATTGTTACTCTAGATAATAGTTAAATGACACTAAGGAAGATAAGAAATTCTCCCCTTCTCCCCACACGCTTCAAGGTTATCACCTCATGATTAAAGACCAAGGGCAAGTCCACAGAGCCGATATTGGATTGTCAATAAGTTTGACAGAAGTCCTCCCTCTGGACGTTTTGGACTTTTAGAAAAGTCTTATTCCGCAAACAGATGTTGCCAAAAACCTCCTGTGAGCAAGAAAATATTAAGATTATTTCAGATGACGATGATTTTTAGGATAAAAACAAAGCTAGACAAATGGGGTCTAAAGTAAGCAAGCAGGAATTTGGATTGGCGTATGGGGGTAGTGGGAAAGGGAAGATGAAATACATCCTCTGAGCATGATATTTGAGCTGGGGGAGCATGATGGGGTGGAGGGGGGCTGTGGGTGTGGAAAATGGGAGGGGCACAACCTTAGGGGGAGAAGAATGGTGAATGCACAGTCTTATTTTTAGCGGGGGCTGGGTTTGAACCCGCCACCTCTGGCATATGGAGCCAGCGCCCGACCCTTTTGAGTCATAGGAGCTGCCCCCAGAATGCACAGTCTTATAGTTGGAAGGGAGGTGGCAAGAGGATGAAAGATTGGTGGCAGGAGTGGAAAGGTTTAGGGACAGACGCAGAGGAGCACAGCTCATCCAGGCCACAGTAAGGATCTGGGTTTCTTTTTTTTTTAAGCAATTGCCGTGGGAAACCGTTGGTCCTGGAAGCACTATCTTGTGAAGTCTCATTCTGTTCCACCTTCAATGTTCTGGCCCCCAGCTATCTTCTTGAGTTAACTGAATATGA
>NW_003852413.1:9860941-9863939 GCF_000181295.1 Otolemur garnettii
GCCTTTTTGTTTCCTAGTTCCACAGCATGAATGAAACGTGAGTATTTTAGTGAGTATTTTCTGGTTTAGAAAGTTGAGGATGGAGTCTAGTGACAATCCAGTTGCTGCAGAGCTGGTGGCACGTTCTCCCCCAGGCCAATTCTGGAGGGAACCTCAGGCCCCTCCTCCCTCTCCTCCCCATTTCTTCTTTCTCCATCTCCCTCACCTTTTTCTTCTTCCTCCTAGTCTTCGTCTCTTTTATTTTATCTTTATTTTTGATAAGGGAGAGATCACACTGCATCTCTGAATACCAGCAGCACGTGAATTTAGTGAAACGCTGCTGCTTCTTAACTGCCGTAAATATGGAGCTTCTTGTCTAGACCTCTTCAGACGGAAAATTAGGTCCTTCCTAGCTGGGTTTATCCTGTTTACCATAATTATTGGACTTTTATGGAGCACTGAATTCTAGGCAGAACATTGCGGTGGACATGGTGCCAGAAAAGAACAGGAAATTATATTCCTCTGCAATTGCTTTAATTGTTCTAATTAAAACTAAGCTTCAGCTGAAACGTCCAGAACACAAGGACTGGCCAGATGCACTGGCTCCTGACTGTAACCTTAGCACCGTGAGAGGCTGAGGCAGGAGGATTGCTGAGGCCAGGAATCTGTGGTTGCTGTGAACTATGATGACAGCACTGCATTCCAGCCTGGGCAACAGAGCAAGACCCTGTCTCAGGAAAAGAAATAACAACAATAACTACAACAGCAATAAGCATGAGTTTGTCCTCATTGTTCACTTATACAAGCAGGTACGAAATGACTGATCATCTTCTCAGCTTCCTCCCATCGTCCTCTGCTAAGCTCCGTTCTCTTCCAAGCCATCTCTGAGCAGCCATGAAGAACCAAAACACTGTTTCTGTCTCTTTTGTTTTGCCATATTCTCACCTCAACACCCTTAAAATTTGCTTGGATAAGAAGGCCCCACCTTATCCTTGGGTATGACAAGGTCTACCACCCAAAGTAGTGTTTAGAATACATCACCCCCACTTCTTAATAAATATGAGAAGACCCTCAAACCGATCTTCTATAAATCTTGCTGAGCTTTCTTCAATGTTGTCCCACTACATCTCTGCCCTCATCCAATATTTTCTCCATCCCTTTGATTCTAACATCCCAAGTTGGAAACAAGAAAGAACTCAACGCCATTTATATTTACCTCTGCAATCGTGAAATAATAGTGCCCATAAACTTTCTTAGATGTCATTATAAACGAAATCTTGAAAAACAAATAAAACGTCTACTTTGTATTACATCAAACCAGTGGTTTCCAACTGCAAATGATTTTGCCCTTTAGGGGATGTTTTGCAACTAGAGACACTTTTGTTTGCCAAATCGTGAGGTGGGACGCTCTTGGCACCGAGTGAGTAGAGACCAGGCTGGTTCCAAAACATCTTAAAGTGTGAGGACAACTCTCCACCACAAAGAATTACTTGGCTTAGAATGTTTAGTGCCCAGGTTGAGAAATTCTATGTTAAAATCATCCCTGGGAATCTCACGACCAATTTGTCTTTTATTTAGAAATAGTCATGAGGCTTTAGTATAGAATATGTATTTGTTATTGTTCTGACATAGTGAAATTTTATAAGTGGTTTGTTAAATATCTGTTAAAGATTTCGAGTATAATACTCTTTTATACTTGAGTCACTCCACAGCGTTGCTGGTTGCAGTGCCAACAATATAATTTTGTTACACCATAAAAATCATGTGTTTACCCTAGGACTGCTAAAACCCTCTGCTGAGTTAATAAAGCAGGCTAGTCTAAACATGTTTGGAAGGTTTAAAGAGGCTGTTGGTGCTCTAATTAAAACGAAGTTGCGTTAATCACACACTCGTACTTACACCCATATACAAGAGGGCCACATTCCCACTGGTCGTCTTGCATTAGAGAATATTAATCATTAATCAGTTTTGTGGTAGATGACAAAGAACCAGATCAAATGCTAAGATCTGCAGGATGAATCCCAGAACTTTATATCTAAGGTTGACTGTTTTCTAGTTTTATTTGAGAGTTGAAAACCAAACAGGATAAACAAACAAACAAAAACACTCTTTTCATTTTGGTCTCTCCCGAGGTCATTTGTAATTTCCATCATGAGAGGAGAAAGAGGGGAAGGAAAGGATCACCTGCTTTAAACTATTTCCCAAGTGCTGTTAATCACATCGGTTCCCTCCTGCTTGTTTTAGTAAACAAATAAATTTGGGACATAAAAGACCAGAAGGCATTAAACATCATAATGTTTATTATATGAGTGAGTGGAAGGTTGGCGTTTCAGAAAGGTCAACTTACTTTAAATGAGATAGTTTTCCTTTACATAGAGTCCCACATACTGGGACCAAAATCGATTTCCTTCAGATTTTCATATCTCTGAGAATAAAGTTTCTTATAATATACATTAAGGATTGTTTGAATTTCTGAGACGTCTGTTGTTATTTCGTCTTTGCCATTTCTAATTGATGAAATTAGAGATTTTACTCTTTTTTTCTTGGTGAGGTTGGCCAAAGGTTTATTTATTTTATTGACCTTTTCAAAAAACCAACTCTTTGATTTATTGATCTGCTGCATAATCCTTTTGCTTTCAATTGCATTTCATCCTGCTCTAATTTTGGTTATTTCTTTTCTTTTGCTGGGTTTAGGATTGGAGAGTTCTTCTTTCTCCAGTTGCTTGAGATGTCCCATTAGGCTGTTAGCTTCCTCTTTCCACTTTCTTAAGAAGGCTTGCAGTGCTATAAATTTCCCTCTGAGGACTCCCTTTGTGGTATCCCAGAGGTTCTGGTAACTCAGGCACACACTTCTTGAGACATCACCAGAAAAAAGCACAATTATTTTGTTGATAAATTCTACCTTTCAGTTACAGCACGAACACCTGTTCCCGACAGCATTGTATCAGGACTGTGTTGTCCCACCAGAAGTAGAACACAGTGTTGAAGAAATGGTGGCATTTGTGACTTGGTGTTTACA
>NW_003852413.1:9864483-9868680 GCF_000181295.1 Otolemur garnettii
TTTCCCCTTGTTTTCCTTTCAGTCATTTTCATCCAAAATATGTATTTTGGCCAACATGTTGTCTGAAATCAGTCTTACTCTTTTGATACCAAAGGTTATTTCAACATAACCTTTGCTTTAAACAAAGCAAATTATTTTACAAAGTTTTGTGAACTACTCGGCTGGGGTGGGGGCGAGGTCAGGCTTGATTGCCAACTCCCGGCACTTGCTCATATATGCTTTGTGCAGAAGACATACATTCTTTTCAGAATGAGTTTGCTTTTTATTTTTGCTAGAAGAGATACCTACCCTGCCCTTCAGTACCCATTCCTTAACTAAAGGTGTCTTTGTAATACTGACTTTTTCCTTGAACCTCATGGACCATCCAGCTGCTAGTAGAAAATAACCAACATTGAATATTTATGTCCCATTCCAAGGAGAAGAGTGACTTTAATGAATGAGCTAAAAGAATGGATAGAAGGAAGAGCTTGTTTCTCGATGAACACTGGCTTCTTGGTTTAATCATGTTTACTATAATTGTGAGATGCTTTAGTAAAATAAAACTTTATACCTAACAAAGCCATGTTATAAACGTATAGGTACAGATAAAATTCAGGCAAATGGTAATCTTACCCTATTTTCTACTATAAAAATATAAAACCAAACACCTAATCTGACACTTTGAGCCCCCAATATAGGCCATCATCCCAGCTCCCAGTGCCTTTCATGTCTAGACTTACTCAGAGACAATATAGCTGTCTCAGTTAGCAAGTCGGCTGACACACAGGCAGTAGTAATGGCCACGTCTTAGAATAGTTGCTACCAAAAGTCAAAACATTGTCATTAATGCTAAAACAGTTTTTCTGGATTTTCCTGAAAGTGTGCCACTCACAGTAGGACAAATTTGATATGTACAATAAAAGGAAAATGCTGGAAGCAACTTCAGCCTGTATCACTGCATGTGAGCAGGTGTTTTGGGGAAATGGTTTCAATATCTCCTAAGATGGATATCTTGAATTCAACCTCAGTGGAGCTTGTTAACAGAACAAATTTAGGGGAACCCTTGCATTTTTCTTTTCTTTTCACTATTGTTTAGGAAAAACATACTTTCTTCTTGTTTTTCGGCAGAGAACACTCAATGGTTATTTCTTCAGCATTTGCAGGCTTCACTGATGTAGGCTGGGGTGAGCAACTCTGCTGATGTTGCCTGCTGAGGTTGGTGGAGGCGAGCCGATCAGGCTGGCCACAGCACGGGGATTTCACTCTGTTCCACGTGTCTCACACTCCAGCAAGCACGCAACTTTCTAAACCATGACGATGAGGAGCATCTGATGAATTGTCCCCAATGCTGCAGAAGATTCGAAGTCCTTTGATAGTGGTGGGGTTCAGTGGGGCTGGCGTTCTGATGGACAGAGCCCTCAAGGAGGCATTCTGTCGTCTACAGAAAGAATATTTGATAAATCATCTAGTGTTGTTGGGTATATGATCTGTAAAGGGAAGTGTGGTGTTTTAACGGTATCTCCAAGCAGTGGCAGGAGACAAAAAATAGGCCAGCTGCTCATTACTGGGAGCACAGACCTTTCAGGAGGCAGAGGATTTCCCTGAAGTCTGATCCTGCTTAGGATAGGGAGGCCTTAGGATAGGGAGGCCTGGCGTTCTACATTGCTCCTTAGAATGCGGCTACTCAAAGACAATAACCTATTTTGTTGTCTTCTTGGAATGTGGTGCATAAAACCTGACTCAGGAGAGGAATGTCCAGAAAGGATGCATAAAGAGAAAGAAGGGAGGTAACGATTGCCAGAAAAAAAATCGCCAGCCCAGTTGTGTTTCATAGCTCACAAACGCACATGAGCAGTGTTAACTGTATCCCCCAAGTCCCTGATAGGATGGAGGCTTCCAGAACACATTGTACCATCTACTTAACAATGATAGGGGTTTGGCAAAACAAACTCAGATATAAAATTTAATTTTTTTTTTCTGGAGCATAGTTTTGAAGTCAAAGGACAAAATGACTGTCTACTCAAGGTAATTACTACCCAACTCGTGACTGTTTTGGTCATTGTTCAGCATGTAAAAAATCCAACTCACTTTATTGTAAAACAGTCCCTATATAATATTATAAATCCTGCAAAGAATTAGACATCTACACATTGTTTTTTTTTTTTTTTTTTTTCTCCTGGGCAGTGTTCACTTTTGCTTGACACTTCTGTGAGCAGTGACCAAAGATTAAATAAATTGGAAAAATGAAAACCATCCAGTTCAAAGGCAGTTTTGCTTTGGAATTTAAGTAGTTTTGATTTATTTATTTATTTTAATTTGTGTAAATGTAATGGGTTGACGTACAACTGTGTTACATGGATATGAGGCTTAGTTGTAAAGCCTGGGCCTTTGGTATATCCATCCCTTGCATAATGTACAAGGACCCATGGGGTAATTCGTCACCAGCTACCTGCCACACCCTTCCCCCCTTCCCAGTCTCTGATGTTTATTTTTCCACTGTCTATGTCACATCATTTAGCTCCCACTTACGAGTGAGAACATGTCGGCTCTGACTTTCTATTTCTGAGTTGTCTCTCTTAAGAAAATGTCCTCCATTCTGTGGCTTTATTTGCGGGTTCTCTTCTCTGCTCCCTTCATCGACGGCCTCTGTTCATACCAGTATCATGCTACTTTGGTTAGGATAGCCTTGTGTCATTTGAAGTCAGGTAATGCGATGTTTCCAGCTTTGTTCTCTTTGCTTAAAATTGTTTTAGACACTCAGGCTTGGGAGCGGGGCGTTCCATATGAATTTCAGAATTTTTTTTTTCTAGTTCTATGAAAAATGAAGTTGACATTTTGAGAGAAATTGAATCTGTCAACGGTGAAGTCTTTCGACTGTAGATCTCCAGGCGATGATGAAAACATCAGGACTTTGGAAGCCCATTGGCCTAGAGAACATTATTGAAAAGACAGGAGGGACAGAGTTAACGGCTGAAGGTGATGAGATTATGACACGAATTCATCAGAACAACTCTCTGCCAAATTCTTTCTCCTGCTCAGCTTGATCAGATCAGGTTGTCAGGGATGAATAGAGAAAGTTAAGTCTTCCCAGTGTGCCAGGAACTTTCCTAGTTTTACTATTAAAAGTCCATAATGCCATAACCCCCTCCATCCTGGGCAACTCAGGATGGTCATCCACTGTAACCCTTTAGAAAGCAGTTTTGGTTGTTCTGGAAGCCAACTGCCTTAGAAGCCAGTGTCTCTGCCACACTAAGATATACAAAATGCACTCAGCCTTTAGGACACTGGAATTCTTTTCATCCCCCAAATTAGTGATTTTGGTGTAATATAGTCAGGGCAGAGTCTGTCTGTTTTTCAGATATTCATCTCTTGGTCCCAAAGACTATCATCTCAGCTCCAGTGAAGGTTTTGACTCAGGCCTCTGAAAGTATCCTTTGTAAAGGACGTTCCAGGTTACACCCAAGTGGGTCAAGGCTACATGTTATCTGGCCATTGCAACTGACAAAGGGGACCGTTGTGTTGAGGGGATGAGATGGATATTCTCACAGCTTTCAAAGCTGCCTTTTGCTTTGATATAGCAGCACTCTTGGGCGGGGACAGAGACTGGCACAGATAATCCCCGGGATAATCATTTTTATTTCAGGTGTAGCAAACAGTGTTTATTATGTAAGCGTATTACATTTGCTTGAGACAAAACCTACTATCAAGAACCTGGAAAACCCCGTGTCTGTGAATCTCACCTGGAAGGACACACTCGGGGAGGTTAGGAGAGGCAAAGTGCGACGTGCCGTTCCCAAGTCAGCTGGCGGCTGAGCTTTCTGTGCAGGATCCACTGATCCAATGTTAATTACGCCATTAACATGCTTCATTTGCTACACACACACACACACACACACGTCAGAACCAGAGTGCTTCTCAAGGGCAAAACCCAAATCAGGCCTCCAAGGCCGCAAATCACGTATGCCTTGCACTAAACACCCACAGAAGAGCAGTGCAGGTAACACACAGGTGCCTATGGACGTGTATGTCTACAGCAAAAGCTGAAACAGTGCTGTGAGATGAACACAGGGGCAGGTCAAGGTGATAAGCAAGACCACACATAATTATCATTTGGCAAGTCAAATTTGGCAGACGGAAATCAGACGTGCAGTCTCACCGGTTCACCTGGGAATCTTTTTTTTTTTTTGGAACGTGTTACTATGAGGCTACACACAGTTA
>NW_003852413.1:9869428-9872439 GCF_000181295.1 Otolemur garnettii
TTTTTTTTTTCTTGTTTTTTAAATGGCCCTGAAATCTTTTATTAAAATGCTCGCAGACCTGGGGTTCCAAGGTTTATATAAAGCACGGTTTGAAGCATCACTTTGTAGACGAGGCTGGATTTCTTTATTCTTTATTCATGACGATCCCTTGCACCTGAAATGGAATCTGAGTTGTTGGCTAATCCAAACCCTCTACATTCTGAGGGTAAAGCGTAAATCTTGCAGGAGGCTTGTTGAAGTTTTTCCAAGAATGTCCTTTTCATTAAATCAGATGTCCTTTGTTTTCGAATTTATTGAAGAACGTGAGGATTTTGATTACAATTACTTTACGATATCAGCAGTGTCTGAGAGACACATTTGATTGTGTTGAAAGAAGATGGAATTGAGAGAGGAGATGGGGGCAATCTCCAATCTCTTAGATCCTTCAAATCTTTATTTCCCTAGCTAATTATTCCTTTACGAACAAGGACTATGGATTCAATAACCAAGTTATTGAGATAAAAAATATATTTTGCTCAAAAAAATCACACAAAAAAAGATTAGCATTGCTTTTACTAAAATGTAAGAAATTCTATATTGTTTTCCAGTTCCAAACAGTTGACGAAGGGGGATTTGTGTGTGTGTGTGTGTGTTTTCCTAATCACCACCACTCTTACCTACTTCCTAAATCGTCTGTTACGTGTATATTATATACACACACACACATCTATAATCAACAAATGGCACCTTAAATTAGAATAACTAGAATCTGCTATGAAAATGTGGAATTATATAACCCCAAATTATATTTTAGAATATTGTAACACAAAATGCTGTGTCCTTCGTAATAATCGCCGGTATTTATTCACTGCTTGCTATGATAGGCATTGCACTAATGGTCTCATCCTTAAAACAATCATATAAGACACTGGCTAATATTATGTCTATTTTCATAAAAAAAGAAAACCAATGCCTAACAATGCCTTTTTCCATGTAACATTAAATTAGTTTTAGTAAATTCAATGTTCAATTATTAAAGAACATCTATCTTTCAAATGAATGTTGGAGTAAGAAGCTTACAGATGCAACTTTTAGTCTGTATAGGAAGTGGTACTACAAAAATTGAATTCATCCAGAGAACTAGGGCACTCAACATTAAAATGAAAAAGGTGTAGTTACCAAACAGGGATACAATTTTTTTTTAATCAAAGAAATGACACAAAGCACACTTAATGTAAATAAAATAACAGATTTTAAAAGTACTATTTGTGCTGATCTTGGGGTATGGCAGTCAGCTTTTAACAGGCACCTCCTCCTTTGATTCTCTACTTTACTCTTTTGTGAATAAGTTTTCCAAGTTCTTCATCTGTGTCAAGTTTCAAATGACCAAAGATAGAAAGTTAGATTCCTCACACAGACCGAAACATGAAAGAAAAGGAAAGATAAAATGGAATTTCTTTTTTTTTTCTTGTTTTTTAAATTGGCATGAAGGCCAATTTAATATTTACCTTACCTACTTAGAGAATTGTGCCAACGGAAAAAGACATGCGCGTAGTAGGCACTTTATAAGTGTTAGGTTATGAGGCTAATCAGTTAAAAATTGGATGCAAACTATTTGCAATTAAGTTTTGAGTCACTTGAGTTACGTTGTTGCTTAAAATGGATTAACTGACTAACAGCACTGCAGGGCCCCAGCCTATACCTGAGAATGTCGGAGGAAGAGAGCTATCGCGCCCTCTAGGGGTACCTCGCCGAAAAAACGTTCCAAAGCACAACTACCCCAGACAAGACCGCTCGTCATTCCCAGCCCAGCAGCAGACGGGAAGAACAGGGGAGCGCTGAGTGACAACGGAGTCCTCCTGCCTCTCATGTATGCCTCCAATAGTTCATTCCTGGAGCTGGTGCATCAAATGTCTATCTGTATCAAACCTTGAATTATTTTATGATTGAAAGGAAAAATTTACAGCCTGCTATTATTTTTCAGCTGCGTGCTGTTTCTCTAGCCCTTGCGTTCCAAATTAGCGTTAATGTCAGCTGAGTTTTTACATTGGCTGGCAGGATTCCTGCAGTGGCCTCTCCCAGTCTGCTTTTTAAGGCCACAAGATGTCTAACGCAGCCCCTCAAATTAATATCACATGCTTCCTTATGAAGACCTTGACCTGCTGAGAATTGGGCTGTACTTTGAAGATGAACAACATTTTAGGGACAAAGGGCAGGAGGAACTCATATTAGCAGCTGCATTGATCAGCAAACAGTTATTAGTTGCTGAAAAAAAAAAAAAAGCACAGAGCCAGGGATTGGGGATAAAAGGATGTACAGCAGGGTTAATACTCTCTACAAAGGGCACAGTGCACTAAGAAAATTATATTTTGTGCCTAATTTCATCAGGTAGTTTTTGTGACGAAATGAGAACATGTTCAAGGTCGCAGAATAAACGGTAGAGAAAAAAATCGATCTTTGCTCTTCCTGACCCCTTTTCCTGCACTCTGACAGACTACTGTCACCTCTGCCTTTCAAGAAGGTGTCACTTAATTTGTAGTATCTGGAGAGAATACAATGGTGCCACAGAGAAGAGCATTAATTATGAAGTTTACAGCACCATTTAATTAAAGTGTTAACGTATTTGCCACAGAGTAAATTAGAGCAGGGAGTAGAGGACCACTCCTTGCTGGGGGAAGAAGGCGTCTAAGGAGTTTTCAAGGAAAACTAGAGAATTGCAGTTAACATTGAAGATAGTCGGAGAAACTAAACGGGAATAGAGGAAGTAGAAATATTTCAGGAAAAGGACGTAGTGACCATCACGAGTTATCACCATTAATGCAGCAGGACATTAATCATATTGCTGTTTTAAAGTCATTTGAAATCTGATTAGACAAAAAGGGTCAAATGAGACAAAGAAACAACAAGGAAAGAATTTTGCAGCTTGAATAACACTGCAAGTAAGAAGCCCAGACAAGGTGCTACAATTACAATCTCTGACTAGCTAAATAAAATCACGGACATCAGGGAGCATGGAAGAAATTAAGTGTCAG
>NW_003852413.1:9873265-9877023 GCF_000181295.1 Otolemur garnettii
AAAAAAAAAAAAAAAAAGTCTCAGAATGGTGCATATATATAGTAATAAGAAGTTTCAAATTGTTTCATCCTTGCAAGGGGAGGGTAAGATAGGCTCGGGTTAATATCTATGAAAGTAGATGGGCAAAACCCCTAACTCCAGAAAAACACATTTCTACTTTTCTTATGGGAAGATGAAACAAGTCCTTTGTCTACACACAACAAGAAAATTTTGCAGCTTGAGTAAGAAAATTCTTGAGAATAAATCAATTCTGCATTGATTTTGCAGCCTTGTCAGGATAGTGATGTAATTCTCCAGAGAAATGGGTCTGACTTCGTAATTTGCACACGTCTCGATATCTAAAAGTGTACACAGTAAATTCCCTCTTCACCTTCTTCAAAACTCAGTTTCCCTTGGTTACCAGTCTCGAAGGCTCCACTCCATCGCGTCCCGTGCCGAGTGCTTCCCCTCGGATTCACCGTGGCCTCCGAGAAAAAGTCAAGTTTCAGGCTTCGTCCGTCTTTAAGAACTCACTTTCAACATCTCGATGTGAGCCAAAGGTCTGCCTTCCAGTAACAAAGATGAATAGAGAAGGAAATTCAGGCTGACAAATACCAGTCCCACCTGTGATGGTTAATAAGCGAGACTCCGGCCCGGCCAGCAATCCTTCGGTAACTGTCATTTCCATACATCCGATCAGTTGCCTGGGAATTATCCCAGTAAAACGAATGCAGTGTGTCGTTTATCAGGCAGTCGATTCAGGGGGCTCTGCAGGACGGGAGTAAACTGGAAGCTCTTTCTCACAAAGAAAGCAAAATGGGGCCACGTCCCAGAACGGGCCGTGAGGGAATTTGAGAATATAAGTTGTGGCTGATTCACAGGAGGGACAAGAGATTTGCAAAATATTAAGAGGTGTCAGTCATTATTTCAGTATTTCTCCTTGATAAAAACCCCATTCCCACACCAGGTTGTGGCAAGGAGGCAACCTAATTTGACTGACTTTATTACCAAAATGACACCGGGTTTTCATAGCTGTGTGACAGTTTCATAGAGAATGTTCTTTAAGGCCTGATTAGCATTAGAAGCCTTGCAGATATGAACTAAAAGTAAACAATGAAATGAAAATGAAGACAAAAAATTCTGTAAGTTTATAGCCAGAGGAATGAATGGAGTTGACAGGGACCTTCCGAGTCTCACTTCTGGACAATGGATAATTCTTTTTAATTTTTTTTTTTTTTTTTTTTTTTTAGAAACAGAGTCTCACTTTGTCACCCTCAGTAGAGTGCTGTGGCATCACAGCTCACAGCAACTTCCAGCTCTTGGGCTTAGGCAATTCTCTTATTTCAGCCTCCCTAGTAGCTAGTACTACAGGTGCCTTCACATTGCCCAGCTATTTTTGCTGTTGTTGTTGTTGCAGTTTGGCCTGGGCTGGGATCAAACTCACTGAGCCACAGGCGCCACCCCAACATGGATAATTCTGTGTCTTCAAAACACCTATTAAGATCCGTATTTCCACACCCGTGATAACCCTAGTCAAAGAAAGTTTCGTGCAATGTATTTTTTTTAAATTCAAAAGGTATCAGATACTTTCTGGTCCCCCCATAGTCATTTAGCTAACCCCAAACATGATTCACTTCTTATACGTGTTACAGGAAAAGCATAAATGTGTTTCATGGCTTCAATGTTTTTGTACATTTTAACATGTCTGAAATGGGAGTGAGGCTAACAATGGAAGCGGCTGTAAAACCTTGTGCATCCACTCATGAATTCATGGTCATGTGGGTTTAATTCCACATGTTTGCAGCTGGTAATTGTGCTGCACTAAACATTTGAGTACAAGTGTCCTCATGACAAAATCACTTCTTTTCCTTTGAACGATGGAATATTACTCAGCCATGAAGAATTATTTAATCCTTTTTGCAACATTTTGGATGAAATTGGAGGCATTATCCTAGGTGAAGTAACTAAAGAATTGAAAGACACCCCCATACTCACTATTAAATTTAAACTAGCTGAAGAGCACACGTGCTAATAGGGAAGTAAAAGTTAACAGAAATGAAAGGGAGGGGGTGGGTGAAAAAGTACCTATTGGGTACAATGAACTCTAAGTGGCCGATGGCCGCACTGACAACCAGGACTCAAACATTCTAAAAGTGATCCATGCAACCAAAAATATTTGTACCACTATAATACTTTGAAATAAAAAAAAATTGTTCAATAAGTTAATTTTTTGGCTTTTAAAAAAAAATTTTAGTCCTACATCAATCAATGGTATATCTTACAAATCAATAACGTTTGGGACTGGATGGATGTCAAGGCAATTGGGGGAAGGGATCCCATCCACCCACTAGAAAAACAAAAGCTACCAGCATGAAATACATCCCCAAAGTAATAACTCAGTATGTGAATACAGCTATGGTTCAAATTGGACATATTAAGATTGGAATATCGGAGTGAAGGAGCATGGAGCCTGTGGTTCAGTGATTCAGCAGAAACTTTTTGGAAGAGTTAAACCTTAAAATGGTTTAGCCTTTTTGGTTTTCATGAGCTAGTCATCAAAAGCCAATGTCATAAGCATCAAGTTACAAGGAGTTGTTCAGTGAGTTCATTTCTTCATTTTCTGGTTATCTTACTTAAACCAGGGTTAGTACTGAGAAAAATTTAGTTAAAACTTTTTGAGACCCATCTGATCTGTTGCATGGTATTCGTGCCTGATAATTATTTCAATGAAGAAAACAGATGAATGTTTTAGGAGGCACTTGGTAGTTTTAAATTTTTGAAAACTTCTCTCTTGGAAAAAAAACTTGTTTTTGTAAAACAAAATAGTGCCATTAAATCAACATTTTTTTTGTTAAATGACGCAGTAGGATTCTGCCCTTGAAAATGTCCTTACTGTGTTCAATCGAAGTCACCAAGGATGAGCCCAATCCTTACTGTGTACGCTGGAGTTTATTAGAGACAAGCTGAGATTTTTATAGTAGACAAACTTGAGTTCAGTCTCCAAGTACTACATTTTCAATGGTGTGACCTTGGAAACTTACTTCACCTCTCTAAAATCTAGATTTATTTTTTAAATGAAGACAATAACACACATGCATCAGGCTTAATTTCAAGCAAGGAAGATGCTGTTGCGAGTTGCTCAATAAAGGGCCCCGAACACAACACACGTTCAGTAAATGGCAGCGATAATGATACTTTTGATGATAATTAACACTCTAGCAGAGGACAGCACTAACAAGGCTATTTTCGTTATAGAAGTGGTTTCTCATTTCTTCTGCCCAGAACAAATTAAGTCTGAGCATTCTGACTCTGTCCTGAGACAGTGCCTAACGTGACTTGGCAAACCACAGAGGGTTCCGATTTTATTAGCTGTACAGGAAATTTCTGATTGATTTAACATCCAGAAGACAATACCATGTAATTAACATGTAACAAATGTCAACTCTTGTTATTCCTGGAACCAACAAGCCTGCAGATTCCTGTTGCACACAGGCCTTTACTATGCATCAATGCAGCTTCCCCCCCACCCTTCTTTCTTTCTTTCTTTCTTTTCATTTTCCCATAGCGCCTTGTGGCACCCTGTTCCCTTTGAGTGATGCTGGGAACAATCTCAGTTGCAGTGCTTCCTGAAAGTCAGTTATTTTGAAACATAAAGAGACAAACACCATTTACCTACTCTGTTTTCGGTGGCCCAGAGCCAGAAATCATGCAGTTGGCACAAAAGCTTCATCCATAGGGTTTTCTGAAGATTTTTTCCTATTTGCATATCTTAGTAATTA
>NW_003852413.1:9877679-9880471 GCF_000181295.1 Otolemur garnettii
GTGAGTAGAGATAGACCACTGGTAAGCAACTGGCTGGACTTAGGGCTGGAAGTAATGTCCTTCCTTACAAGCAAAGATGCTTTTATCAGCACCAAACAGAGAACTCAGAACTCGGCCACATTTACACGTGAATGTCATTTGCTTGACCCAAATTTTGAGGGAAGATGAGAAATACAGCAAAAAGGAAGGAGAAAATGATTTCTTTTTGACATCTTGAAAAATAGTGAATAATTGTAATTGTTGCTCTGCTGTTTCCTAGTCTTCATTTCCTACCCCTCCACTGCCCATCTCTCTCTCTCTCTCTCTCTCTCTCACACACACACACATAGACACCTCACTTTTTTTTTGTTATTTTGCAGATTTTTGGCCATGGCTGGGTTTAAACCCACCACCTCCAGCATATGGGGCCGGCACCCTACTCTGAGCCACAGGCGCCGCCCGACACTTCACTTTTTGATTTGTGTTTAGAGATTACCTTTCATTCTTTCGTTTATGCTGAGCATTTTACTGAGGATGTGGCAAAACGTTCAGTAAGGAACTGGAGGACATACTAACGGTTAAGACAAAGAGAGCTTCTCTCAAGTAGGGGAACTAGGCGCCATCTGTAAATAACAGGGAGGGTACAAGGGAAAGAAGAGGTTACGACGTGGTGCAGAAAAGACACATGAATATTGGAAGAGCAATTCAAGGAAGGGGGAGCTACTTAGGTGATTTGGGGAAAGCCTTCATGGAGAAGCGGGGGTTCATAAAAGCTGTGGGAGGATGGGAGAATTTGGACATGAACAAAAGGCAAGAGGAGGGAATGGTCCATTGAGCTGGAACCATCTGAACACATTCTAAAGCCACGAACAAAGAATTCTCGTGAGGGGTAAAACCCAGACACGCTGAAGAATAGTGTGGGATCTGACATTAAAGGGTACGTGACAGCTGAACCATTAAGAGCTAGAGTGACAAGACAGAGAGTTCAAATCTGTTGGATACAAAATGGGGCATTAAAAATACGTTTCGGGTACCAGCTTGGCTAGCTTTGTCTTGCATTGTGGTCTCCGGTCAAAGGCCAACTTCTCAGTGTGACCTTCTCTTACCACTCGGTCTAAAGTGGCTACCTACGCTCCTCAGCTACTCTCCCATCAGGTATCATCTTGCTCTGTTTTATTCTATTAATTAATAAATTGCTATCTTCAGTAATCTTGCTTAGATGTTGATGTACTTGTGGTCTACAAGCACCTCCTAGGATGTGAGTTCTAAGAGCAGAGGGACCTCCTCTTCCTGGGCCGCTGTGCTGTCATCCAAGACGTGGCACATGTCAGAGGCTCCGCAGAGTGAAATGGATGAATGAATAAGTTTCCACATGCTTCGTGAACGCTCGGCTTACAGATATCCTCAGCCTAAGATATACATGCTTTTGTTTTCTTTGAAGTAATTGGAAAGGAGAATAAAAATGTTTTTAATAACAAAACTTGGCCACTCCCAGCCTGAACTAGACACATCCCCAACAGCTATGAGGATCTCTGTATCCACAACTTGGCCTCTACCAGATGCTCTTGGGGTGTGTGTGTGTGTGTGTGTGTGTGTGTGTGTTTTCTTTCCAAATACAACCCAAACTTGCCATGTGTTCCAAAACCACATGGAAGTAGATCGTTAAATCTGGGGGTGGGCATGTCTGTGTGATTTCCTTCATTTCTATAAGGTTTTGGTGGTTTTATTCTGCCTGGAGCCACAGATCAGCTTAACAATCGCAAACCAGCTTCAGAGGTTTTCCTTTATGAAAAAAAAATTGATAGCGTGTTTGGACAGGGAAGACTTGGTGAAAGTCTCTTTGTTTTACAACTCACATTGTTCATCTATGTATCTGTCTTCTATCTAGCCTCTTCCTTTGGATCTATAAAAATTATACATATATGGGCAGCACCTGTGGCTCAGTGGTAGTGCGCTGGCCCCATATACCAAGGGTGGTGGGTTCAAACCCAGCCCTGGACAAACTGCAACAAAAAATAGCCGAGTGTTGTGGTGGGCGCCTATAGTCCCAGCTACTTGGGAGGCTGAGGCAAGAGAATCGCCTAAGGCCAAGAGCTAGAGGGTTGCTGTGAGCTGTGATGCCACAGCACTCTACTGAGGGTGAAAAAGTGAGACTTTGTCTCTTAAAAAAAATTATACATATATGTATAACATACATTTTAGAAGGTCAAAGGTGCTTATAGATAATAAATACGACAACATCTATTCTCTTGGAAGAAGAGAGGTTGGCTCAAGTAGGGGAAATGTATACACATATAGACACACATGTGTATATATATATGCTCTCCTGTACATTCTGTTCTCATCTCTGCCTAGGTTGTTCTCTCTGTGTGTGTTGTGTTGTGTTTTTATACAGATTCCCAAAGGAGGGAGAAAAAGAAGTGTAATATAAATAAGCAAATAACCAATTGACTTAGCAAATCCTTATTTAACCGGCCTCTCATTTTATTTTTGAGAACCACTTTCCTTGTTTTGATTTGAAATGATGCCATCCAAACATATTACAGAAACACTGGGCTTTGCAAAACAGAACAAGTCAAATGAGCCTCCCCAAGTATAAACAGAACTCTTGTTTGGATGAACTGTTTTAGAGAATCCAAATTAAACCAAATGGTGGCCTCTTTTAAAGTCCATGCATGCTTCCTTTAAGTGCTAAAGCCGTATTATGCTCCTGCGATTATTTTATCCCAAACATTCTAGTTAGGCTGTGGGTTTTAAATTGCCCTGAATATAAGTGATTTCCATATATTCAGAAAACATGATTGCAGAGTCAC
>NW_003852413.1:9881601-9888927 GCF_000181295.1 Otolemur garnettii
TTTTCCTAAGCAGAACTTGATCTGTGGAGGCCTACAGAGGTGGCCAGTGGGTGGCTTTTCTCTGAGATAACTTCAGTCCATCTCATCTTGTTTCCCATCTGTCTGAAGCTGGTTTAATGTCAAGCAAAGTGACCAAATCAGTAAGAAACATAATTTCCAGCTCCTTCATAGCCGATCACTAGAGATTTGCACCTCTTACATGTCTTTTAGGAAGAGTATGATAAGAAAAGAAATATGGGACAAGACTGAATGATAAATGAATCTAGTTAATTCAACAAATACAAAAGGTACACTCCTATATGGACGGCTTTACCTTCAACCCAGTCCCCTTTAAAGTTTGCACAATTATTCATAAGCATTTGAACCTCTTCTTTTTCAGAATTGTTCTTGCAGCCTGAAGCACATCCTGAAATGTTCAAATATTTGAGGGCAGATTTGACTTTGGTGGAAGTCAATCCTCTTTTACAGTTGGGGAATCCCATTTGGGTCCCAAATTGAGTTGCAACTATAAAGCAATGAGACTCACATTTTTATGTGAGTGATACAATATGTTCTATAAACCCAAGAGGATTTGAATGTAGATGTGACTGTCCAGGGTTTTTCCAGCCAACGTCCCTGATACAGTACAGAGCTTCCTGGATCTGAGAGCCAAATCCTCATCAGATGGTGACGTACCAGAAAAGCTTGGCTGAGCAAAGTTTTAGTCAGGTTTAGAAGTAAGAATCAGTCCCAACTGTGGTGTAATGTTTTAAAATATACTTATGGGAATAATAACAGATGTTGGCAAAGGAAAATAGAAAAAAAGAGGAGAACAAGAAGAAATGGGAAAAAATAGAGAGTTTTGATAATTAGGTTTTAGAGAAAAGTGGATAAAAGAATCATAAACAATCCTTGGGTGTTAGGCAGGAGCACTGCTCCCAAGATACCCTTCTGTGATTGGGTTAATGGGTTGTGTGAGGGTTCACTTTATGTGTCAATGTGACTGGGTCATGGGGTGCCCACATACTTAATCAAACATTATTCTGGGTTTTCCTGTTAGGATGTTTTTGGGTGAAGTTAACCTTTAAATTGATTGATTGGGTTAAGCAGATTGCCCTCCCCTCCCTAAGGTGGGAGGGCCTCTTCTGATCAGGTGAAGACCCAGAAAGGCCACCTTCAAGCTGGGACACATTTTCTTTCTTTCTTTTTTTTTTTGTCTTGAGGGCTCCAACTGAAATATCAGCTCTTCCTCCTTCACCAGCCAAGATCTGACTGCAGATCTTGAGACTTGTCAGTCTCTATAACTACATGAACAAATTCCATATAATACTTATTTTTTCTTTATATTAAATCTATACCTGTATGTCTACACATTTAATGCACACACACATGCATCTACAAACTCCTACTTGGTTCTGTTTCTCTGGAGAACCCTGACTAATACACTTTGGGTACACTTAATGATCTTATAGTCTGGAGTCCTGCTGACTTTTCCCTTCATAAATCTTCATCACCATGTTAATGAGTCTTGACAGATGAGAAACTCTAATCTCAGTGAGAAGCGGGTGGGGGAGCCAAAGCCCAGGACTGGCAAAGCTTCTTGAGACTGCCTGTCTCTGCCCAAATCTCCCCGGGGATTCACACAATCAGCAGGTGGCTGGGGAAGGACATCTGAACCGGAAGAATCCTCTCCTTCCTACCGTCACCCCCTGCACCTCTATTCTGTTGGGGATCATTACAGATTTTTAAACTCTAACTGTGGAAACGAATGCAGCTGCTCTTTGTAATTGTTTGTGAAACTGAGTTAAAGGGAGGTTGTTGTGGCGCTGCAGGTGCAATCATTAGATGCATCTATGCTGTGTAATTAACCTCATTTCCATGTGAATGTCCGTGGTTTATGCACAGCTTACAGAACTCACGCCATGATCATTACACTTACAGTCAATCCAATTAGACAAAGGTTCCCACACTTAGAGAAAGATCAGGACAAACCACAAGGGTAGGCCTCTCTCAAGAAGGTCTCTAGTTAAGTGTCTCAAAATAAACAACTGTGGCCTAATTAATTGTATGGCAGGCTAAAGGAACACACCAAGGAGCTACTTATGTGTCTGGAGCCCAATCCCAGGGAGCTGCTTAATAGAGTTTCCTTTTGTTCACACGTTCAGTGGCTGAGAGATGTGTACAAATGGGAAAGGTCTGGTGGCCAGGTACCACCTTCTCCTACCACAAACTCTGGTTGCCCAGCGAAATATCCAATAGCTTTATTTTGATGATTATTTTTAATCCCCTTTATGTTCTCAGAACAATTAGGGAAAAATCCATCCGGGTGTCTCAAAGAAAAGTCAATCAAGCTGGCAGGGTTTTCCATAGGACGATGTTAGCAGAGCGTAGCTAGAGGGCGCCATCGGAGGATATTATTTTTCTTGCAGGTCCCAGATTTATCTCTTTGCTTGTAAAGACATCTCAAGCAATAGATGGGATTCCTCATCTCAGATCCTCAGCAACTCACCTGCACCTTTGGGGGAGTCCAATAAATGCTTAGGGGTTCACTGATTGGATGAAAACGGCCACTGTCTGTCAAATACTCACAGGGGAGGACATGGGTTGTTACTATCCCAGAGCAGGTCAGGTCAGTGACTGAACCTCCAAGAAAAGTCAGGCTAAAAAATAAAGGAAGTCAGAAGACAGAGCAAAACGATATGCAATAAACTACAACTCTCAGAAGAAGGAAAGGTCCTGGTGAGTTTTTGTGCTAAGCTTTAGTACTTGAGTATTGAAAGTGTGATCTGTAGGCCAGTGGCACTGATGTCACAGGGAATCTCAGCCCCCTGCTCCCAACTTTGTGACCAAAATCAGCCTTTTACCAGTGGTCTGGGCACAGTCAAGTTCAGCTCAACAGTGGGCAACTCAGAGTAGAGCTACAAAAATATGGAGGGAGTTCCTTCTTTTCTCCATCTTCTGCCCCTCCCTTACAACTTGCATTTCTTATCGTTTTATATTTTCTTGCTTTTTTTTTTACCTGAGATTATATTTTAAAGCTTAAGAAATTTGTTATCGCCTCCTCTTCCTCCTCTTGGTTATTTCCTGTCTGTTCTTTCTCTTAATTGTACTTCTGGACCAAACTCTGGGTCACTATCTCTGGGAAATACCATATCTCTGATAATAATAATGATGATGATGAATTTGAAGCCTAGCTATTTCAAATTTCACTTTTCTTTATGACAGAGACTACATTTAATACTTTATTTTCACCTACAGTCAACATTTGGATATGGGAATGCATGAAAACCAAATGCCACAATTAATCAACATATCCAAGAAGGATAATTTTTTTTCTACGGTATGTACAACATCCCAGGATGGAAATCAAAACCTTCCTTCCTCCACTCATCCTCCGATCACGTATATGTCAAGGGCTATGTTCTTCATTGTCAATGTGTTCAACGTCTAATAAGTAGGCAGACATGCGAATAAGAAAATAAGTATTTACAGCATCTGGTAAGTGCTATAAATGCAGTGGAAACAAAGTTGGCATGAAGGCCCCCCGAAGACTCACGTATGCTCTGCGTGTGTCTGTTTGTATCTGTGTGTATGCTACGTACGAACACATCAGTATTTGCAGCCCGAACAAGCAAATTGTCCAGAAAGGAGGCTCTATTTTGTTGAAAAGAGCTATTTCTAAAAAGAAGCCTGGTAGTCCACATTTCCTAAGATAGTTTTAAAAAGTTTTTGAAATACCTGCAACAACTATGGTGGAGAAATGAATGATTATCAAGTCTTTTTTTAAATTAATTTTTAATTAAAATCATAACTGTATACATTTATGGGGTACAATGTGATGATACCACGTGGAATGCTAAAATCAAACATAGCTATCACCTCACTTGATTTTTGTGGTAAGACATTTCAAATTTCCTCTTAGTTATTTTGAAATATACCCTTGCATTGGGCACATTAGGTGACATTCCCACCAAATGACACCCCCCCCCCCCCCGTCTTCCCTCCTCACCCTTCCTCCTTGGGAGACTATATTTGTGTTTTATCATTCATACGGGTGTGTTAAGTGTTTCTATATTTGTTTCATAATAGTATTGAGTACTTTGAACAAAGAACTGAAAGTGACATTCTATTTGATCCTGGAATGCCATTACTAGGTATCTACCCAAAAGAACAAAAATCATTTCACCCCAACAACATTTGTACCAGAATGTTTATTGCAGCACAATTCATAATCCCCAAGTCATGGAAGCAGCTCCAATGCCTATTGATTCATGAATGGATTAACAAATTGTGGCATATGGATACCACAGAATATATTCAGCCATAAAAAGATGGAGACTTTATATCTTTTATGTTTATCTGGATGGAGGTGGAACACATTCTTCTTAGTAATGTATATCAAGAATGGAAAAAAAAATCCACTGTACTCAATACTACTACAGATGAACACTTACATACTCACAGGAGTAAAACGTGATTGCTGCATTGTTTTCTAGATGGTTAAAATATTACAAGAGGTCAAAAATAATAATAAAATGAGAGGAAACAAAGAAAAACAACCCAAGAATATTTGTGTCAGTATAACATTGTTTAAAATAAAATTAAAATCAGACTGGCCATGTTTATCCATCTAATATGATGACTGTCAGTTTCTGGCTGACTAGAAGTCTGTAACTGGCTGCTGAACCCTGCCAGCTGCTCTGTCTGTGGGAATATTTTCTGTGAAGACAAGTCAAGGCAAAGTCCACAGTGACTCTTGTAGAAGAGTTTAGGACTGACTGTAATTTAGGAATGTCCAAATCCCTGAATCCCCAATTAGGATATATCCCTTAGAAACAAGAGGCATGGAGGGCTCAGTGCCTATAGCTCAGTGAGTAGGGCGCTGACCACATACACTGAGGCTGGCGGGTTCAAGCCTGGCACTGCAACCAAAAAATAGCCGGGCATTGTTCTGGGCACCTGTAGTCCGAGCTACTAGGGAGGCTGAGGCAAGAGAATCTCCTAAGCCCAGGAGTTTGGAGGTTGCTGTGAGCTGTGATGCCACAGCACTCTACCCAGGGTGACAAAGTGAGACTCTGTCTCTACAAAAATAAATAAATAAATAAAAGGCATGGCATATGATGACTATTTTCTGTTTTCCTCTCCCTGCTAAGTGGACATTCTTCCTCTCCCCACTTTATGCCCCAGAAGGCAGCCAATCATGAGCACCTCACCAACTGGACTTCTGGAAAAATATATTAGGTCAAAAACTCAAGCATCCAATTTAATTTGATAAATCTCATCAGGGAAATGTATCCCTATCAAGGCTCAAAGATATACTGTGGAAATACCCATAACTCAGGGCTTAGGCCATAGAAAGTGTGAGCTCCAATTACTGAAAGTACTAATTACCTTCATAAAACAGGGGATGGTCGAGGAGCCAGGGTGCAGTGTGGATGGGGCTGAGGGTAGATATAATTTAGTTTTCTTTCCATTGGCTCACCTAAGGCCTAATCTAGGAAAACATCACCCAGGCATCAGGTCTCAGTTAGTCCCAATATTTCTTTCCTGATCCACGATTGCTAATTCACTTAAGTAAAAACAACATTTGTTCTCACAGGTGCCAACCTAAGTAAGCCATTGCTTTCCTTGGAGTGGCTGAAAAAATACAATTACATTTGTGGACATTCCTCCTTCTCCAAAGAATGCAATTAACATTGGAAAATGATTAGCTTCTGGATAATGTGAGTCTGTGAGTTCTACAAAAGATGTGGATAATAGGCCATATACACATTATTTATTTATTTATTTCCAGTTTTGGCCGGGGCCAGGCTTGAACCTGCCACCCCCGGCATATGGGGCTGGTGTCCTGCTCCTTGAGCCACAGGCGCCACCCTATATACACATTTTTTAAAGCATAGAACTCTCACACAGAGAAGGAATTTGATATAAGAATAAATCAGTACTAATAATAACTTTTGCTGTTTGCAACTGACTATCACAGTGCTTCCTATTGAGATGGGCTGCGAGTGCATTGTGTACGCTCACCTGCTTGCTCCAGTGAAATACCCACTGCTGTAGGGAGCACATTCTCCCAAACATCTTGCAGCTTCCCCATCAGTGATCTTATGAGAAGGTGTCGCAGCTCCCTTAGCAAATGTTGGTAAAAGTCTACGTTCCCTAACTTGCATTTGTTCATAAAATAGCCTGACTTATAGTCAGGTTTAGCAATAGTCCCAGCAATAGTTTCTGAATCATAGAGCTATTATGAAAGAGGCATCCACTGAGAGGATGTTGATATTTTAAAATGATATTGAAATGAGTTTTCTGGCTCTATTGGTAGACTAATATATTTATGTATGCATTAAAACTCTGTATCTCTCATTATGAAATAAATTGGGTATGAATGACATGCACTCAAATATTTCAAAATAATTAAATTAAAAACAATACATTAGGGGTCAAGGGAAGCTTCCTTTGAGGAATGGTCACGTGGACAGAGGGCATGTCATCTCATCGTCCAGTACATGTCCAGGTTTGTCTCGTCTATGCCTATATTTGTATTTTAGGTGAGAAGTATTTACGACTTAAAAACAAACAAAGCTAAAGCAAAGCTCACAAGTAGCAGGATGGAAGGTGATGAATTTCTAATTCCTTGTAATTACTTAATCATGTTCAGCCACATAATAAGAGCTAGCCTTCCACAGCAGCTTCAAGTTCTGGAGTCAGACGTGATATCAAATTCAAGTTCTGTGGCAGGTCAGAATAATGTCCTGTTAAGTCACTCTGTCCAAAGTGCATTTCATCCTTGGCAAATCTCATACAAATGTTCAAGGCGTGGGAGCCAATTTCTTAGCAAAGTATTTTTAAAGCATATTTTTGCAGGCATTTATGCCATCGGGCCATGGGAACAACAAAATAAAAAGATAGGAACATTTCTTGCCTTTATTCTGAAATTCAGACTGGACACTTAAACCGTCCTGTATGTGTTTACATCTGTGAGATCACTGATTAATGTGGGAATGCTCATATTGGATCACCAGACTGAAAACAGAAATCGTAACACATCCTCAGATAACATCATCTAAACCTTCACTGCCACAAAGCTGCCTTCATATCGAGCACAGGTGCTCCTCAGCTTAAGATGAAGTCACATCCCAGTAAACCCACAGTAAGTTGAAAATAACATAATTGTCAAAAATGCATCGAATACACCCAACGTGCTGAATCTCAGCACCTCCCTTATCCTTGCCTACCTTAAACACACTCAGAATACTTACAGTAGCCTACAGTTGGGCAAAATCGTCTAACGTGAAGTCTGTTTTAAATGAAGTGTTGACTAGCTCATGTAATTTATTGAATAATATG
>NW_003852413.1:9889365-9901783 GCF_000181295.1 Otolemur garnettii
TCTAAGGAAGCAAAATGAACAAAATCCTAAGAAATTCATTGCCTGCTGTTGTCAGAAGCATACGAGGGAATTATTTTTACACCGTAAGCTTAGCTCATTCTAAAAACAAGGTGGTAACACCCACAGTAGGACGACTGACTCTTTCTGGGAAGGGGAGTCCAGGTAGGTTTTCCCAGGGAGAAGGCACAGTTGATTTCCAGCACACAGTGCAGAGCCTTTCATGTCGTGAGGTTGGAGGCAGGGGCAGGACTAAGTGGTTATCGAATTGATTTTTTTCTGGAATAATAGGAGTAAATGCTATAACCAAGTGTATATGAAAGATTAGCCCAGTTCCAATTTTTTTTTCTTGTATGTTAGTATCAATAGCTTTGCAAATGGTTCTGTGGAGTGTTCTGAGCTTACGTGATTTTAAATAAGTACATATTCAGGTGTTATTGTTAAAATTATCTTGACTTTGGGGTAAAAAGTCTGGCAGCTGTAAGGTAGAAATTTTAGATAGTTTTTTTTTATTAAATCATAAACACATAGGTCATGTATACATTAATGCATTTATAGGGTACAATATGCTGATTTCACAGAATAACCAGAGAAAGTAGTATTATTTGCTGTTCATTAATCACAAAACTCCAGGCTTGGGCACTATGAATTCTCATTTCATTATCCCAGAGTCTTCCTAAGTAAGGTTATTTGTCCGTGCATGAGTTTCATAGCAGTGTTATTATATCTCGGCCAGAAAGAGCAACAGCTGAACTTGATCACACATAACCCTGTGCTTTGCATGTTGATCCTTGCGTTCGCAGAATGTCATTTACTTTCTTGGTGAGCTTTTACCTGCAAGGTTAACAAGGTCATTGCATGTCAAAAGCAGTTATTTTCATTTAAGATTTATTTCCCTCTGGATAGCCTTACGATGTTCAAGTTACTAATGAGGGCATTGAAGTTAGAACTTAACTACATTATTAGGAAAAACATAACTATCTGGAGAGTAGCCATGATGTGTATTTTAGTCACCTTAAATCTCTTTTAGAAAGGCAGGAAGCAGAAGTGTATGTGTGTGTGTGTGAGAGAGGGAGAAAGGGGGAGATGGAGACGGCACCAACCAGCGTGTGTGTGCTCGAGAACACGAAGCCAAAGGCTGGCACTTGGCTTTCACGTTCTGGTTGTTGATCTTCTTCTAAGACAGAGTTGTTGGTTTTACCTTATTCTAACTTTACGTTGTATAATAAAGTTATGCAATAATTTTATTCTCAATTTTATTTTGCTGCTTTTAATAAATCTTGTCTGTTTATCTTGCTGGATTATACAATTATTAGAGGAAAGCAAACGCACCTATGATACTTAGAGCCTTCATTCTATTTTTCTCCACCTTCATTCTGGGTCCCTCACAGGGCCTTGACGTGAATACTGTAAGCTCTCACATCATGAAAAGGTTAAGTAGGGCTTCTAAGGCTTCATGTGCACACAAATGACCTGGGAATCTTGCTAGCACGCTGGTTTTGAGGCAGTAGCTCTGGGGTGAGGCTTAATTCTAACAAGCTGTCAGGGTTGCATTGAATTTGCTCATCATTGGATCACCTTTTGAGTGGGAAACATCCTCGTGTTACCTTATGGGGAGCTCCCCAGTCAGCCCAGATCAATTTCTAGAGGAAAAACTGAAATCAATTCCAAAAGAAGGTGTTCGGGATAAGGTATGGATTTATTAGGCTTGGGTGTTAATACGACTTAACGTTCATTACAACAAAATTTACATACTAATATTCTGATCTACACAATTACCAACTACTTTTCCATTGCGCACACTCTGTTTTTGGAGTTGTCTGCAAAATCTCAAAGAAAAAAACTAATTCATTCACTAATGTTGAGATTCAACAAATACTCTCTAAAAATGCCTAAATAGTGTACTTGATTTTTAGGGACATATAGATGAATAAAGAAACAATTTTGCTCCTAAGAACTCAAGGAACTCAGAGAGGCAAACAGTAAACATTATTATGTAGTATATATTTCTACATAATAAAATTTGTGTGTGCCATAAATGTATATATTTTCTTAAACCAAATAAAGTCTATTGGAACTTAAAACTGGTGTTGGGTCAATTAATACAGTTTCTGATCAAAAACATTTGTAGTTATCAAGTAATGAACATTGTTCTTAAATATCTTATAATTTGGTTCAGCCTATATTTAGAATTATTTTGGAATGGCACATTGAGAATATGTGTACAAAGCCCCCAAATCAATTTATCTGAAGAAATCTATCTATGAATAGCAGCATGATTGTGGCACAATGAACTTCAGATACTTCTTACTTAAACTTATGTATTCCACAGGCTGTGAACTTGTACACACACATATGCACACACACATGTGCATACCTTATACCAAATTTAATAATGTTTAATAGTTCACTCAGTATTATTATTGGTTTGTAAAAGTAAAAGACTAAACTTCATGAATTCTTATTTTATACCTCCTGCATTGCTCAAAGGTGGGTAACCACATATTTTATTGTCCAAATTGGGACTTTCTGGGGGTGAAAGGCAGCACTATTCACAGTTACCATCATGGAAACAAGTGAAAGAGAAAATTCTGGGGAAACTGGGCTATCAGATCATCTGACAAAAAGCCAAAGGAATACTAAGTAGCAAATACATGCCCTGATCTGAGTTTGGATCTCCTACATTTAATCATTTTAATTATTTGGTTTTTGTTTTCCATTTTTTTTTTAACTTTAGAGTGGTCTTCAGAATATGTACACCAGCTACTCCATGGTTTAAAGGAGACAAATTTTTAGAGAAAAAAATCTGTACAGTTTTGAAAATGTGGTGTATACTTCTTAAGGATATAGCTATCACGTATATATTTGATGGTTTAAACAACCTATCTGGAAGACTCATTTGATCAGTCGTTGTATTTATTTTATATTTCTGTGTGAACTGTTTTATGAATGCAAGGCATTATTTTATAATGTATGGCTGTCTTTGGCCAGACGTTCTTGAAAAGGAGTAGGGGATGGGTTGTGTCATTCTTTCAGTAAATCTTAAAGAAAAAAATTATATTGAAATACACTGGAAGAAAATAAAACAATAATTCACTTGAGTTTAATAGATTATTTCTATGAGAACAGAAATAAAAAAATACTTTGAGGCCATCTTCCCTACACTCCGAATACCTATAGAAATAATCCTATATTTTCAATTGTAATTGAAACTCAATGCCCAGAAAAATACGATGTCTCTTGGAACTCTTTTGAGTTTCAATTGAAATTCAATTTCAATTGAAAATTCTTTTACCTGTGATTCTAACTGGCCTTACCTTTCACAGCCTTACACATGATGCTGCTTTTTCATGATACGAAAATTTCCTACATATCTGAATTTTATGTTTGTCTCTTTTTGCTATAATGGGACCATGCCACTTTGACAGGCGATGTCTCTCATTCTTATTTTTGAGAAAGTATCATCTGCACATATTTTCTCTGTCTGAAATAACTTAGATTAAATTAAAATATTAACACACGCTATCAAAGAGACTACTAATTTAATCTTTTATTTATAGTTGTAAGTTTTCAGTTCAATCTCTTCTAATACTGTTATAGCTCTTCTTTTTAAGTACATGCTTAGTTGAATCGTGAGGTTTTTGTCTCATTCTTTTATATTTTTCTCCTGTTCTTTGGAAATACAATTGCAATTTTTAAACAAAAACAGATGATCAATTTCTTTTATATTGTTTATCTAAAATGTTTTCTTCCAATACTTCTAATGTTCCAAATTCTTTACACATTTTTTTTTTTCTTTTTTGTAGAGACAAGAGTTTCACTTTATCACCTATAGTAGAGTGCCATGGTGTCACAGCTCACAGCAACCTCCAACTCCTGGGCTTAGGCGATTCTCTTGCCTCAGCCTCCCGAGTAGCTAGGACTACATCTAGCTATAAAATATCCCTGCTATTTTTTTGTTGCAGTTTGGCCGGTGCTGGGTTTGAACCCATCTCGGTATATGGGGCTGGCGCCCTATCCAGTGAGGCACAGGTACCGCCCTCTTTGCATATTTTTAAAACTGTATACAGTACATAACACATTTGTTTTTGACACACATAGAAAAATCACCCAAACTCTATCTAGCATGTAATTATAGTATAGATTGTTCAGATTCTGTGTCTCATAGTCTCTAGGTTTTAAATTAATTGAAAATAAGAAGACTTGAGTTGTGTGATTCCAGCCACATCGTTTTAATTGAGTGTTAGAGAAAGTAACATAGTGGGGTAGCCTATATCTGTGACTTTCCATCACATAGGACATAGATACATACCTGTTTGTTGGTGGACTACAATATTTTATCAGTAAACTATAAGCATTATAAATGCTCTGAAGTATTAGAGTTGTCTGATCCTTTGGCCTCATTTTCAATATCGGATTTTCATTTAAATTGTAGGAAGATAATATAGTAAATTTTTCCTTTTTTTTTTTTTAAGACAGTCTTCCTCTGTCACCTCACAATTTTTCTGCCTGTTTGGTCTTTGCAAAGAGACTTATGTATCATACGAAAAGGTGACCAGATGTATGGGTCGAAGAAAGACTTGGGTACCTGAACTAGAAAGATTTTCTTTGCACGAAAAATTTGAAAATGATTATTTTTGATGCAAGTGCAAAGAAACATCTCTTGGTACTCTCTTCTTATTGAGATTCTCCCAGAAGCCCCTGGGAGAGAAGACACTATGTCATACTATAAAAGTTATATTATTTATATTTATTATGTCATCTTAGTCGTCCAAAGTCAATGCTATTCTTGAAGGGTGACTAATGTTATGTGGTTTGATCATTTACCTTGGAGTGTGACTCTGTGGTTAACAAGGACACTATTTTGAAAACGATAGTCTCCTACTTGAAATCTCCACACTTAGCCAACTGAAGAGACCTCGTGTTTTTCTGGGTGTTGCAGAGATAAATAACAACTACTACAACTCGACTGTCACAGGGCAGAACCCCTCTACTATCAGAGGGCAAAATCCTAAGGAAGCCAATTGTTTTTTATCACCTTCCCTCTCATTCTGACATTGATTCTCCTAAATTGCAGCCCTGTGGAGTAACCTAACACTGCAAGAAAGTATTATTCACGATTTCCCAATGACCAAAAGTATTATTCTCTCTTCTTTTGACCTTCAGATACTCATCTCCACAGGGTCCTTTCATCAGGGGACTATCTCTGAGTTCAGCTATTTATTTTTTCCAATCTATCTATTATATGTTCTTGGTGAAAATCACTCATAAAATATCGATGTGATGTGGAAACATAACTTATTTGTTTCTTGGCATACTTCTTAGAGTGATGTTCTGAAGAGGGCCTTGTAAAGCTCTTTTTAGACTTTGAATATAAATGAGAAATGTTAATTTCATTGTCATTTTATTATGATAATTTTACTTCCATCTGTGTCAAGTAACTCCACGAATAATCTCTTCTCTTAGCATTAATGAAACAATCCATATAGCATAAATTTAGAAATCCATTCAGTGAGATAGTGACATCCCAAATTGTACAACCGACCAATTATTTATGGTGCCAGAAACACTTGGATTAATCTTTCAGGCTATCTTGCTCTTGTTATTACCTGTACATTTGATAAGTCTACCATATGTTACCTTTTATTCAAGAAGCTTTATAAATGCAGATTACTTTTTTTTTTATAGCCAGTGTCATTCATTTTTATGGGTAGGTGAGAGATATTTTTATAATAAGTTAATTTCTGAATATTAAATTGCATAGAAAGAAAATGTATGTATCTAATTATAACTACACAGCCATCATTTAATTAAACACTTGCTATTTGTTCTATACTGTGATAAGTGCTTTGTATAATAATCGCTTTTAAATCAACTCTAGGCTATATATATAACGATTGCCAGGTTACAATGAAACAAACAAGAGAAAGAGTCTAACAAACACACACCATTAATAAATAGAAGTAATTTCAAGCCCTGATCAATCTGAATCCAGATGTCAGGGGTAGACTATCGAGGTCATTGTTAAATAATTTTTGAAGAAGAATTACTCTCTCAGCTCAGTTCCTGTGGCTCAAGTGGCTAAGGCGCCAGCCATATACACCTAAGGTGGGAGGTTTGAATCCAGCCCGGGCCAGCCAAACAACAATAATGGCTGCAACCAAAAAATAGCCAGGCGTTGTGGTGGGTGCCTGTGGTCCCAGCTATTCGGGAGGCAGAGGCAGGAGACTCCCTTGAGCCCAGGAGTTGGAGGTTGCTGTGAGCTGAGATGCCATGGCATTCTACCCAGGGGGACAGCTTGAGGCTTTCTCAAAAAAAAAAAAAAAAAAGATATTTAAGATATTTGTACCAGAATGTTTATTGTAGCACAATTCATAATTGCTAAGTCATCAAAGAAGCCCAAGTGCACATTGACCCACAAATGGATCAATAAATTGTGGTATATGCACACCATGGAATATCATGCAGCCTTAAAAAAAGATGGGAGACTGTACCTCCTTCATGTTTACATGGATGGAGCTGGAACATATTCTTCTTAGCAAAGTATCTCAAGAATGGAAGAAAAAGTATCCAATGTACTTAATCTTACTATGAAACCAATTTATAGCTTTCATATAAAGCTATAACCCAATTATAGCCCAAGAAGAAGGGAAAAGGGGAGAGGGAGGGGTGGGGAGTAGGGAGGATGGGAGGAGGGAGAGTAATTGGTGGGACCACACCTACGGTGCATCTTACAAGGGTACATGTGAAATTTACTAGGTGTAGAATATAAATGTCTTAACACAATAACTAAGAAAATGCCATGAAGGCTATGTCAGCCAGTTTGATGAAAGCATTCCAGATTATGTGTAAAACTAGCACATTGTACCCCATGATTGCATTAATGTACACAGCTATGATTTAAAAAAAAAGAGAAAAGAATTAGATAATTAAATGCTAAAGTGTACAATCAAGTGTACAACATTGACTATAAGTGCTGCAACTGTTTAACTGGGGGGAAAGAAGTTTAGTGGTGCAAATGAGTGGCTCTTCCTCTTGAGCCATAAGAGGAAGATTGTAAGGATTAAGACATTTAAAGCTCCGGTAATGGTGCGAGTCCACAAATAGAGGTAAAAATGAGATGGTACTGATATAAAGGAAATCCACACTTGTCAGATAATGGTGCCCATCTTTCCTCAGGCAATGTACACCCAGATCTCAAGCATCTGTTACCTGTGTTGAGACACTCCTCCACCACAGTGGAAAAGAAGTATTTCATGATAGCTGGACTTTCCACAGAGTGTGATTTTAACATTTTGTATAAAGGTCAAGATTCAGCAGCTTTTTTACATGGTAACCCAGCACAGTATGATGTGATGGAAATTAGCACCTTAAAATATATATATGTGTGTGCATGCACAAGCGCGTGTGGTGTGTGTGTGTGTGTGTGTGTATATATATAAAAACACAGCCCTAACTGGACCTTTTAAAACCACTGCTTCCTGCATCTTATGACTAAGTGTGGGTAATTAAGCCAAGATCACTTTTTCCACTCCACCCATACTTCGTAAAAACCTGTTGTAATTTTTCCTTGATTTATTTGCTCTTTTGTATTTTTCTTTGGCAATTCGCTAAAACTAATGATTTCAAATGAAAGACTTTCATATCAATAGGTGACCCAATGATTTAGTGATCCTTTTAACACTGTGAAAAGAGACGTCCATTACATGCTGGGGGTGGGGGGTGGGAGGTGAACAAATGGGGAAGGGGCCTCCTAACAGCGGTGTTCTGTATTTATAGCTTTGGGCTTTGGCTCCGTAAGAGGCTATGGAGGTAGAAGGGAGGGCTGAGGAGGGGGGTAAATGATACTCATTTGTAAGTATCAGCAATATTCACCAAGAAAAACAAAAAATTGATTTGTAGAATCCATTAAGATATAAGCATGAATAATAACCTGAGAGTTAGCAGGGTGGGACTTTAAAAGGTATTTGAGTTTTCAAATGCATTATATTTTGCAATTTCAAAAGCATGTGTTCCAAATGGCAAAACGTATGCCCAAATCTGGCCCATGAAATAAAACATTCAAACCAGAGACTGTATTTACTTTGGCTTCATTTTGGCCTTTCCCTTTTATCTAGAAGTGAGTCAATCAATTAGCAGTTTTAGGGAGTCTACTGTGGACCCAAGAGGGTGATGAGGAATATGGAAGAAGTGAGGATTATATACATGTTAAAACAAACAAAAAACGTCGGGACTCAGTCCAATTGACTGAGTCCCAACTCAGTCAACCTTTCTCTTTCCAATTGCTTCCCCAAATATCTCCTAACTCAATACCACTTCTTAACTGGGTTGCCAGGTTTAACAAATACAGGACACCTGTATTTATCTGGAAACCAAACCATCCATGTACTCCGTGTGATCATCACTTTCCATAGACTTCTGCTCTATGATAGATCACCATAAAATATGAGAAAAACACCTCAAGAATAAAGATGGTGTCTAGAGTCTGCTTGTTATTATAAACACGATATACACTGGGAGTTAAAGGAGCTCAGTTAATACTCTTAATGGTGAAGGTCAGGGACACACGGATTACTTACTCTCTAACCTCCTTCTCGTCTTCCCTTCCCTGGTTCTTTGTGCTAACCGAGTTCTTGGCTTTAAGACTAAACAGAATAAGGAGAGATTGCTGGCGCTGTCCTAGCACACACTCTTTGGGGAGCAGTTATGCTTCTCCAAACCAAATCCATTCCCTGGCACATAGTTCCATGTTACCTACACAGGAGTCAGCATTTTGAGAGACTCAGTGATACCCAACAGTAAAGAAAGTGCCAGGGTCTTTTCCCCTGTGTCTAATTTTTCATGGCAAATAACCTTCTGCTCAACTCCCTGGCACTGTAGCCCATGCATCGTTATAATCCCAGAATGTGGCAAAAGGAACTGGTATTTTTTTTTCTTTTACAAAATATCCCAGAGCTCTTATAATACTGGTAGTTTGGAGCAATGGGGTTAATACACATTTTCAGAAATAGCTATAAAGGTAAAATCATACTTTTCAGGAATACAATTCCTATTATCTTGCAACTTCTGTCTCTCTCTCCCATGTTCCTTTTCTTAGTCTCCTCCTCTCCTGCTTCTGAGAGTGGTGGCCAGCTGGGACCTGCTGAGAGGGAAATATTCACTGGGGTAATACCACAACAGCTGTGCAAAAACTTTGCTGCCAGCCCGATTTGGAGGCCAGGGCAGTCTAGAGTTTGGTTAAAGTTTGCAAACCCTCCAGTGCATGTACATCACACTGCAATTTCAGCTGGAAATCACGTACCATATGGTCATGGGTCCCCTCACAGCACACAAAGCCTGGCCACATGGTTGGTATTTAGCTTTGCTTTGGGTTTGGAGGAGTTCACGGAGAAGGAACTTCAAATATAGTGGTGAGGGGGAACCTCAGGTGAACTGCAATCCCTAGCAGTAGTTTACTATACGTTTCAAGCCAAACATATTCTTATTTCAGATTAATATGAGGGCACAAACAATTAGATTACAGCACTTGATTTGTTAGGTAAAGTCCATGCTGTAGTTGTGTCCCACACCCAGGAGGTGTCATTGTGCCCATTATTTGGGAGCACCCCAATCCCCTTTCCTCCTCTCCTCTCCCCCTCTTTCCTCCCTCTCACCCAACTTGAACTGAATTGAGTTTTCACTTGTGTGTTTGGGTGTGGAAAAGCAATTATCCAATGCCCTCAATACTAATACGAAGCCAAAACAATTTTTCGTCATCTGCTTTCTGATAGCATGGCCTTTTGTCTGTTGCATTTTATTTTTTTTTTCCCCTAGGAGGAACACGCGTCTCCTACAATTCTTTACTTGTTTCTTGAATAGCATAGAATTGGCTCTGGGGAATGGCAATTTCCAAGAGAATGTTACACTGACTTAGCAATACCAAAGTTTTCTTGCGTGATATTTCTGGCCATGTTGAAAATGTGTAGGAAAAAAGTACTGGGCAAAGCTATGGTTGAGGAAAATAAATATATATATTTTTATACATATTTATGTTATACATATATATAAAATCCTAGAAATCCTCTGTATTTCTGAGAATTCATTTATAGAATGAATTCTATAAATTCTATGAATTCTATACCTCTATAATAACTGGAGTTCACGTCACAGTCTTGGATGGTGATACTAAGGGGATTATCTTATGTATTATACTCATGAGCATCTGAATGTAGACACCCCAATTTGGAAATGGGTTAAGAAAATGTTCTCAGCTGCTTTCTGAACCACTACATTCTAGGCAAGGCCCAAGAAGGGACATTGGGGTTCTCAATTAAAGACTGAATTTGAAGCTCAGAAATGCGCATAGGGTTTCTAAGTTACAAGAAGCAGAGGAATAGTTGAAAGTCTGAGCACCAATCAAGACCAATCTTTCTTTGTGACTTCTGAGTGCCAAGGGTGTGAACAGTCAGCTGATTAATTCGTTAGAATCCTCATCTATGAAGATTGGGTAACATCGCTTTATGCCCAAGGAAAATGAAATTTCCTAAATATATAAGACATATATACACTTTTTTGTTTCTTTCTCTGAAAGCCAACACTTAAATATTTGCAAAACCACCTTGAATGCAATAGAGGTGGGGTCTCTTAATACCAAATGTCCCAATTCGTAGTGTTGAAAATCTTTATTGCACATTATAGTTTGGTTAATTTGGGGTGTGTCCCAGATTATTTCCTAGGTCAAGAGTTTAAGAAGTCCAGAGACTAAGGGGACTGTTATTGTAAGAAGTGGTGTTTTGTGATGGGCTCCCAGGCCTGGGTGTGGTCCAGACGGCGGCGGCGGCAGCAGCAGCAAGGTGCCTGACTGAAACCAGCATCGGGACTGGCAAGGTCGTGTAAACAAAGCAGAATTCTCCAGCGTTTATGTTTTCAAAGCCTCTTGGCTACTCTCCTTCCCTCTCTCCTTCCCCACCTTCTTAATTTACCAGATTCTTGATTTCCTCATCAGAACGGCCCTTTGACTTTTCTGGAAGAGAAATTGGAAGAAGAAACTCGTTGGTGAACAGACCGATGAGAACAATGCATTTGGGAGCCTGCTGTGTTACCAGACTCTACGCTAAATATATCTGTAAGTGTACGTCATTTTCCAAAACCATGAGAGGCAGGCATTTTAGCTGAAACTCGGACTAGCTCAAAGCAGGGTTGCATAATAGCTCACGGAGTAGAGCTTCAAATCCAAGTCTGTTTACTAAAACAAGCTACTCTTTTTCAAAACAATACTGAAGTATATTAAAAATGGCGTTTCGGAAATTCTCAGGTAAGGAGCCTATGTACATGTTTCAAGAATCCCAATTCTTTGCTTTTATCCATTCTCTTTGTAGAAGATATATTTTTGAATCGGCCAGAGAGAAAAGAAGCAAGGACTTTAAGAAGTTTTTTTTTTTAGGCTCGGCGCCCTGTGGCACAGTGGTTAGGGGGTGAACCACATACACCCAGGCTGGTGGTTCAAACCCGCCCCGGCCAGCTAAACAACAATGAAAACTGCAACAAAAAATAGCCAAGTGTTGTGGCGGGCACCTGTAGTCCCAGCTACTCGGGAGGCTGAAGCAAAAGAATCGCTTAAGCCCAAGAGTTTGAGGTTGCTGTGAGCTGTGACACCATGACTGAAGGTGACAGAGTGAGACTCTGTCTCAACAACAACAACAAAGAACTCCTATTGAAGGGGAGGGGAGGAGGGATGGTACTGAATGAAACTTGTAAAGCTCTTACTGACAATAAGCAGTAAATATCTATTTTATGAGTTAAGGATGATAATGACGGAAATGATAAATGTCAGTGTTGGAAGGAGCCCTGTATGGCAGGCCTCATACTGTATTCCCTACAGACACTGTCTCATTTCATCTTCACAACACCCCTGTGAGATAGCTACCATGAGTGATTGGTTAGGAGAGGGCAATTAATTGAACCACGGGCACACAGGCACGCGTGTCTGTCTGAATCCAGGCTACTCCTTCACCACCAAGGGCTGAACTGTGCTCTTTACATCTGAGTAGCCTGGAAGTGCTTCCTAATTCATCAATGGCATGTGATTTCAGGGGCATCTCAATAGACGCGTGAGAATTTCTGGGTCATGCGGCACGGCCATCAAAATCAGCAGAGGCGGCCATGCGCCTGGGTCTTCCAGGATGCCAGGTTGTGTAAGAGTGCAGGTGCTGAGCGGACATCAGTGGCTGGACTTGGAAGGAAGTGAGTGGTCTCAGCTTCCCCTTCAGCCTGCTCTGTTACGAAATGACACATAAGAAACACACAGCGGGGAATCAGTGTACGGGTAGTGAGTGCCGACTGGGATACGTTTAGTTTTGCTTGTCTGCTCTGGTTTTTCATTTTTGCTTTTTAATTTTATACGCTGGTATCTCCATTTCAGAGTGAGACAGAGAGGGGGGCA
>NW_003852413.1:9902116-9918990 GCF_000181295.1 Otolemur garnettii
TCACATTGCTGGTAAGTGACAGAAATCTCAGATTCAAAGGCATGATCTTTCTGGTCATAAAACCCACCATCAATTTAGTCCTGTGTGTTGCCATTCATTTCCCCAGAAAATACTTTAATGCAGATGTCACATATAAGGCATTGTGTATAGAGTTCTGCTTTTGTGTTTCATTCCCCCCCATCCCCCCAAAAAAATTAAGTAAGATTTTCATTCTATTTGGGAGATTTGAGTGCTCATGTGTTAGGGGCAGAGGGCTGTAAAAAAACATGCCTTCTGGAGAAAACTTGTCTATCTCTAGGGCTTTGATTTATATCAGAAATCTAGTGCTGAGACTGGAAAGAAGGGTGGCTGAAATAACAGAAGTTTTTTTTGGTCTCAAAAGAAAAAAGAACAAAAAGCAACCTGGAGGTCAGTAGTCCGGAGACCATGGACTCAAAACACTTTCTATTTTCTTCCTCAATTCTTAAAGCCGGAGGCTTCTCTCCTTACCCCCATCTCACATCTCACACTCCAAAATGACGAAGGGGGCTCTAGCCATTGGCTCTTGCCTCTAGGCATAAAACAGAAGGCAGTTTGAGAAGCATGAAAGGCAAATGCCCACTGGCTCCACCACCTCCCCCGGGAAGCTTCCTCAAAAGTCCCACGTTCAATGACAAATTACATCTTATCGGCCACACTTAATAGTAAGAGTGTTTGCAGATAAGGTCTTTGGGCTGGAACATTGCCACATGGATGACATTTGGGGTTCCATTACTCAGAAAGAATGGGATAATGGATACTGAATAAGCTACTCGAAGTATTAACCACAATTAGCTAATCAGGTACCCGCTCCCAACGGCAGGACTTCCAACACAAATTCATTAAGATAACATCCGCGTTGCTGTGTGTGGTCTGAGTTCATTAGCAAATAATTGGATCAGCTGCCCACTCAAGGGAGAAACGATGGGATGGAAGGATTTGGAGAGCGTGCATCTGAGAGCCACACAGTCTGAGGACGGTGGCCGTGGACTGGGAACAGAAGGAATGACTCACGAATGTTCACGGAACTTAGTCACTACCCTTCTGGATCTGTGTGAACCACGGGCAAGTCAACCAGCACAGAGACAGCAACGCAAAGCTACATTTCCCATTGGCTTCAAACCAGGCACCTTTCTAGCTCTTCTATTGGATTTAAACATATTCATTTTATTGGAAGCAAAGAACCATGTGATCATAGGACTAAGAAGAAACCCAGGGTGATTTTCGAGGGGAAACAAGACTACGTCTATACTTTTCCCCAGGTAGCTTTTCAAAGTAGGTGTTCAGCCGATCACCCTCCGGAGTTTGGACTTATTAAACGATTTAAGAGTTTTATCCATCTCCCCTTGAGTTCGTTTTAACAACCCCAGAGATTTTTCTGTCTTTCTCTTCCCCGACTCCTACTTCCTTCCAAGGTTTGTGACAGTCTAGCTGGAGGCAGAGGCGTGGCTCAGATTTCCATCCCTGCAGCCCTCCAATCAGCCATGTCATGGTGGAATTTTTATTGGTCATAAATTTTTTTACTGGCTAGATTAATGTGATTGGAAGCATCACACCCAGTAAATAGCGTCTGCTATTTGCTTTAGCAATACCTGTGGAAAAGGGCAACTTGGGACCTCGGCACCGTGGAGCTGGTGAAACCATCGGCTGTGCACGACTCGTTGGGGGCCCCTTTGACTGATGACCAGAAGTTGCTCTTAGAGGGAGGTCCGCCCAGCAAGAGGCTTCATCGGTGCGTGCCACTGCCATGTGGAGCTGCGATTCACTTCACTGACTATCAAAGCTTTCTACAACTTGGCTTGCTGACTTCTGACCAGAGGTTCCCTTTCAACACCAGGAAAATCTGCCTAGTGAGAGAGAGAGAAAGAGAAAGCACATTAGTGGGAAAATAAATGGTAGCCCTGTTTCTAGAGGTCTCGGTTTTATTGCCCAAGGAGCTTCGCTTGCAGGCTGCCCCGTGGCGTGGCCCGGTAGATGTGTACGGTGGCATTTTATGGAGCACGGTTGATATCAGCGTGGATTATTATAACAACAACAAGGGGCATGTTCAATCAGACCACGTTTGAGGGCAAATGCTACCACACAAAACGCTTCTCAGAGCCCGGAGACATGAGAGGGGAGTGTTTATAAAAGCACTACCCTTGGAAATCGACTTTCACAGAATACCACTTTCTGAAACAGATTTTGAGAGAAGGTGTGGAATCTGTGAGCCTCTGGTCCCCATCTGTTCCCTCCCCTCTGACCCTGGGTTGTCTGACGACTCGGTCATGACCCGATCTGAGTGGGGTGGATGGTCTGGGAAGACGTCCCTGCAGCTCACCTTCCAGCCTCCCAGCAGTGCCTGCAGCCCTCCTTCTCCTTCCTTCCTGCAAGAAATGCCAGAATTTCACTTATTAAAAAAAAAAAACGTTATAAAAGAGAAACACAAACAGAGAATGAGCCAAATTGCTGAGGGGGAAACAAGGAACGAAATAACAGCTTCAGAAGTTGCATGTACTTAGAGAAACCCCCAAACTTTCCCTAAACCCAACCTGGAACATTTATCTGCCTGGCTTTTCTTAGAGTCTCAGGCCAGTTTCTAACCGTGAGATGACTTACAATTATAATACTGGCAGCGCTTAGGTTAGATGGTGGCTGGAGGGAATTCTCTTTTTAAATGCAGTTCCTTGGGTAGGTGGTGTTGGCAAGACCCTCGTGTCTCTTCGGTGCCAACTCCAAAGAACCAGAATACCATTCCTGGGCTGGAGTCCTGGGCCTCGGAGTTTGCAGATGCAAGCTGGGAAGACAAAGAGAGCCCAGAGAGAGAGTAACGTGGAAAGACCAAAAAACAAAGATGAGGAGAGCTTAAAGGAAGGAGAGAAAACAACAGAAGTCATGAAAGATACGTTTAGCCAAAAAAAAAAAAAAAAAAAGGAAAAGAAGATTATTTACAAAATGGAAAGAATGAGGAAGGAAGAAAGTCACAGGGAGAAATGGACAAAGAAAACTCTCTGGAAAATAGATCCGAAAGTCCCAAACTCCTTTTCTTTGAATTCATGAAGTTGATTCGATGAGGTTTCCTGATCGCTTGGAAATATCTCCTTCTTCCCTCTTTGTCCATCCCCATGGGCCAAGCCCGACTGAGCCACAGAGACAACGTGTGCACTCTGCTTGCGTTTGTGCGCAGAGGTGCCGCACGCATGACAGCAATGTGTTTTTCTGTTGTATCGAGAGAAGGGGGAAGGCCTTGTTGAATTGCAGAAACGGCCTTTTTACATGAAACGCCATTCAGTTCACCACCAAGCCAGTGGCTCTAATCTCAGCTAACCGTGCACTGTTTATTTTTCCAAGAATGGGGCCTTCGATGACTCACGGTCCTCAGATGCTACTTACTAATGGACCCTTGTACAACTCAAGAATGTGACACATGGCAAGACACACAGCTTAACAATCACAAATCACAGCGCTGTTAATGGGGGGTGAAGCTTTGGTGACATGTGTCACACCAAAGAGCCGACGCGTCATGTTCCCGGAGGCCACAGATGCAGGGTCCCTGGCTCGTGTAATAATGATAAAATATTGCCATCTGTTGGCATCCTGTGTGAGCAGGCTCTGACATACGTAACGCTGGTGTTTTTCCAGACTGCCTCTCACGTTTCTCCAGGGAGAGGATGTGTGAAAGGCATGGGGGGAAAGAGCAGAGCATGCAGCCTGACCTTAGAGGAAGAGAAAAACCACAGCATTCGGGAAGTTCAGATGGGCGAGAGAGCAGACCCCATCACCGTGGTGTAATCCCCCACCTCCTGGCAGGGCAGGAGCTAAACCCACAGAACACTGCTGACGCTCAGCTCGCTGGATCATCAGATGTTGCTTCAGATAGGCTGATGAGTGATCTTGGGGAGTATTCTTCCTCGATGGATTCCAAGAGCTTCTAATTAAGGAGGACCATTATTTATTGCCAGAGTTAAAGGCAAGGATGTTGAGCTATAAAAATCACACGTGTTGTAGGCAGATGGGTAAACTACAATAATCTAAAATATCCTCTGCTATAAATATCCATAAATTACGAATAAATGGAACACAACTGCATCAATTTTTTTGCTTGATCTTGCAAGACAGAGACAAAAGTAGGGCCTTCAATCTAGAGTAAACATTATGAGATGCTTCAGAAGACTGGAGAAGTATTTTATCAGACCCGATCACCTAGAACTCAGGTTATAACATCCATTCAGGGACAGTCCAGTGCAATGAATTAGAACTGAGATCCCTACGTGAAATGAGGACTTTGGAAGGGCAACAACCGCAGAACAGATCAGGGGAAAAATAAAACTTACAGTACCAAGAAGACTATTGTCTATATTTGCCAGGACTCTGACTGAAAGGAAAAAATGAATCTCCTCTGAAAAAAACCACATTAGAAATTAGAAGGATTTCACAGATTTGGATTTAAAATTTACACTATATTCATAAACCCAAATATTTACAGAAAAAAAGCTGTTATCAGGCTCGGGCGCCTGCAGCACAGTGGTTACGGCATCAGCTACATACATGAATGACAACTGCACCAAAAAAAGAAAATAGCAGGGCATTGTGGCAGGTGCCTGTAGTCCTAGTGCTGAGGCAAGACGTTGCTTAAGTCCAAGAGTTTAAGGTTGCTGTGAGCTGTGACGCCATCACACTCTACTTCGGGTGACATAGTGAGACTCTGTCTCAAAAAAAAAAAACCTGTTATAAAGGCTAGTGGTCACTGGGGCGGTATCACTGTGGTATGTCTATTGTTCTAGAACAATTTTCCCTCAAATATGCCCACAAGTACATCTCATAGAAGAAAAAAGAGAGAAGAAAAGAAAGAAAGGAAGAAAAAGAAAGGCAGAAAAAAGAGGCAGAGAAAAATCTACGTCCCACTGATGAAGTCTACTATCATATTCACAAGCAACATCCCAAGGAAGACTGGCTCAGAATGTTCTAGAATCCATGGCTAAGCGTTCCTCCGATTCAAAACCTGTAAGTCTAGAAAGGTAGCTACAGCTTTAGAGCCAGGGTGGCCCTAAAGTTTGTGTGCAATTTTAAGTCACAGGTGAACTTTCTGGCCCACCCTGTGTGTGTATATGTTTATAGACACATTGTAGTGAATACGGGAGAGAAATAACAAATAGAAGCCTCAAAACTGGGAAAGGGAAAACAACCCCCCCCCCCATGAACTGGGAAAAGCCACGCAGCCTAAAGCAGCTTTCCAAAGTGCAGATTCATTTAATTTCTCCAGATTTCAGTTGTCTCTTATAGAAACACGTGAGGTTGCTTTCCAGTAATTCCCCAGAAATATAAAGCTTTAATCGTACATTTCATAATAGGTAAATATAAATGTGTGTGTATATACAATAATAATAACTCCCTACATGCTGTGTATTGTTTGGATTAATGTCTGGTCACTGAGTTATAATCGTTCTCAGCACTTGAAATCTCATTCACTATAAAACAATGAACAGGAATATGAAAATCCCCACTCAGGTAACAGGGAAGTAGTTTATACCAGAAGTAAGCGCCAGCAGGAGATAAATGATTCATGGTTTTGCAAAAAGACATAGGAATAGGGAGAAGTTTCCTTTTCTTTTCTGGAAATCTTGTTATGCTCTGGATCATATTAACGCATCCGTTCACTTCCTAGCAAAATCAGCTTCCTTTAAGCTCTGCGTCCTTTCTTTCCCTCCTTGCCCCATGGAGGATTGAAGAACAGAAGTGTAAAGGGGGGTTCTCAGCAGCCATGGAATCTAATTCTTCAAAATCTCTTTCTAGAATTTGCACACGCTGATGTTTTTGCCCAAGGCCAAAATGTAATTACACCACATTGTTTATTCTCCAACACGCAGCTCATTAGCCTGAAGAAAGTTTTTACCCTTAAAGACTCACAGACACACATCTGGGGCCTATGGATATACATGAAATAAAGATGCATTTTATCCATAAGTGTGTTTTTCCTTTCAAAGAAACTGTACCGCTAAGTCTGGTGTCCCTTTTGAGTAGAATACTGTCTCGATCATTCTCATTTATTCTTTTTTTTTTTTTTGCAGTTTTTGGCCTGGGAAGCTGGGTTTGAACCCACCTCCAGCATATGGGGCCGGTGCCCTACTTCTTCGAGTGGCAGGTGCCACTCCACCCCCATTTGTTTTAGACTCACTGCTTTCCTACAGCCCACAATGGGGGGCAGGTGTCATTGTAAATGTGTTAGACTTTGGTGAAGGAACAACCTCCGAGCGACGGCAGTCCAGCAGAGCCAGTTAAGTCGATGGTTGAGTTCTGATTTAGGTTGTGACTTGATTTTCCCCTCCGTTTCCCTTTTCTGTCCAGTCCTCTTCTCTCTCTTCTGAAATAACGGGGTAAAATGTAGATGTTACAAACCTGGCATATGTGGGTCGTTCAATGTCGGTGGTTTGAGCATAGCGTTGGTGAGGAAATAACTTTAAGTTTGCTTCTTGCCTGGGTTGGTTCTCTGAGCCCTGCTTCTCAACTAAAGATTTTATCCCCAAATCAGCCGGTTAGAAACTGGTGAGAGTATCAAAGTAAATGAAGACTTTAGGCTCGGCATCTGGAGTCAGGGATGTCTTTACGTAATGACACCCCCTGATAGTCTAACCCGGACAGTTTAATGTTACGAAAGCACATCTCATTTTTCACGGCCACAGTTCTATATTGTCATTAAACCAAAAAAGTTCTGATGGCGTGGCTGAGCTGCATTCAAACTCAAACTTCTCACGTGAGCTTCATACCCGGCGACCACTTTGTAACGTTTGAGCACACAGCTTTCAGTGAAGTTAGGAATACACGAGAAATTATAGGCTGTAAACATCATCGGGCCATTTTGGCCTCTGGGGCAACTCTGCATATTTGGTCCTCTTTCTAAAATGTACTCAGAGTTTCGTCGAGTGAATCGGCCTATTTTCAGTATGGCGTCTCCACAACCCGTCATGCCTCGAATGTCTATCAGTTCATCACTGGCACACACCTAGCATCTTAAACATCTAGTGGATTTTTTTTTTTTTAAGGCAGCGCTCTGGTGTGCCAACAATGTTAGGATCAGGACTCCCGCTTGGTATCACCTTCCTAAGTGGAGGCAGCCTCAGAATGTTTGTTCTGCTACAATTAATCACATGCTTTTCAAACGTCAACGAAATTTTCATGGTCTGGTAAGAAGTGGTATTCATAATAAGGAAAAATAATAGAGTTACCATTAAAAATTGATCTGTCACTGTTCATTTCAAAACTGTTGGTTCTGCCTGAACAAACCATATGGAATGTTAAAAGTTCCCATCCAATGGACCCCCACATGCCTGCTTGGAAAGCTTACCTGGCTTTCTGCATTTGGACCAAGATTTTTCCATTAGGTAGAGCTATATATGAAGGAAAATATGCTGAAAAAAAGATAGTAATTTGATTTCTTCTGCATGTCATATCCTAATGTGTGAGTACTAATAGATAGTAGCCTTTCTTACAGTATTGGCCATTAGTTATTTAAAGTCTGAGTGATGTGATTAAAAAAAGACAGAATTTTATAAATTCTCCAGCATGACTAAACTTTCCAGAAATAAGAATTTCTGATAGAGATATGATGGCTCTTCTATTCAAGAACGCTTTGTAAAAGGGCACACAAGGCCGTCTGTTCAGATGTCTTTATTGTAAGCTTTGAGCCAATCATTTGTTTTACAAAAAATAAATTACATAGAAAATTCCTCAAAGAAACTACTTTCTTTCTCAGTTAAAATCTAAACGACCCAACGGCTAAGCTATTATTTGTCACGGTGACTTCAAGTCACAGAAATTGCATGGACCATGGGATCGCTTTAACAAAAAACCATTAATTGGGGATTGTCATGATCACATTGGCCTAATGACCTTTGGATTTCCACATTGCTAAACAATGTGGTGTCTACCTAGCACCCCCGCACCCCAAACAGGACTTTACCATCAATTTTACTCTTAAAAAGAGAGTAGAAAAAACAGGTTTGGCACCCATAGCACAGTGGCTACTAGGCAGGTTGGCTCATATACCAAAGTTGACGGGGTCAAACCCAGCCTGGGCCAGCTAACCAACTATGACAACTGCAACAACAACAACAACAAAATAGCTGGGCATTGTGGTGGGCCCCTGTAGTCCCAACTGCTTGGAAGGCCGAAGCAGGAGAATCCCTTGAGCCCATGAGTTCGAGGTTGCTGTGAGCTGTGATGCCATGGCACTCTACCCAGGGTGACATGGTAAGACACTGTCTCAAAAAAAAAAAAAAAAGAAAGTAGAAAGAACAAAGACTTAAAATATAGGAGAGTAAAACCAAATATGCAGCTCACTGATTAGTTTATATTTCGGTTATTATTGAATGTAGCCTTGAATTAATGAATTATCAGCATTATCCATGGTCCTTTATTACACACACACATTTGTAAATCAAAATGAGAATTGGAAAAATATGAGACAGGAGGCGGCTGTGGCTCAGAAGGGTAGGGAGCCGGTCCCGTATGCCAGAGGTGGTGGGTTCAAACCCAGCCCTGGCCAAAAACTGCCAAAAAAAAAAAAAAAAAAGGAAAAATATAAAAATATGAGAGAAGTCACTTACAGAGGTTTTGACAGTCAATTTAAGCACAGACCATGACGTTGTCTTCCAAGGGATGTCCTTGAGTTGTCACGACCCAGGGATAGAGATGTATCATTCCATCCACCCAGCTCTGTCTTACTATATCTCCTCTCTATGCCGACATGGTCTGAGTTGGGAATGAACTCTGTAGATAATTTGCTGAGGAGACCTCGCTGACCACGTGGGAATAAAACCTATGTGCCTTCATTCACGCGTAAGTCCCTACACCAGCCAATAACAACGAAAGCTGAGTTCTCACAAAATTGACCACTGTGTGCTATTTAGTAATATTAGTTAGTTAAAAAATAGCTAACTATTAGTTAACTATTAGTTAGCTATTAGTTAGTTAAAAAAAGCCCACCAAATTGCAGGCTTTTCCTGGCACGCACTGAAATTTGCCAAAATTATTTTTTCTCCAGGTCTGTTTTAAATGTGGCCTTCCCTCCGATCAGCCTGATTCCTTTCAGCACAATGATCCACAGGGTCCCCCGTGGAGCAAAACCAGACACATTTTCTCAGAGGCTGCTTTGCTGTTGGGTGACTCCCCCTTGCTGGGCGATGGGTGGCCAATCATCAAAACTTTCTATCCTCCTCATTTCCCCCCCAAAATTAGAGTGAATGGAAATTATGAAACTGAAGTTTTTGGGTATCATTTTTGATAGAAAAGTGCTAAATAAGAGTTAGAAAATGTTGCAACAGAGAACTCAGAGTCTGTGGATGAGAGCAGATAAGCCGTTCCCATCATGAATCTCAACCCTTTTGTGCTGAGTACTTGGGATTTGCAAGTTTTCAAGGACATTATTACACCATTAAATAGTGCAGCATTTTCATATTTTAAATTTTAAATATGAAAATTACAGAATCAAAGTAAGTTCAAAAGCTAAATTATGTAAATCCAACAATTACAATATGTTGTACAAAATGATTCATTTTATTTTGTTTTGTCCTACATGGACTGTAATCTCAAAAGACTGATGAGTGCCTAATAGCTAAGAAAAATCTTAAAACCATCTTGTTCCAAATCGCCTGGAAGAGTTTTAAATACATATTCCTGGGATTCATTCCAGATCCAAAGATTCAGATCCTCCAGGGGGTGATCCAGAAATCCGTATTTCAACATCTCTCCAAAATGATTCTGATCATCAGCTCTGTTGTAAACTAAGTCACATGGATCAGATTAAGTTGTTTGCCAGACACTTGTGTTAATGACAAAATGCTTAACACAGAGGATTTGGGGAGCACCAACTACGCAGTATCCCAAATACTTAAAACAGATTGGTATTATTTATCTACGTTAAAATGTGTGTGCTTCTCTGATCCCGTGATATTACTTATGAGAATTTATCTTATGTATTTCCTTGAGTATATTCATGGTTTAATCACAGGTCTCCTGTAACCCATTCAAAGTTACAACCAGAAATGGGCTAAATGAAAGATGCCACCTCCCAAACTCTGGAGCTATAAGAAGAATTGGAGAAACAGTCAATGGCCCAATCTCTAGAGATGCCCGGGATATACAACCAGGTGAAAAACACAAAGAAACAGGGCAGGATGTGTTATACATTATCTGTGTAAGGAGGACAGGAGACAAAAGCTTATCTTTGTATTAGCTTCCACTTTTCTAGAAAGAAAGTAAGGATACCCAAGAAACTAATAAGTCGACTCAGCCCAGAGGCTGAGAAGGTTGGGGGGTGTAGAGGAGGTAGATAGAGCAGGAGTGGACATTGAATGTACATGTATATGCAGTTTATTCTTCTAAGTCATATAAAATTGATAGTATGATGCCTTAAAATAATGGAAAATGCAAAACAATTTTCACATTTTGTCATATTCTTAGAAGTTAAAAAGATGGTGTAACCTTTAAATAACGAGAATTGATAAGTCTAATTTGTTTCCCTAACCACGCATCCACACACACACAAAAGGAAATAATGGTTAGATGAGGTGCTTCAAAAAAGACATCAAATAAAGTCAAAAGTTTCCAGGACACATTGTCAAGCCAGGGGGAGGTAACAGTCCGCTGCTATCATGGTTTCAGAGTGAAGTGGTTTCCAGATTTCCTAGAATGACATCCCTTATTTACTAGAAGTTATTCTTTGATTATTTCCTCGCCAGAAGTCCCTTCCAAAATCCAGTAGTCCTGGGGCAGAATGTGGCAGCCTCATCCCCTAATGCAAAATGAAGACAAGGATAAGTCCATTTCAACTTGAAATTCTGGGGAAATTCTGGAGGTGGGTGGATAACAGTTATCACGTTTGACACACAGCCAGAGCACCTGGGAGGGCACACCCAGATCCTCTGTCTTCAGTCCCTTTCTGTTTGAAGCATATGTGGAGGGAGTGTGTGTATTAATGTGTGTGTGTTATAGTGCTCTGGAAATCTAGTTAATATATGAAGTTACAGTGCTTCCTTCTTGGAGCTTTGATAAGAGAGAGAGATAGAGAGAGAGAGAGTGCAGACTCACATACTCAGATATTTGTTAAATATGACTTCACGCCTACCTAACAAGCCAGAATATCTGCAAGTGTTGGGCACATGGGGATTTCCAGTTGTCCACTGGACCTTCCCGCACGGCACCATGCTGAAGCTTGCAGAAGGGGAAGGCAGGTATCCTAAGGCTTCCACCTACGCTCATTTTCCCAAAATACCACCTGCACCTCCAGCGAGCACGGCCCTCTTGCTGCAGGGTTTGGATTCTTTACCCAAAATAAAAGTCACCCAACCCTTCATGGAATTTGTACTCATTTCATTCCAGAGGGAATGATTCATCGGTATAAAATTAAGTAAACATACTGGAAAAAACTGTGGCAAATACACCAGTGTTGGCATCTATCATTTTGACAATCAAACTGGTGCTGGACGGCTGTGGGATCCCCCCCGTCACACACCCCTTTCCATTGTCTGCTGGGCTTGTAGCAGCCCCTCACTTCGTATTTCTGGGACACTAGAGCAATGGCTGGGGGCTGTAGGGAGGGTTCTGGGTGCACCTGTGATCCTCTCACCTGGGTGCTGGAACTGATTTCTATCTTCGTGGCAAAGGTAATGGTTTTGTTGCCCAGCAGTCATCCCAGCTGGAAATCCAATGCAATGATTTGTCCTTACTGGCCTCTGGGAGATTTAATCTCTCTCAGGTTCTGTCTCCTCAGCTTTAAAGCCCTTTTTTAAAGCGAGAGAAAAAAACCACACACATATACACATAGCAGAGAAGGAGAAAGAGATAAAACACAAATATATCAAAGTGGGGGAGGAAAGTAGCCGAGGGGGGACAGGGGAAGAGTGGGGTTACTGGTGAGCTCTCATCAAATGCGCACAATGCAAGGGCACCCAGCACACCCCCCAGATGAGGGACTCAACTATGACTTGAACTTGAACTTAGAAATGCAAACAAGGTAACCTAATCATTTGTACCCTCATATTCATCTGAATCAATCAATTAATCAAGCCCTTTCTTACCTAAGTCCATGGGGCTTAGATGTTCACATCTCAAGAATACACAGGAAAGTAATTTATAACTAATAATTTTACCTATACACAATATATAGTATGCCATATTCTATTAATCATTTAATAACTGTAATAAAAACAATCTCAAAGGACTTCAACCCGGAAAATCCATTAGTGCATTTAGTCCAAATTTATATTTCTTTTATTTTCTTTATTTAGTTTTTTTGAGACAGTCTCACTATGTCACCCTATGTAGAGTACCATGGCATCACAGCTCACAGCAACCTTCAACTTTTGGGCTTAAGCGATTCTCTTGCCTCAGCCTCCCAAGTAGCTGGGACTATAGGCACCTGCTACAACACCCGGCTATTTTTTGTTGCAGTTGTCATTGTTTTTTAGCTAGCCTGGGCCAGGTTCAAACCTGCCACCCTCAGTGTATGTGGCTGGCACCGTAACCACTGTGCTACAGGCGCCAAGCCTCAAATGTGTATTTCCACCAAAGAGGAAACTGCCATGGAGAGAAATAGCGGGATTTTCTGGGGGTCACTCATCTAGGTAGAAACCAAGTTGTGGTGTCAGGATCACACGCCTACTAATTCCTGGACCGTAGCATCTTCTGCCCTGTCATGGCACTTGTCCATCATTGTTTGGAAACACTCTAATTCCAGGTTTTTTTTTTTTTATTAATTATATATATTTATTTTCACAGAAACTTAAAAATATTCTATTCCCTTTCTCAGTGATAACTGCTTTCTTTCTAATAATGTTTATATTTTATTAGTTTTCTTACAATAAGCAATACTTATTGTATGAGCACTTTCAAAAATATCTTTTAAGGTATGCAAATCTCTGGAAATTTCTTGAAAGCAGAAAACAAAAATTAAGGGAAAAAAATGTGAAAATACTATTGTGCTGGAATTCGAGGCCAAGAAGATCATAGGCTGTTTTGTTTTATGCTATTGCTACCGGGGCAGGCTGAATCTCCTAGCTACTGGCTATCGACAGCTTAGAAACTAAGTCACACATCCTCCTGAGTAATGTTCTTAGGAAAAAATAAGAGCGAAAGACAAGTTTTGCCCTAGTGCTTATTCAGTCCAGTTTTATTCAACTTGGATTTTAACTCAGCATATGGTAGGCATTAAAAACGTGTTGAAATGTTCTTCTTCCCTTAGCGCGCTCTAAATGAGAGAGACTCCAACCCCTAACCTTCTCAGATGCGTCCCTTTGTGTGGAATTATACACGGAAGACAGATCTGACCGTTATGTCCAGCATGTTTCATTTTGGAGTAGACATTTCAAGAGACATAAATAACAAGTTTATTTGCTTTTGTTTTTATGTTTGAGAAGGAAAGTACTTTTTCCTTCCCATTTTTTATTTAAGTCCCAAACCTATCAAGGCAGGTTTTAGGGAGCTGGATTCCCTTGGTGAAGCAGAATGTGTGAGAATATTGGGGTCTCTCCATTATCCGCTAATATGGAAGCCATTCCTCTCAAAAACAGTCATAGGTCTTTTTTTTTTCCTTTTAATCAAAGATATGGGATCTTACATAAAGGTAAAAGAGTACAGCCCCCACATTTACTAAATGTCCAGTAGCTTTTGCTGCTACCAAACTGCTGGAGAATTTTTGCTTAATGTGTATCTTCCCATGAGCATAAAGTGAAGCAGCGGAGGAAGGTAGGGGGCAGAACTGGGAACCAGTCAGCATCTCTGGGCCCAGGATTTACCCTGTTGCCCTCTAACTGAATAACTGTCTGAGCAATGTAACCCTCAGCATGTGTGGATTAAACAGATAGCTATTGCATTAGATTTCAGCTCTTTCTTTTCTGTAAAAGAACAGAACATACAAGCAATTATTATACCAGCCATTATGTACAACAAATGGAGATGTTTTCGAAGTACCTTGGATTGGGGACAAGTGGAATTTTTGTGATGAATTCATGGGTGGGATACCCTGCTGGCTCCTACAGATCTGCGAGCAACTTCGCTCACACTAGCTGTAAATATTGGCTGCCTAAATAGGAGTTTCTTTGATTAAAGGTTTGGCTGACGAAGTAAAGAAGAATTTGGAAACCACTGTGCTTCATGAAATTTAGAGTTTCTCCCAGCTCTATGATTTGATGTGGGCGCTTGTTACACGGCTGTTGACGTTTACAATCATCGTGTGCACAAGTGCTTTTACTGAAACATGTAATTTAAAATAGATCCTGTAGGGCACTACGATAACTTTCAACTTTTTCAAAGAAGAATTATACTTACCTCCTCATTTTAACTTTTAACATTTCTATTCTATACATGAGTCTGAAAAGACAAAAGAAGTTTAAGGTGGGGTGGTGCCTGTGGCTCAAGGAGTAGGGCGCCCACCCCATAGGCTGGAGGTGGTGGGTTCCAACCCAGCCCCAGCCAAAAACTGCAAAATAAATGAATAAATAACTAAAATAAAGAAGTTTAAGTTAGTTATCTACGATCAAATAGTAAGTTAAAAAAATTCCACCCCTAAGATCTAAATTTTCTGGTGACCTTTGATTCCATTAACTTACTCAAAAATTGGAGAAGGATATGGGTCCAATGTGTTATTGCGTCAGGGTTGAAGTGTTTTTATAACACTTGTAGAGTTCAGAGATGGGAAAATAGTTATGGATCAGCTAATCCAGCTCTGTAACTCATTCAAAAAGTCTCACTACATGTTATCAATGGCTCCCCGTGTGTGCCACTCGACTCCAAGACAATCATAAAGATTTCTGACTTAAACAATGTGATAGCAAAATGAGCCAAGATAACACTTTATCAGTATTTCACTTAGTATGTTGAAAACGCAGTAAAACCTGGCCCTGTGCAGACAAAATCACTGCTACATTTTGTCAAATTGCTGTATACAAATGGACATTTCAAAGAAGTTGAAATACTTGACACCAAGAGTTGGCTGATGCGTTAAACTTGTCGCCACCTTCCAACAAGGCTTTTGTAGACAAGCCAACAGACGTGGTCTTATAATTACACATCTAATCTATCTCCAAGGATCGCAATGCGGAATGGGGTATAAAGTTAGAACTAGTTGAGCAGAATCAGAGAAGCACACTCCTGGCTGTGCTCCTAACTCTTCTGCTTTGTGCTTTTAGGAAACCCCCAGGGAGCATCTCAGGTGCTCCACAGTTGTCTTCACGGCTGGTCATGGTGTCTCTTCTGCTGGGGTTATTTCCCTCCCAGCCTCCTTCTGGGATGGCTTCGTTACTTGCTATACTGGTGTCCAGTGATGATGCCCCTGACACTCTCTAGAAAGTACATCCTCTTATGATTTTCTACTTCAAACTCTATTGGTGTCACTTTCTCTGTTAGCCGCCTGCCTGTGAATATTTTGTGATCTGTGATAGTCACCATTCAATCCTCAATTTCTGTTCTGTGTTAGAGCTGCACTGAGATGTTACTTTGACCTCTCATTGCCTTAAGTGTGTTTTACACCACCTTATGGATAATCACTTTTAACCAGATATGAATTTGTGGAGTTGAAACCAATTGTGAAATGGTTTATTCCCTTTGCCATTAAAATTGACCTTGCACCAAACTAATGGCCATCCATTAAAATTGACCTTGCACCAAACTAATGGCCGCCCACTTTCTTTCCCTAAGATGCTTTTTCACAAGGTTCTTCACTATCTATTGGGATTAGGTCCATTTCAGCTGCCCCCTGGCAGTGGCCAAAGTGTAAGGTGAAAGTCCAATGTAACTTCTCAAGCCAAATCTCCCTACTCCATACAAAGATTGCATATTTGTTAACAAGATTTACCCTGCAAAATTCCACGTAAGTCCTCCAAGAATTTTGTCCCTGTCTGTAATCATTCCATGCTGTTTAAGAGGCCTGAAAATTTGCAGAGTTAGCCTTCTTTAGGACCATGGAAAAAATGTCAATGGAAGGAGCACTTAATGGTTGTTCCTTAAGGAAGGAACTTAACATACAACTATTGCCCAATTTACTCTTGGTACCAAGGAACCTAGAAACCGTGTCTTTGAACTATCCCTGCCCAAATAGTTAAAATAAATTAACACGCCTGCCCATTCCAGGAATGGCCCCTAAAATGACAATTTTCTTTTCTTCATGTCTAATGATTATTTTTCAAAAAGTTTTTTTGAAAAATGACTTTTTTTTTGCTAATGAAATGCATGATGTGTGCAAAAACAAGGCTGCGGTTTAGCAGGTTGTTTTGTTCGGCTTTCCAGCTGAAAGTAAACAGGATGCTTGGCTTAATTTTCCCATTTTTCTTCATTTACAGTCTTGCCCCATACGGTCCCCTGCCTCGTAGCCCAAGGCAAATATTAGATAGAGCCGCCTCCTCGATGTGGTCATACCAAGCAAAAAACGTTTCTGCTCCTTGAATTTATCCCAGAATCCAAAAGAGGGAAAAGTTAAAGAAAAAGCACACTTTACTATGCCAAATCTTTACCTGTGGGTCGACATAGAGGTGACACGGAGGGCACATTCCAGAAAGTGCTGAAGCTGAGTAGTCAGTTACTGAGAAGTCCCAGTGTCAAACCGGAAGAAATGCGTGGAGATGAATTTTGAGCGCCTTTTGAAAACTGGCGATTAGACAAGTATTCTGTACGCACAAGAGAGAAGTTTTCTTTGCTTGCAGATTAATTACAAAAATTAAGTCATTTCTGACTTTCTTGTAGTATTAATGCAAGAGCATCTTTACTGTACCTGAATCTTGACTAGTGTGTGCTGGTAGAAAGGCATATTGACAGGATCTCAGTGATTTCCTAAAGCAAAATCTATGATCATTGCCTTACATTCTTATAGACAACTGGATCAGTAGGAG
>NW_003852413.1:9919349-9936725 GCF_000181295.1 Otolemur garnettii
TTTTTTTGGTGCAGTTTGGCTGTGGCTGGGTTCAAACCCACCACCCTCAGAATATGGGGCCGGCACCCTACTCACTGAGCCATAGACGCCATCCCTGTAAGTATTTCTTGATGCCCACTCTACCTCATAACTTCTATGTTTTAAAATTTCAGGTATATGTAACCAGAAGATCTATCTGATATCTAATGCAAAACATTAAAAAAATCAAGAAAATAATATGAGTATATAAAATTATCGCTCTTTCTCAAATTTTAAGTTATTTGTTCTTTTCTTTTTACTTTAAAATTATTATTATTGTATTTATCGGTGCTGTACCAAGGCGGTTTTGCTACATTAATATATTTCTGTGTGAAGTCGGAGCCTGCCGCAGATCTCCCGTGCCCTTTCTTTATACTCTTTTCTTCTAACATATTATGCCACTTTTCTTCCCGGTGGCATAAATGAACAGTCCAAAACTACGTTCTCCTTCTCAGAGTTGGCGATCGTGGTGCAGACCACTGACTGGACATGGCCAGCACCACGGCCATCAGCCTGCAACTGGCCTGCCCATTTTACCTCCAGTGATTGTCTGCTGACTTGCCTATCGTATCTTAACATTCAAAAATGATGTGTGAGTGGAGCCGCTCACAAAAACAAAAAGGATTTCAAATCTTAAGTCTTTGCCACACTTCTTGTTTGTGTGCTTAGACAGACTATTAGAAGAAAAAATAAAAGACAGGCTGCAGAGATATCTGTGCTGTGTGCAAGCCCAGTCATACCCAGACGCATTTCTGGAGACCAGAATTTACAGGATGCCACATTTCATCTGTCATTAAGAACATCCGTCAGCAAGAAAGAATCATTTCACTTTTAAAGTTTTGTGCCCCGAAGGTTAGCCAGTGCAATTAAGCCCTGGGTGAAAATTGAGTAAGCCAAAGATTTGAACCCATTCAAATGAAAAAAAAAAAAAAAAAAAATTTAAAAAAAAAAAAAAAAAGCAAAGTATCTTGATTCTTTCAACTGTGGGTCAAGCTCTGGGTCTTAGAGGCAGCCCCTATCCTAACCTTTTTGCACAATGCTCCTATGTGGTCGACTAAATCCAAAAAAAGTGTCCAATTTCTTATAATGCTGTAGGCATCCAGGTCTGGGTAGATTAACTTTCCATTCATGAAATGTTTCATTCAGGTGTTCAGGAATATTGCAGGAAAAATAAATGAAAACTTAATATGTATTTGCATCGAGTCGTTTTACCATCAATAACCTGGACTTACTGGAAAATTAGAAAGATAAACTATAAAATTGTTTATATTCATTACGAAAATATGTTCTCCATATTTAGCAGCCCTGCTCATGGAGTAAAATGAACGTATACATTTCTGTTTCTCCTACCACAAACAGTACTGAAGCCTACCTATCAAGTTTAGACACACAACTGCTAGCGTAACTTAAATATTACCCCTATTTCCAGTTGTGTCTTTTTACCTGCAAGGACAAAGAGAAATTTGTCCTGTGTATTTTGTTCATTGCTACCTGCAAGGACCCGTTTTCTTTTGCAGTATTTTACACGGTGACCTCGTCAGGTTACTTTCTTGTGATGTATGTTTTCCTGCCGAACTCGCTTTCAACTGGGAGAGCGGTTTCATTCTTAAAATTATAATGTATTTTTAAACTCATGTTTTCTGAGTACATTTTTAAAAGACATATCGCTGCTGTTATTGATCGTAATTTTTTTTTCCACCAGAGGGGAAAAAAGAAAACCTTGAGTTTTGAGAAAAAGGGGAATGTTTCAGTCTGTTACCACATATTTACGGAGCCCTGATGATGTGCAGAAATCTGAACACGGACGTCTACATGGACAGGAGAACAGTGGAAAATCCCCTCAGAGAAAGGAAAATTTGAGCATGAAACCATTAGAAAAAAACCGAAGAAAATTGAAAAAAAAATTCATATAAAATGGCCATGATCACAGCTGGTTACATCATTCCAATTGCTTCAAATTAGTTGAAATTAGTTAATTTCACCAATGCTTAGCTGGGTTTTTGCAAAGCTTTGCTTCAGCATGCCGGTGGACTGTGTAATTATATACGTGTCCATGAAAGTGTCCAGGAAATGGGTTTGAAGCCTCGACAGTTTGGCATTTCACAGAATTGCTATCGTGAGAGTCCTGGTGTCCACTGCTGAAGAAGAAATCTAACCCTAATTCCAACCCTAATACTTGAGGAAGAGGGAATGCTAACTTGATGTGAGCAGAGACTTTGCTTCACCTAGACATTCCAGGATCTAGGATAGAGTTTAGGTATACTGTGTGTAATATGCCTTTAAAAGAGTCAAAGGCCTTTATTTTTTTAAAGATGAAAACAAAAACTCAATGACTAGGGACCAGAAAGAAAAAAATAGACCATTTGTGTATATAGAAGAAAATAATCAATTAATTAGTTTATTTCTTTTTTTCTTTTTTTGGACAGGATCTCATTCTGTTTTCCTGGCTAGAGTACAATGGTGTGATCATGGCTCACAGCAAACCTCAAACTTTTGGCCTCAAATGATCCTCCTGCCTCAGCCTCCAGAGTAGCTGGGACTATAGATGTGCACCACTACGCCCAGCTAATTTTATTTTGTAAAGGTGAGGGTCTCACTCTTGCTCACCCTGGTATTGAACTCCTGGCCTCAAGTAATTCTCCCAAAGTCCTAGGATTATAGACACGAGCCAACACACCCAGCCAGTTTATTTAAAATATAAGATATTTTGTGTCTACCTGCAAGAATATGAAAGCATTTTACAATTCTACCCTTCTGTGTGCAAAGATGACCATAATTGAAATGTAATTCTCATCATCCTCTTACTTTAGAGGGAAACCACTCTTTCACTAAATTAGTAATTTTTCCATGATGCCCTATTTGATTTTCTTCTCTAAAAGACTTTTGAGCATTATACTAATGAATCAACTTTTTAAAAATAGTGCTGAGTCCAAAAATAGAGTATCAGCTTTACCAAGATCCTCACTTTGAATTAAGCTAGATTAAAGGATTGATAATCACTTTGTCCAAAAGTCAGATATGAAATTGGCCCACCAGTAACTCATCCGTTGCATATAACCCTCTGGCCCTAGGCTTTTCCTGTCACAGTCTGAATGGAAGGGGGAGACTGTGGCAGCTTTTGATCCCCTGGGTTAATCTGGGTACAGGAGCTGACCTCCTCATATTCATCAGAAAGCCCTGGCAGGCGATTGTGTATTTCTCAGGTGTGATGCAAACTCTCTGCCCTTTATTTCTCTGAAGAGCAGTGAAAGCTTTGAGGTTTTAGACTTGAATTGCCTGTGAAAAGGGCACTGGCCATGTAAATACAAATGGTTTCTGCAGAAGCTTCCTTGGTCCAGGAAGCCTTTCATTGGCTGCCCCTGGCCTATTGGTGGCTAAGCCTGCAGAAAGCAGATATTATCCTTTAAAATGTCAGGGTGCTGACTGGCTGACAGTTTTTTGTCAGTCAATCCAATCATCTAAATCACTTCTTTGTATCTGAACCTGGGGAAAAGAAAAACAGCAGTCAGGGAACTACAGAGGATGTGGTTATCCTGAGATAATCAACCCCTGGGGAGATCAGACACACCTGTGTTACTCCGTTCTGCTTGGGGTAGTGATTCAGGCATAAAAAGTGCACCCTGTTTCCTTCACCCCATCACGGCATTAATCACCGGTCTATAAATACATCTCCTGATAAAATCAGCTCATATTGCTCACAGGACTGTCGTCCACAAGGAGAAGTGGCAGAGAGCACAGGAAGCCATAGGCTGTTACTATTTCTCTGGCAAGGATTCACAGATAGAAACTGATGCAAGGGCAGGGTCTGCTGAGAACGAAGGCCAGGCCTGGCTTCTCCGGGATTTACCCTGTAAGTCATACCTGCCCCGCCTGGGACCAGCCACCTTGGGGACAATGTTTAGGGACAAAAATCTTCCTGCTCTCTATCGATGGGTTAGCACACATGAAATCCCTCTGCATAGCGGGAAAGACAAGAGCTCCCTTATTTCCTTTGGGTCCAAACCTGTTTTGCCTACAAGCCTTTGGTCACGAACAACTTTTCTGCCAGGTGAAATGGAGTGTTTACAGGCATGGAAAAAAATGTAAAAAGAAGAAGAAATTTTTATTTCCCTTCTCTACACACTAAATGCATTTCATTACCCCAGACTTCTCGGCTCGATGCCAGAAATCTCACATACGAAGGAAAGCTAGTTAAAATAAAATAAAAACCGATCTCGCACCCATGTTTGATTTCAATGTGGAAAAAATCTTTCCACGAGGCTCAGTTATGAAAGAGAAGTTAAGGGCCACACCGACGGAACCATGTGTGTGCTGAGGCTTTTGAAGGATTCCCACCCATGCTTGTCTTCCCGAGGAGAAGGCAGAATTCTGCACAGCTGCTTTCCCTGCCAGCCAAAGGGAGTTTGCCACCAAGGTGGTCTGTGCCTTAGATGCAAAAACTAACCCTTGGATGTGTGCTCGAGTGTGAAATAGATTTCCACCAAGTCACGAGCCAGTCCGTGTAACAGAATATAAGGAAATGTGTATCCGTTCATGAGTTATGTGGCTCCATCATAATTTTGGAATCACTTTGATGCCCAGCCTGGCTGGGGATGGAGCTTGAAAGGCACACCAGGCTCAACTACAACTTGAACTTTACCTTGAGATTGAAAACAATGTAACCTAGAAATTTGTATCCTCGTATTAATTTGAAATAAAGAAAACAATTGCACACAAGTTGCAGGTGGACTTTAAAATACAAATATCATGTGGAAGACAGGCCACAGAGTCTTAGAAGGTGACTACTGAGCTCAGCTGGGAACAGGACAGCTGAAAAAGACACCAGGGAGACAGAGGATTCCCAGTGGACTAAGAACAATTTTTTTTTTTAATTTTTGAAATATTTTTAGTTCGAATCACAAAAATTAAAACAAAAAAATGTTGGGTTCCCACATGTCAATTGTAACTTACAAGGAAATTTATTCATGTTGAGTCTTATTTTTTTGAGGTTGAAACGTAACTCTCAGGTTACCTTGTGATTAATATTAAAAACAAGGAATCAGGTGGAGGCTTCTTTGGTAAGAAAGATAAGAAGCTGATCAAATGGGACAGCCAAGTATCAAAAGGAAATATCTGGTCATTTGGTGAGAAATGGTGAAATTCTGTGTCATAAGGAATAAAAGCATAATACACCCTATGCGACTCCTTGATTTTATTTTCTTTCTTTTATTTTTTAGGACATACATGTAACCATTTATTTACTTATGTAGGTATTAAATCATAACTGTGTATATTAATGCATTTATGGGATACAATGTGCTGATTTTATATACAATTTGGAGTGCTTACATATTGCAGGGGTACGTGTCAAATCTATTAAGAGTAAAGTATAAGCATAAATATCTTAACACAACAAATAATTGGGTGAGATGAAGGCTATGTTAACCAGTTTGATGTAAGCACAAATTGTTTTCTTATTGAATGCACTGATTTCTCCTCACAGCCATGTATGAGGGCTGCCAATTTCCCGTATCACCTTCAGCAGGTGGTATTACTAGGACTTTTATTAATTCATTTTTTAGACTAATAAGCTTGCAGCAATCTCTTCTGCCATTCTGCATTTTCCTAATTATTAGAGCATGGGAGTATTTTCTCACATGCTTGTGTATCATTCTTTCAGTCTTCCTCTCTTGCAAAGAAATATTATTTCCATAATATTTTCCCATTTTTTGACGAGTTGTTTGAGTTTGTTGGTTTTTTTTGAATATGGATATGTAAATTGTCGCAATAACCTTCCTTCAAAATAACTCATCCTCATCCTTTGTACTAACCTGGGTGGAAGTGGAACACATTATTCTTAGGAAAGCATCACAAGAATGGAGGAGCAAGAATCCTATGGACTCAGTTCTGATATGAGGACAATTAATGACCTGGTACATGCTGGGGGGGGGGGACAGCAGAGAGAGAGAGAGAGAGAAGGAGGGAGAGACTTTTCTCATACATATTTTTGTTTCCTTTATCTGTTAGACATATGAGAGATAAATTTATTCCTACTAATACTGGATTTCTGTGTACTTTTTGAATTTCCTAGTTTTTTTTTTTTAATAAATCATAGCTCTGTACATTAATGCAATCACGGGGTACAGTATGGTGTTTTCATATACAATTTGAAATACTCTCATCAAATTGGTTAACATAGCCTTCATGCCATTTTCTTAGTTATTGAGTTAAGACATTCATAGTCTGCTTTTAGAAAGATTCACTTGTACCCTTGTAAGATAAACCATAGAGGTGACCCCACCAATCACCCTCCCTCCACCCATCCATCCCCCTCCGCTCCCCTCTCCCTCCCCCTCCTATGTGTATATTGGATACGTTTTCTTCCATTCTAGAGATATTTTACTAAGAAGAACATTTTCCAGCTCCATCCATGTAAACATGAAGGAGGTAAAGTCTCCATTTTTCTTTAGGGCTCCATAATATTCCATGGTGTACATATACCACAATTTATTGATCCATTCGTGGGTCAATGGGCACTTGGGCATCTTCCATGACCTAGAAATTATGAATTGGGCTGCAATGAACATTCTGATATAAATATATTTGTTGTAATGTGATTTTTGGTCTTCTGGATATATACCTAATAAAGGAATTGCAGGATTAAATGGCAGGTCTATTTTTAGTTCTCTCAGTGTTCTCTAGATGTCTTTCCAAGAGGAACAAATTAGGTTGTATTCCCACCAGCAGTGTAGAAGTATTCCCTTTTCTCCACATTGAATTTCCTATTGTTTTTGTCTTAAAAAATTCATCAGTATATTTTTGGTGCATGACTATCCATACCTGTTAGATAGGTGTGGAGTGATGGCTTTAGTGTCCCCACTATTGCTATTGTCATTTTTTAATGCTTTCCCCCTCTGATTTCAACCTTGTTTTATGTTAAGGTCAGAATCCGTATGTTCTTTGATTTTTCAATTGCTTATTATTTTTTGGTCTACATTTTTAGTACCAACATGACATCTCAAAATTCCTGAACATGGAACTATTGACTGTTGCACGAGTGAGTTTATAGTGAACCAACTTCACTACTCTACTGGTGCTTTATCATACCACTGAAAGCTGAGAAACTCTGACACTTCAGAGGCACCTTCTTAAGTCTCCAGGAATGTGTGATTCATGTGCATCCTCTTGATTCTGGTTCAGGAGTCTGTGAACAACTCGCTGGAAATTACATTCTTTGTTAAGAAGTATGAGCAAGAAGGTGGGTTGGATGAAGAAAGAGTTGCCTCAGAGACAGTATATTCCATCATTATAATTCCGCATTTTGGTTTCTCTTTTAAACATCTTGTTTATAAACTTCTAGTTTTACCATCTCAATTGATAACACCACCATGGGCTGAGTTGCTTAAACTAAAAATGTTAAGTGCATTCCTTGTTTTTGCTGCTAATACTAATGCTAAAACACATCTCCAATTAATCTACTTTTCTCCCTTTCCACTACCCTCCCTCTCAGCAAACCATTGTTAATATATCTCCACATCTGCATGGTCCAGGAGTGTAGGCAGTCGCCACACACAGCCATTGAGCACTTAAAAGATGGCTAGTTTGTTAAGATAAACCATAGAGGTGATCCCTCGAATCACCCTCACCTCTATGGTTTATCTTATAAGGGTACAAGTGAATCTTTCTAAAGGTAGAATATAAACGTCTTAACACAATAACTAAGAAAATGACATGAAGGCTATGTTAACCAGTTTGATGAAAATATTTCAAATTATATATGAAAAAGCCACACTGTATCCCATGATTGCATTAATGTCCATCAGCTATGATTTAATAAAAAAAATTTGATTCTTCTCAAAAAAAAAAAAGATGGCTAGTTTGAACTGAGTATCATAAGTGGAAATGCACCATTGTATGTCAAAGAATGGTACCCAAGAGAGAATATAAAATTATTATTACTACTTTTACACATTAATTGCAGGTTGAAATGATAATCTGTGTTATTTTGGATGGTTTGAGTTCAATGAAATACACTAAAAAAATTAATTTCACCTGTTGTTTGTTCTCCCTTTTTTAATGTGCCTATTTTTAAGTTGAAACTTACATATGTACCTTACATTCTATATTCTATTAACCTGAAAGATCTGATCTGAACATTTGTAATAGCTGCTTGAATGATGTCTTGGCCTCCTTTTCTGCCTCCTTTCCCACCCCCAATGCTTACTGTTTAGTCCCTACCCTAGACAAAATCTTTTAAAATTATGAATCAGGTTATGTCATTTCCTTGGCCCAATATCTTTTCCTTTCATTTAATAAAATGTACTCTCTTCATCAGGGCCTACAAATTTCTATAAGATGGAGCCTCTGACTAGTTCTCCAACCACATCGCATGGCAAGTTGCCTCCAGAAGAAACGGAGCCCTGCTAATATCTTGATTTCTCACTTCTGAATTCTAGAAATGTAAGAGGACCAATCTGTGTGGTTTTAAATCACTAAGTTTGTGGCGATGGGTTACAGTAGGTATAGGATGTGTTCCATCAAAACGAAACCGTAATCAAAAGAAAGATATACTATATACTATACTCTCCCTCCCCTGAAAATAACCACTATTCTGACTTTTCTGATAATCATTCGCTTACTTGCTTGCTTACTGAGTTTGAAGGTTGTACCACCTGTGCACGTAACTCTAAACAACTTAGTGTTAAGTAGCCATCACAACGTTAGCTGCATGAGGACAGGGTAATATTGCTACAAGTTATATGAGAAGTTCACAGAACAAAACAAACCAAGCAGTAGCTCTGGCTCCAGTTCCCTGAGAGTTTACAAAATCTCCTTCTGGGGAAATCAGTGGGCAGGTTCATGAGTAAGGCTTGAGTAACCCAAGACTCACCAAGCTGGTACACCTGGCACAACCATACTAGGAGCCAGGTACCAAATATCAAACAGAAATATTTTCACTGGGTTAATGCGTTCCAGCAACTAAACTCGCAAAGGTATACCTCCAGCTCCCAAACCTAAATATTTGTGAAGCATTCAGTGAATAACTTTGTTGGGCCCACATAACAGGGAATGGTGAGGAGAGCAGGAATTACAACAGCGTGTGAGGAAGATAAGCCAGTAACATAATAGGGCCTGTGCCAGGTACTCTCTGGCATTCTGTCTTCCAGCTGAAAGACGGTTCAAGGTAGTGAACACGTTAGATTTTTGTTTTGGATCACAACGTCTGAACTGCGTCCAACTCCTGCCTTTCAGTCTCATCTTGGAGATGTCTCTTTTTCTCTCTATCTCATCTTGGAAATTTCTCTTTTCTCTCTCTTATATTAGAAAGACTGTTTCTCACATCATTCCAGATCATCTTTCTTTTGATTATGGTTTCATTTTGATGGAACACATCCTGTTGCAGTTTTCTGAGACAGGGCGAATGGCAAGTCATTTTTTAGACCTTGCATTTCAGGAAATATCTTTTATTCTGTCTCAGGTTTGATTGATAAATTGGTTGATAGAAGATTTTTGTGTTTGCTTTCTTTTTATGCAGTGCTTAGAGACATCACACTATTGTCTTCTTGATCCCAGTGTCAGTTCAAAGGGGGTTTGGATTCCTGATACATTGTATTTGGCTTGGCCTACCCTCAACCAGGACATTGCTCTGAATTTCAACATTATGTGCCTTGATATGATTCTATTTTCATCCACTCTGCTGGAGAACTAAAAGGTGGATACTTTTAAATCTAGCAGTTTGTATTTGGGGAAATTTTTTTTTTCTGTGACTCTCTTTCCAGAATGGTCATTATTTATAGTTATTAATATTATTTTAGATGCTCTGGACTGGTCCTATGATATTTTAAAAACTCTATTTCCTATCCCTTTCCAACCAATTTGACACAGTTTCCACTTTATGGAGAATTTTCTCAACTTTCTATGTTCTCCTCTGTATTGAGTTTTTCATTTACTTTCTAACATGTTGTTAACATCCAGAAAGTTCCCCGTGTTCTATAAACATTGCCTTTGAACATCTGGCTTTTATTTCATAGGGGTGGCACCTTGTTTCTGGCGATAGAAGTGCTTAGTCTCACTGTGAAAGTCTGTTTTGCTGTGGAGTTTCTCCTCCACTTTTCTTTGCTTGTTTTGACTCTTCTCTCCCACCTTAGAGACATTTGTTTACAAATCTGTGGATTTCTGGCCAACTGTGAAGAAGATCAGAGATGAACCCCCCAGGGAGAGTCATGTTGTTGTGATTGCCGTTAGTTGTGCTGCAGAATGATTTGGTGGGGCATGAGTCTGGGATCCCTTGATGCCATTAGCCTAAGAGAATTCATTGCTCAGATTCCCAGGAGAACAATTCCCCGATTTTCTGCCTGAGGACTAAAGATTGAGCTGCTAGTATACTTAGAACCAAATGAGGGAAGATGGCTGAGGAGAAGGGTGCTTCCTTATAATATGCAGCAGATATTTGGCTGCTTAATCCTGTTTTCATTCATTACACCACCCTCATTTTCATCCTTCACTGGCTCCCTCCACACACAGTCCCTCCATTTCATACTGGCCACAGGACAGTCTGTAAATATTGAAAGCTTAGGGAAGAACAGTAACACAAATGCACTGCAGTGCATCTAGGGAGCTCAGTGGCTCTCCGCCAGCTTCTCACACCCTCCAGTGCAAGCCACCCTGCATCCTCCCCTAGATGCAGAGACAGTAGATGCGCCTTACTGTGCTTTTTAAAAGTTCAGACAGGTGCAGCTTTCAGTATCCCAAGCCTGAGACTTAGTTCTCTTGGATCAGCTAAGTATTCAATAGGTAACCCTGGGTCATCCCCTGGGCTGTATTAGTTTGCAATCCCACCAGCAGTGTCGAAGTGTTCCCTTTTCTTCTACAAATGTGGATCTTTTGAGTTTTATTTTTTCTCATTTTGTAGTCCCCTGTTTCCATTTCTCATATAACACTACATATGGCTGTGTTTTAAAAACATGTATGTGTCATATTTATCCTAGTAGGCTATAAGCTCAACCATGGAAGAGCTTACATTGTATTTGTTGATAGAGTCTCAGGAAAATCTAGTTAAACATCATTGATACTAAACATAAACACTGAACACATTTATGTATAGGTAATTTTTAAGTGAATGTGCTCAAAAAGAGTCTCCCAAGTTGTATTTGTTGGAACCTAAATTTTACACAATGTTAGTCGTTTTGCCCAAAGAGAATGGCTTCATGATCTTTACAAATTTGGAAAATATTTAGTTGAGCAAAGCTAATGACTATACTTAGTTTACTGCAGAATTTTCCAAGGCTGCATTAATGAATTCGTTTATCAATAATATTTTTACAAGTCTCTCTTTTGAGGGTAATTATGCCTGGTGCTTCATGATAAATCATATTTGCACTGATCCTACTATAGTGGGCCCTACCGTCTAGCAATATACAAACAAGAGAGACTCAACGGACTGTTTTCCCTCAGATTTATTTGAACAATGAACTCCTTTCTGAGGAGCATCTCATGGTACTAGTATTTCATGGATCACCCTTTGGGAAACCTGGCTCTAGCCATAAAAATAACTATTTTAATTCAGAAACTAGTTGGAAATTTTTATGTGCAATTAGTTCCAGGCCCTGTAGTAAATGGGGACTAATAGATTATAAATAGTACCAGATAGGGGACTCCAAACCCAACTCCATTTCAGAAACAGTGGTGGAAAAACCAGCTCCCCATGGAGATATAAATCAACTCCAAGGGGAACTAATGACTTCACTTACCATTCAACTTTCTAAGCCACCTTCAGGAGGCAAAAATTGTTATAATCAATACAGAATACTGGCCATTCTGGACCCAGACTTGAAGTGGTGTCTTGCAGGTGGCACATCCTTGAAGGTCATAGGAGTCCTGCTGAAGACACCCCCATGCCTTCCCTGTGAGTTGCATATGAGAGCAAGACTCATCATGACAGATGTTTTTCACATACCAACCAACCTGAATTGCCCAATCTCAAATACCTCAAACTCACAGAGTATACTTTGGAGGAAGGCCAAATTCTATTAATTAACTTTTATCTCTCTCTTGCTCTTTTTTTCTCTCTCACACACACTTGCCTTTTTTTTTTTAAATGCAATAAAGTTTCAGTAAACCTCAGGAATCTAATGTTTATTTTAATTAGCAATAAGCTTTTGAACAGGAAAACACATGGAGGTGTATTAGATTACCATATTGGAGTCCATTCCTTCATGACAAATGCTCAAAATGTCATCCATGACTTTCATAATTTGTTGGTATTATTTTTATATTTTATTTTTATCTTTACTGTTTGCAAATGATAGTCCCCACTGGAGGGTACACTATAAATGCAGGATAGGCTATTGGGCCCATCAGTAACGTGACTTACGGTTCCTTAATTAAATTGAGTGATAATACTCCCGATACTTTTTTATAATGATTCAAAATTATATCAATACACCTTCAGGGAACTCTACTGACACTGATAGTTGCAGAGTGGAGAAGGGAAGGAGTACACAGAGTATTATATACATGGCTTCTACCCTGGAAGGACTTGCATTTTAATTTGAGCAAGAGGGAGCAAACACACAGCTAAGTAATTGACCATGGTCAAGTCATATCCTGTGGTAGGAGAAGGCGCTCCCTACAGAACTAAGTCGCTCTGCTTTAATTATTTGCTTTCATATATCCAATTTTAAAGTGGAAAGAATCATTATTTAAATAAGAATCATAGAGCTGAGAATAAAAACCATCCAACAGTTACTGGAGGGCTTACAGAAACACAAGAGCACGACATTAATAAGTGAAAGACATTCACTGAGTGCCTACTACGTGTCTAGCAGTTCATTTTCACATTCTGCTAATCTTGGCAACAGTCCAAAAGGTAGCTATTTTTATGGCCATTTTATTAATGGGCAAAGCTAGACTCCAAAGTATTTAGGTAAGTTGCTTAATGTCTGGTTGAAGGGAAGACTTGCATTGAAGCTCAACTCAGTCTAAACTCAAAGTCACATACCTCCTTGTATGATGCTAATTCCCTCCTAAGAAATAGCCACATTCAGATCTCTGCTTGTCAGGTTTAAGTGGTACTTTGTTGAAACCTCAAGACTCACCTGCACAAGGTTTTATGGGCTATCTCTTAGTTGATAACTCTAGGTTAAAAAATCTATCTGAAAATCATTAGCAAAGTGCTAACACTGGCGTAGCTGACCAAATCTATATTATTCCTTAATAAAAGAAATCTAAACATTTGATCATAGTTAGAAGTAATATTCCAGTCTCTGAGTATAGTACTGCCAATTTCTACCCCAGAACCAGGGTCCAGTTGTCAAGGTGCCAGCGCCTTACGATGACAATGTTATTTTCTTGCCTAGCTGTGCAGGCCAGACAGAATCATCCCATCACCACATGACAAGTCACCCACACAGACTTGTCTGGGAACCAGTTACTGAGGGCTGCTAACCAGCCTGGACAGGTTGAACCAGGGAGGTGGATACAGAAGCAATTAAAAGACGCACACATTCACGCGCATGCGCCCTGGCAGGTGTGACTGCTCACGCATGCGCTCATGCGTACACACCCTCCGCTACTGCCAACCCACTCAAACACCTGTAGCTTCGTTTGCAATTAATAAATTAATTAAAATGTTCTCGTGGGAAAATGACCTAGTGAAACCATAGGTTTATTGTAATGAAACTCAGTATCCAGAGCTGCACTATAATAATACTGATCACACCAGGAAGGGAAGCTATTGGTTAGTTGTTTTATGTATGCCTACTGACAGATTTCACTACTCTCTCTATATCTTTGCCCTCTTTGGTTAACTAATATCTGCTGAGAATGTGGCCCAAATTGAATTAAAGGAGTAGCGAGGAGAGAGGGTCCAAGAGCAGAAGTCATACTAATGATGGCCATCCCCGTATTGTAGCTATTTCCTCCTTAAAAATCAAAGCTGAAGCCAAAATGCACATTAAAAGACATGGGTTTCAAGGACTTTAATAATAATAATAACAATAATAGATATTGGAAACTTTAAATTATGTGCATAATTTTAATGTTTTCACTTACGAATTTATTATCTACCCAAGCTGATAATATCATGGTGAGACTGGAGAGTGGAAGATGGATATAGGTATATCTCTCTTCAATATCTGTTTCATTAATTTATGTTATTGAATTCTTGTAATTGCCCATATCAATTATGGTGTACACAATTTTCAATGAAGATACATTTGAAGATGAGCTTTCCATGTCCCATTGGTGCTACCAGATGTAGTTATTAATAACCTAAATATTATTTCATGTCTCACAGCTTTGTTTTTTAATTTATTCTCTCATTCTTTCATTCGTTGGCTCACAAATATCCACTTCTTTTCATCTGCCTATAGCCCTGCTCAAAGAGTTCAACCTCTCACCATTGACATTTTAAGCTGAATCATTCTGTCTTGATGCGTGTGTGGTGGGGTGGGGAGAGGCAGGGAAGGGAGTCTATTGGAAGTTTATCAGAATCTTTGGATTCTACCCCCAGATGCCAGTAACATACTGTCCCTCTCTGCAGTTGTGACACTCAGAAATATGTCCGTAGACAGTGCCACATGTCCCCTGAGCAGGTAAAATCACCTTCAGTTGAGAACTACAGGTGTTGGGGACTTGATGCTTCATTCCCAGTTCTTGAAGTTTCCTTCTCCACTATTCTCTAACCATAAAATCCTGACTCTGTAGGTCATGCACCTGTCTTCTTCAGAGAATTTTCTCTTCAGGTCCCTTGCTCACCCTGAGAGGGGATCACTTGTTCTCTTCTTGCTAATACACTTGAGTCCTCTGTGGATTCTGGTTATTAAACCTTTGTTGGAGACATAACCAGTAAATATCTTCTCCCATTCTGAGGGCTGTCTGCTTGCTATACTCACTGTGCTCTTGGCCATGCAGAAGCTTTTTAGTTTGATGAGGTCCCATTTTTTGCTGTTGCTTCAATTGCCCGAGGGGTCCTCCTCATAAAATATTCATCCAGGCCCATTTCTTCAAGTGTTTTCCCAACACTTTCTTCTAGTATCAAAACTACTTTGAGATATCATCTAACACCAGTAAGATTAGCCCATATCACAAAATCCCAAAATCACAGTGCTGGCATGGTTGTGGAGAAAAGGGAACACTTCTGCACTGCTGATGGGATTGCAAACTAATGCATGCCTTTTAGAAAGATATTTAGAGAACACCTAGAGAACTAAAAATAGACCTGCCATTTGATCCTATTATTCCCCTATTAGGTATATATCCAGAAGACCAAAAATCACACTACAACAAAGATGTTTGTGCCAGAATGTTTATTGCAGCCCAATTCATAATTGCTAGGTCATGGAAGAAGCCCAAGTGCCTATCGACCCACTAATGGATTAATAAATTGTGGTATATGTACATTATGGAATACTATGCATCCCTAAAGAAAGATGGAGACTTTACCTCCTTCATGTTTACATGGATGGAGCTGCAAAATATTCTTCTTAGCAAAGTATCTCAAAAATGGAGGAAAAAGTATCCAATGTACTCAGCCCTACTATGCAACTAATTTATAGCTTTCATAGGAAAGCTATAACCCAATTATAGCCCAAGAAGAAGGGGAAAGAGGAGGGGGAGGGGAGGGGGGAGGATGGGTGGAGGGAGGGTGATTGGTGGGATCACTTCTATGGTTCATCTTATAAGGATACATGTGAATCTTTCTAAAAGTAGAATATAAATGTCTTAACACAATAGCTAAGAAAATGACATGAAGGCTATGTTAACCAGTTAGATGAAAATATTTCAAATTGTACATAAAAACAGCACACTGTACCCCACGATAGTATTAATGCACACAGCTATGATTTAATTAAAAAAATAAAAATAATATAAAAAAAAAACCCTGACTCTGTCTTTACGATAGAGAAACTAGCCTTCTAATTCTGCATTCTTTTCATTTCAGGTATAATTAGTCCTTCACCCGGATGACTGAACACTGTTCCCTACTGTGGCTGAAGCACACATTTCAAATCCATAATAGAAGGCAGCCAGGGTTGGGATGTAGAAAATCTTAAGTTTTACACACCAAGAAGACAGTTTGAAGGAAAAAAAAATGAAAGAAGTGAGAGTTTAAAGCCATGGTGGGAGAGGAGAAAGACTATATGACTTGTTTAAATTTAAAATAGTGGACAATTTAAAATTGTACATAAACTCTATGGATGCCTGTACAACGGAGGGATATGAGAAGAGGAGCTCGCCTAAAGTCCCATCCCCTTCCTCTCAATTGACATGATTCTAATTTTTAGTTTTAAAAAATATGTGGATATTTTTGAATTTTCTCACCTACATATATATGCATGTATCTCTCTCTCTATATATATATATGTATGTATATATGTATATATTTTAAACATTTGTAAAATGTGAGATGCACCTCCTCCAGCAGGTTTTCACGAGTCTCGGATTTATCATCTCTGGGAAAAGTAATTGATGATATCTTGTGAATCAGGAGTGATGAATCAGAGCTGACTTGCCCTGTGTTTCCCAATCCGGCAGGTGTGTGGTGGGGCCACAGCATCCGGGTGCAGTTCACTGTGCGGTCTGCAGAATCTGGTCTCCTGTTTGTTCCATTTAACCAGAATGGAACTCTGATGGGCCTTGGGGCATAAATATTTAGGTGCCTTTACTATCTTGGAAAATAGATTCAGAAATTTGAGCTGCAAATCCCTGCCCTGTGCAACATTTTCCTTTTCTTAAGGAGTCCAAGGTGCCTCAAATTGAGATATTATCAATCAAAGATATCCTCAGTGTGTCTGTAATATGCAAGCCTTTTTGAGATCTTAAGCAGATTTTGTGGAATTATGACATTTAGGAGTAAATGATCGAAAAGGTGGAATCTCCTGGGATAAAAGGCTACTTAAAATGAACAAAACAACAATAACAAAAATTGTCCTTAGGCCTCAGAATAGTGTTCTGCCTCGTGCAGTACCAGCAATGGATGCTTTCTTGGAAAATGCAGTATTTGGCTCTTACGATATGAGCCTCAAAATTTAATAGATGTCCTCTGAATATTGATATTTCACGCTGTGCTATTTTTAGGCTTAGGAAGAGTTGGCTTGGTGCATTTAATTCCCCTGCACATTTTCCACTGATTCTGCTCATCCGTTCTCCTTTGCTTCACCGCAACCGAGTTTTCCCATCCTTGGTATGAAACAAAGACAAGAGAGTGTGAGGAGGGGACGTGTAAGTGTTGAAGAATTAACATCATTGCTCACCAGCTCAGGGAAGCAAAGACTTAAATGCTTTGGAAATGTCATCTCATTTAAATTTACTAATCCCCTGGAAAATTAGAGATTATTATATTCTGTTTTTTTTTTTTTTTTTTTTTTTTTCATGGGA
>NW_003852413.1:9936745-9957550 GCF_000181295.1 Otolemur garnettii
AGAGTCTCACTATTACCCTAGTGTAGAGTGCTGTAGCATCATAGCTCATAGCAACCTCAAAGTCTTGAGCTCAAGCAATCCTCTTGCCTCAGCCATACGAGTAGTTGTGTTGACAGGCGACCGCCAAAGCACCCAGCTTCTTTTGAAGACAGGATCTTGCTCTTACTAAGATTGGTCTGGGACTCTTGCCCTCAGGCCATCCACCTGCCTTGGCCTCCCAGATTGCAGGTGTGAGCCACCATACCTGGTCCTTATATTAAACCTTGAGGTCTAAAGAAACTGACTAACTTAGAAAAAGTAATAGAAGTGTTGAGTGATGGAGCTGACATACAGTGAGGTGCTAAAGCCTTATGCTTTGGAATCTTACGAGGTTTGTCATGGATGCTTCCTAGTCAGTCTTCATTTCAACTGGATCCCCATCAAACCAGAGACTGAGGGTTTCCAGATCTTGGCTGAGTCCCGGTGGACCCTCCCTGATTTCTGAGGTGAGTCAAGGCTGCTTGCTTATGCTTGCTTCAAGCCTTGTTCTTGATACAGAAGGGATTTGGGAATGATTCGACCATGTTTTTCTTTATTCCCCCAGCAGGCTGGGTGATTGGTATGCCAGAAGCAGCAGCCTATGGAAGTTTACAATTTTCAAATCTCTTTTTTTAATTAAATAATAAACACACAGATCATGTATACATTAATACATTCATGGGGTACAATGTGTTGATTTCATATACAATTTGGAATGCTTACATCGTACTGGTAATGTATCTCTCACCTCATTTACTTAATTATTGTGTTAAGACATTTGTACTCCATACTTAATAGATCCGACATGTACCCTTGCAATATGTACCATAGGTGTGATCCCACCATTCACCCTCCCTCCATCTGTCCTCCCCCTCCCCTCCCCTCCCCCCTCCTCCCTGCTTCATTCTGGGCCATAGTTGTGATCTATTCTTCATATGAAAGTGGGAGTGATTGTAAATTGGTTTCATAATAGTACTGAGTACATTGGATACTTTGTCCTCCATTCTTGAGATACTTTACTAAGTAAGAAATGTTCCAGCTCCATCCGTGTAAACATGAAAGAGGTAAAGCCTCCATCTTCTTTAAGGCTTCATAATATTCCATGGTATACATATACCATAATTTATTAATCCATTCATGGGCCAATGGGCATTTGGGCTTCTTCCATGACTTGGCTATTATGACTTGAACTGCAATGAACAGTCTGGTGCAAATATCTTTGTTACAGTGATTTCTGGCCTTTTGAATATATTCCTAGTGGAGGAAATATAGAGTCAATTCTCTAGGTGGTGTGGTTATCAGGGATCAGCTTGGATTTCGCGCACAGCTCTGCAGTGCAATCTCAGGCAAGTAAAGTAAACCCTCCGGTCCCCTGTCTAGTCCTCAGCTTCCTCATTTGCAGAGGGAGGATCATTGATCTCACAGAGTTCCTGTGAGTTTGTCAGTAAATGACAATCGAAATGACATGTGAAATGACATTCGAAAATGTCATTTTTTGAATCTTATGGACAAAGGAGCAAGCCTGTGCTGAGTGGTTGGCACACTTTTTCCAAACTCACAGGAACTCTGTGAGATCAAAGATCCTCCTGCAAATGAGGAACTGAGGACTAGACAGGGGACCAGAGGGTTTACTTGGCTTGCCTGAGATTGCACTGTGGAGCTGTGAGCCAAATCCAAGCTCATCCCTAACAACTATACCACCTAGAGGATCGACTCCAGATGCCGACTTGGTTGAGCTGTACACGCGTTATTTCCTTCAACCTGCCTTAGCACTAGATTTAATTTTCAGTAAACCAGGACAGTGGGCCAAGAAAACACCCTGAGCTCAGCACTACTGTTTATTCAAGTCTAGTAAGTGCTGAGGGCGACTGCTTGCTGGGGGCAGGTTCTCTCCAGCTCAGATAAGAGAATGGTTAGAGGGACCAAAGAACTGCCAATTTTTCCAGGAGAGCCCTGTCTTTGGCTGTTGCACCTCTTGGTGTTTATGTGAATTTAGAGGGCCAGGTTTTAATTTGACACTATCTTAAGAAATCGCATTGACAAGTCCTAGGGTTTCCGTCTGCTGATCTTCCCAGATAGCAAATGTGTACACCCTAAACACAAGCACGAAGACTGCAGCAGAGGAGCTAGGGAGGGTGCGTACAGGTCCTGGGGCAAGAGTGCTGACTCAGCCTCCGTGAGTGAGTCAGGTGCGCCAGCCCAGGTCACACAGGCCCAGACTTCCTCCTGCACTTGGTCTGCAGCCCCAAGATGCAGATCCAGAAGAAAACACAGCAGTGTTTGGTATAATTGGGCCCACTGGTCAGTTTTGAGGGACTGAAATACAGATAGACTGTTTCCTTTCTGAAGTAACTACTGTTCCAAATTTTAATACTTGGCAGTTCTTCTATAAATGTTCTGAACATGGCACCCTTATAAAAACTGCATCAGTTTAAAACAACATAGCAGGGTTTGAGTCAGACCAACCTAGGACTGAAACTACACTACCTTGTGGACATGTCAATGACTTCATATCTGTGAATCTCAGTTTCCTCATCCGAAGATGTGAGCTTGAAAGATGTTACCTCTCGCCAGAGGCTGATCACTGTTAAACAACACTCAGTACGCAAAGCCTTGGCACACGGTAAATAAACATTGAACAACTACTAATTATAAAATTAGCAACTATTGTATGTTGTATATCTGTTTTATATTTGTATCAGACAATGTATACATATTATTTTTAGTCTTCACAAAACTCCTTCAAGATATGGTTGGAGAGGGGGCCATATCTGAATCTTGTTTGCTTTTATTTCTAACTGTAGGGTCTCTTAGGGCGTTTGAATTCTAATGTGGTAAGGACAGTGTAGGCTCTGAGAGCAACACCATAGGGTATGTCCAAACTCATTCGTTAGAAAATCATCATTCACGAAAGGACTTAATTTTTAGTCTTTACAAAGATATTTTAGACTACTCTATTAATTATTTATCATGAAGTATCATTTGGAAAAGCATATTACCTTTAAGTCAATCAATAGTAGTTTTTGATGTACAGAGAGATTGTCTGAGAAAATACATTTTTCGAAATTATTATTTTCTACATTATGTTCTTATCAACTAGGCCCTTAGGGATCAAGAGTATTTTAAAAAATGAGTCTAATATGATGGTCGCAAATAAACACCTACAGGAAAAACCAAACACAATTAACACTCTTTGTGTCTTCCAAAGGGGTAACTGTGATTTGAGATATAACTTCCGGCAACAAAATCCTTCGTCAATATGTAAAAGATAGAGTCACAAATACATGAAAGAAGTGAAAACTGGGCAGTGCCTGTGGCTCAAAGGAGTAAGACACTAGCCATATATGTTGGAGGTGGCAGATTCAAACCCAGCCCCAGCCATAAACTGCAAAAAAAAAAAAAAAAAGAAGTGAAAAACCACGTTTTGGGGGAAGATAGTGTTAAATGCCACAAAAAAATTTTTCACAAAAGCTCCTATTGTTGACGTTTCAAAATAGTTTTATGAAATCCAAGTGGAAAATTGCATTGTTTCTAAGTCAATCTTATTTAATGTAACGTGAGGTTATGAATATGTTACCAAATTAATAAGTCATCAAAATAATAAGTTAATATAGGTAAAAAAAAAAAGTTTTACCTAGAGGCAAAAGGCCCTCTCTAAGGACATTGATTAGTGTATACCAGATAATTCTTAGTATTTATAGAATGTGAAAGTGAGATAGGGAGTTGGGCTTGTGAATATGAACATTGATCCTATACCAGTTCTACCTTAGAGGAACTCTAAGATAAGGTGCATTAAACAAATCAAAACTGTCCTGGGTGACAAAGCTAGAGCAGTCGTGATAGGTCAACTATTTTAGGAATTCACTGGGACAAGATTTCAAAACAAACCACAAGTATGAGCTCTAACAGTTTCTGTTTTCTGTTTGGTTTTTGTCTCTTTCTTTGGTTGTTTGAGGTTTGAGGTTTAGCAAGGAAAGTAAATAGGGGTGACTTGGAACATATCCACAGCACATAGACTCAGTCACAGATGCCCATGGAGCTGGGTTCAGGTTTCAATACATACAGCAGCCGTCCCAGAGCCCTCAATCAAGGTATGATAGCTGATTTCATGTCTATGATAATTCCCAGTGTTGCTAAATCTCCTGATGTGCCTTGTTATTCTTGGATCATATAAAAAATTCTTACATAAAAGAAATTTGGATATAGAGCTCTATTCTAGAAAATACAAATGAAAGGGAATTCTAAAAAGGATACCAATGCCAATGACAAAATCATTCTATATCTTTGTGCATTAGTTAACATATTCATATAATCTCCATACATGTATTCAGAATTTTGGCTCCCTAAAAAATAGTGTATAAATGACAGGTAATAATCTATAAGCCTCCGAGAAAGAATCTCATCCTTTGTAGCTCTGTGAAGGCTATCTGCCCCATATGAGCATCCTCAGTGACTTAGAAATTTCCACTGAGGCCGGGTGCGGTGGCTCATGCCTGTAACCCGAGCACTGTGGGAGGCCGAGGCAGGTAGATCACCTGAGCTCCAGAGTTGGAGATCAGCCTGGGCAAGAGTAAGACCCCACCTCTACTAAAAATAGAAAAACTAGCCAGGCATTGTGATGGGCAACTGTAGCCCCAGCTACTCAGGAGGCTGAGGCAAGAGGATCTCTTGAGCCCAAGAGTTTGAGGTTGCTGTGAGCTATGATGCCACAGCACTCTACCCAGGGTGACAAAGTAAAAGTCTGTCTCAAAAAAAAAAAAAAAAGAACAAATAAAAAATAAAAATAAGAATAAAAAAATAGAAATTTCCATTTAATACAGCTTCTACTTCTTTTCATCCACTGTGGTGTAAACTTTTGTTTCCCTTAAACTAAATTAAATGCTATTTCTTTATAAATCCTGCTTGTTTATTTAAATACTTCCTTCTGAAGCATCACAGAACAAGCGTGCATATTCAGAGCCATGATTTGAGCATGTTATCCAATAAGCCACTGGAAAAGTAGGGAAATTGGGTTGCAGTTAAGTATATTTTAATGTTATTTGGCTTCTAAATTTTATAAAAGAGCATAAAAAGTATCACCCTGTGGCTCTAGGTAAGAGAATTGGCACTAAAATAATTAAACCTTGCTTGGAAAACTGCAGAGGTGCATAGCTTTCTAAGGCACATTCTTTATACAACCTGGAGGTTGTATAACATCATTATTATACATCATTATTTTGGTAATGATGACCTTGCACACACGGAGACATTCACAAGTCCAACAAATACAAGAGCCAGCATACAATTCTTAAGCCCAAGAGTATACTCTGGAAGTGAACATGTGGGTGGTAGGCCTTACACAATGCCTCAGTTGAACTTTTTCTCCAACCAGCTACCTGTCTGGAGTAACAGCACTGTCTAGAATCCTAATGGCTGTATCGAACTTCTTTGCTCCTCACCTATAGTTAACCTCAGCTAGAATTTCATTTCTCTCTCTTGGCTGTGAACTTTCTGATGAATCAAAGCTATCCTGGATTTGCGATTGTCTTCTTTCTCTCTTTTTCTCTTTCTCTCTCTCTTTCTTTCTTTCTTTTTCAAAGCATCATTACTTTCCTTGGCTGCAGAGAGATGTGTTTTCTTTTCTCCCAAGCCAAAGTATGACATCTGACCATTTTCTCAATGTCGAAAAGCCATCCTGCCATGGGTATGCCATGATCGCACAGTTGTTAAACAGCAGGGATTATCAGGCAAGACAGTATTAAGTGGTATTTAACAGGAAGACCAAAGTTCTCTGTCAAATGCCTGACTTAGAGCTCCCTGATTGTTCTCATCCCAGCCCCAAGACCTTTTGCACGGGACCATTTTTCATTCTGACAACAGACTGCTGCGGCTGTACAGGGTTGCCTTGCTAGAGCTGACAGCTAAGTATTTCTATGGCAGAAATATTGCCACAGGGTAGGGGATCAGGAGTGGAAGGGAGGGTTTTTTTTTATCCCCTTTCACTCTAAGTGCAATGACATTCCAAGCAGTAGGTGTCCCAAGTCAATGACTGGTTAATCTATTCAGTATGATCCCCTGTCTAGTCAAAACAATAGGGGTCCGGGGGCAGGGGAGTGTGGAATATCGGTCTCACAATGTAGTTGTCTAAAGCGCACAGTCCCTTCCCCGTCTCTCCTAGGCACATTCTTACTGACGTAGGCTGGGGAGAGTGACCACTGAAACTGTCAATTTAAGTACCATTCTCTAAAAGGTTTTTTATTGGGGAGGGAAAGGGGAAGAGGGAGCGGTGTTTGGCAGGTCCCTGAAGTTCAAGTGCAACCATTTTATGACCACAGTAAGACATCAGTTATGGAACTTACGATATGATGGGTGCAAAGGCAGGAAATAGAAGAAAGAACTTAATGAAAGTTTAATCTTCTGGGGAATTTGTTCCCCTCAGAGGCATAAATCGCGTGACCTAAAAGTAAATTTCCCTGTCAAAGGCTGGCATCGAGTTTATGCACATTTTACAGCTATCCTAGAAAGGGATATATATTTTTAACGTAACAATTTCTATTCTTGAGTGAATATCTGCAACAGCTGATAGAGGCTGAGGAGTGCTCATGGGAGATTTATTGGGGGAGGTTATTGCTTCTCTGTAGAGTGTGTATGGTGGAGGAGTTACCCCCGAGTAGTGCCCTGCAAAATTGTCTGGTCCTGATTTTAGCTACACATCTCTGCATTTGATTGCCTGAGAAATGTAAAACACTTTTGGAAACTGTCATGTCAGGCTGCTCTATCTGGGATCCGGGATGCTAAATTCACGCCTTGGCTTTGCGTCAAAACCGTTAATGCTGGATGGTAGGTAGGATGTGGCTTATAATCTCTCTTGACCTTGAGGGATGACACAGACTGAAGTTCATGTGACCAAGCCTGCACTGACTTTCCCAGCTCTCCGGGAATGAAAAACATGTTTTTAGTTGGAGGCATTAGCAGAGAAGTTGACCGCGTCATGGAGACGGGGCTGGGTAAGACAATGCCACGGTCACCATCCAATGTTTCTGACAACAACTACATTTTGATGGCGGGAGCCTCGCCTGTAGGCGAGGAAGGCCTTTGAAGGTCTTTCTACTATGGAGATGACTTTGGGAAACTTTACGCTTCACGGGCAGCAGACCTTTTCCAATTCATTAGATTACCCTAGTTATAAGTCAGCAGAAAAATGTCTTCACAGATATCCTGTGTCTTGGTTGACACAGTTATATCCGGGATGTATAATACATTTGTAGGACAGATACTAAAATGGTGTGATATGAGTAAGTATATTATCTCATGCACATGATGGACATAAAATAACATAAACATTAATTGTTGGAAGAGTAATAATTGCTTTCCAGACTGGTAATGGTTGCTGTCAGCACAAGACCAAATGATTAAATCCGCAGTGGAAAGGGCGTTCTCTATGTAGGCTTTTTCTCACATGTTAGGGATTAGTGACATTGCTATGAAGGAGAAGCTAAAGGAAATATCTAATAGTCTATTGTAAATGTTTTGTGTTTTTTATAGGCTTTGTCAAAAAATAAATAAAATAGGCTTTATTTTCCAGACCAATGTTAGGTTCATAGCAAAATTAAGCAGAAGGTACAGAAATTTCCCACCGATCACCTGTCCCCTCTCTTGCAAGGCCTCCCCCTTTGCCAACACCCTGCACCCGCGGAGTACGTCTGCTACCATCGAAGAACCTGCCCGGACACGCCATTATCACCCAAAGTCCGTAGTTCACATTGGGGTTCATTCTTGGTGTTGTACGCTCTGTGGGTTTTGAAAATTTATAATGACACGTATCCACCGTCATAGCGCCATCGTGGAGTGAGCAGTTTCACTGACCTAAAAATCCTCTCTACCTAATCACCCCTCCCCTTTCAACCCTCATTTGAGGAGCCGGGTTGATGGTGATAACACACAGGAGCAGAGAGCATTTGTGATGGCAGCTTAATGGTTTATGACTATAAAAGGTCTGATTCAGTTTCTACATCATCCCACCAATCGTTTTATCCTGAGAAGAGAAGGGCATAATCTCTGGGTTCAAATCTTGGCCTTACTAGTTACAGGCAACTTTATTTGCCTGAAATGAGAATAATTTCATTCCTTGTAAAGCCCTTTGAAGGCCTGAGATTGTGCCTTTTGGGGGTACTGGCATATAGCCACTGTAAAATAATTCTGGGCTCTTGTTATCTTAGCTATATCCAAAGCAACAATTATTTGAATATTAAGATTGGTGGAGTTATCTTAACACAGGAAAAATGACAGAACAATTAATATGTACAATTACTGTTATTTCTATAATACATGCTAAATATTAGCTTACAACACGAAACTTCTACCTTATTGTGGAATTGAGCAAGTATCTTCAATTATTTTCTTTGCTAATCAAACTAAACATTTAATTAGTTTAAATCTTCCAGGCACTTTCCTCTGAATTATACCTTTCAAAGTGGATTTGCATCCTTTCTCATACTTCAGTATATATGCAGAGATACACCAAATATTAATTTTGAACAAGTGCCTATGGCCTAGCATTACAACCAATATTCGACGGAAACTAAAATATAAGCAGAGGTCAACAATTAGGAAGTAAATATGTACACAACTTTTTACCAAAGATTTCAGTTAATATATTTCATCTTTAAAAATTATAGTTCTCAAACGCACGTGTGTTAGATTATATGGTAAGACCAATTATTTCTCAGAATTGTTAGTGCCTAGATTTTCCTAAATCCCCACGTTTACAATTGTAAATGCATTTTTACATTCCTAGTGATACATTTACAATGCTTATAACTTTTTTTAAAAAAAATATGAAATCCTTCATGAGTTTGCCTGTCATCCTTGCACAGAGGCTATGCCGCTCATAACTTTCTGGATGGTACGAGTCTTTGTTGTCAAAAAGCTTACTAACATTTCAAAAGTTTCAGGAAGGAATTTCATTCTTACGGTTTATTACTGATATCAATATAAAAACGCCTTTTTCTTTAACAACTGAAATTAGCAAACAATCTATAAGCAACCGTTTCAACGGTTTCATTTAAAAATTTAACCTCTAAAGATTCAAAGCTATACACAATTGTCTTTTTAGTTGAAGTCATGAGGCTGGGTACATTGTTTTTCTCTAATCTTTACTTCATATTCTTTACATTCTCAACCATAGCCATTATAGGAACCATTATTCCTCAGAATTGTCAGCTCTGGTACTATTTTCATCTACATGTAGATAAAAAATGATTTATACCAACATTGTTGAGATTAGATTTTTGTTGTTTCTGTTTGTTTTGTTCTTTTCTTTCTCTGGCTTTTTATGTATTTAATTCTGAAGTTTAGTTTTTCCTCGCATTAAACTTCTAGTTGTCAAATATCTATCTTCTTGCAAAATTTCAAGATAATTCAAATGTAATTTTTTTTTTTTTTTTTTTTTTTTTTTGCAGTTTTTTGCCAGGGCTGGGTTTGAACCCGCCACCTCCGGCATATGGGGCCGGTACCTTACTCCTTTGAGTCACAGGCACCATCCTCAAATGTAATGTTTTTGTTCTTTAAATTTTATGGCCTAAATGTAATTAATTCAGTATAAATCTGTTGCATTTTCAAGGGTATTTTGTCTGATGTTAGTAATGCCTATATACGAAGAAATTCTGTTTCATCTTGTATTACTTTTCAACTTATATAAATATCTGATAACACCACAAAAGTCATGTTGTCTCTTACAGTTTCTAGTTACGCTCTTTCTTACTATTTCTATTAAATATCAATTTATTATTCATATATTCTTCCTTTAGTTGAAAGTTCTCTGCTGTTTCTAGACATTTCATTTGTGACTATCATAACCATTAATTAATCTATCACATTACTCAGCATAGTCAATCTACATTTTACTTTACCTGACTAATTGAATTTCAATTTGTAAAATTGAAATTTAGAGAGATTTTTCTTTGGGTAACATGTAGCATGAATTTTATGTTTCAGTGGTTTTCAACTGGGAGTTTTCCTCAGAGGACATTTGGCAATGTTTGGGGACATTTTTGGCTGTCACAGATGTATTGACATGGGAGGAGGTTAGAGGGGCCGCAGAATGCCTTCCAATGCACCAGGAGGCCCCCACCATAAACAATTCTCCTCCCCTACCATAAATAATTTAATATCTACAATGACTGGTAATAGTATCAAGTCAAAAAACTCCTCCCTATCTGAAAGAAAATATTAAAACATTACCAGTGATTCTGAGTTGCATGACTTGTTCATATCATTGACATTGGTGCATGGATTGAATCAGAATATTAGTCTGTATTAACATTCAGGGGGCTTACAGTCAATTCCATGAATTGACTTAGTTTGTCAACTGTTTCAGACCTGGGACCATAGCTTTCTGTCATCATCATGGGTCTATCATGTTTAACATTAACAAGGCCAATGTCAATGCCGTCATATTTATTATCTTCAGGTGCTACACAAAATAGACCTCTGAATAAAAATAATAAATAATGTGCAAGGTCCATATACAGTTAACACCTACACTCACTCACATTCATACATTCCCCCCAAAATCTTAAAAACAAAATTCAAGCATCACATCTTATTTTTTTTAATTCCCAATGTGAGCTTCTCAGCTTAGTTTGGGGAAACAGAGACTGGTTCTCCAGAGAAACAGTGATGTGAATGCTGGTGCTGAGTTCTCCAGCTCACCCTTGGAGCTGAGCTAGACCACTGCCCAGCAGGGCTATAGATCTTAAGGATCCTTTGTGCTTTCATGTCTTATGGGAGGATAGACTCCAAGTGCTGCTTAAAACCAAACCATGTAAGTCAGCCACCATTGCCCTAATCTCTAAAAGAGAATTTTGAAGCACTTCTAAATACTTCTATTTCATTTGTAACAACATAGTCACTCAAGTTACTTTTAGCAATGGAGACCTATTGTACGTAGACCTAAGCATGAGGACACAGGAGAACACAAAAAGCCAACAGTCAAGGGATGGCCCCAGGAAGACACATGTATGAGCCATCAAATAGAGTACCAGAAGCTCTAGAAAATTCAGAAACTGGATTTTGTGAACTTTGTGATTGCTTTTGACCACAACTGTGATCCAGCTACTCACTAAGAGGGAGGTTGGCAAGTCTGGGAGAATTTGGAGTGATAACTTGGAAGGTAACATATCACTTGATATTAAGGTGGTGGAAGAAGGGACCTGGCATCAACTGATTTCCACTACAAAGACTGACTAAATTAATTTACGTGGTGTAAGTTTCTATACTGGCATGGGTTTTTATGAGCAGATGCTCAACTTGGGACAGTGAACTAGGAAGTTCTTCTACAGTTCATTCATTCCGCTGACATTCTTTGAGTGTCTACCCTGAGGCAGACATTGTGCTTGGTCTTCTGTTATCATTTCATTCATCTCTAAAAATAATACAGAAAGGCTGATAGGATTATTCTGCTTTCATAGAAGAGGAAGACAAGGTTGAAAGAGTAGAAGTGATTTGCCTAAAGTCACAGAGTGACAAAAGTTGAATTTAAGTCCAGATTTCATGAATTAAAAAACTCTCATTAATTCCTTAAAAAGCAAAACCACAACTATACTTACAGAACTCAAGAGTTCAACAGCGCGTGCCTCACATGTGGATTGCACATAGTAGGTGTTTCTACATGCTTTAATGAATTTGATTCTGTAATATTGATTTTGCATTTCAGTATACAGAAAGATGTGAACACTTAGCTGGTTGGATCAGAGCAACTTCACTGCTTCTGTACCTTTGTGGTTGGAGATTTTCATCAGATGGATAAACTTCCCATCTAGGGGTTTTTATTAAATAATCTAAGCTCCAAGGCAGCCGTGTCTCATTGACAGTCACACAGAGAAAGGAAATATTCTGTGACCACGGTCCCATTGTACTTCCAACTTGAATATCTTTATTTAGTTTCTGGAAAGTACCAATGTATAAAAGACTCCATTTGGGAAAAGAAATTCCTAACTTAAAAACAAATTAGAAAGCCTTACATTAGATGGCTGGTGATTTTACCTTGGATCAAAACAATCTAGGGCTGAGTAAAAATTAACTGTTTCAAATAAATTCATCTACTTTGACAGAGTTTAAGATAGAAGGAGAGAAAGATAGCCTTCATCTATTTTGCAGATAAAATCCCTTTATGATACACATACATATTTCATATCTTCACTCAAGAGGTCTTTAGAATAAATGTTGGAACAGAAATATATACAGCAAGTGTGACCTGAGAAAGAAGATGAAAATGAAATAAAACTCTCAAGAGCCAAAGGAGAGACTCAAAAGTAGTGCTAGAGATTGACCAGAAAGTCAACTTACTGGGGAAATGATTAGCACAGGTATTATAATTTTCTGGGGAAATGTGTACATGTGGCCAGCCAAACCATAGTAAATCAACAGTACAGCCAGAGTTGGAAGTTCCATTAGCCATTGGTTTCAAGGAGGTCAGCATTTTGAAAAAGGCAGCTCAAATATATATGAAAAACAATCCTCTCTGAAGTGGGTGTGTGCTCATGGCATCCTGCGCTAAGTAAGCGACCTCTGCTGCCACCCCTTCACGGCACATGTGGTGGAGAAATCACTGGAGTTGGCTGCTTTTGCCACTAATAGCTGAGCACTTGGCCTTACCTGTGACAAGACTCTTTGACAGAACTTCTTTTGAACTGATTTGTAACTGTTCCACCCTCTACCTGTCACAGGAGTCAGACTTGAAATCTTCCATACCCTGAAGGGTAAGGGATCCCTAAATTAAAGAAATATGTTTTCTTTTTTTCCACGTTTCTTGCCCTGGGGAAGTATACACACGCACACACACGCACACACATGCACACACACGCACACACACGCACACACACGCACACACACGCACACACACGCAGAAAATGACCGAAGCTTCCTGTCTGTTCCATCTGTATTGATCATGTGTGCTCAAAATCTGCAAAGGTTTTCAGACCTTTAATTTGTTTAACAGCTTGATTCTAACATTTAAAAAATATCTGGATATATCCTAACAGGCTAAAATAGAATCTACTTTTATTTCCTCTTTTGGAAGAATCTCCATATAGTGAAGGAGACACAATTTATAACATGGGCTATTTTGGTAATTTGTCAGCTATTGAAATTTCCATTTGGCTTGAATTGGCTCTATAAAAAGAAAGAAAAAAAACATCTCTCATAGCACCTGTAGAATCAAAATGGGGCTACGTTCTGTCAAATGCACTTGGCATAGATCAAAATTTTAGGACACCAAAATAAAGAATGAAGCGGACAGATGGTGAAGAAAGGTAGAGAAGCAACGAAAGGAGTTTTCCAAAGAGAAAGAGAAAAACAGAGACCTGCAAAGATCAAGTAAGGAATACATACAATTCTCTTAGTATTATCTGAAACATTGAAATGTGCTATCAGCACCTCACTATGCAAGTTCTTCATGCTGATGTTTGCTAATTGGTCTTTCAGAAAAGATGCATTTTCAGAACATTTTGATGTGTTTAATTATCATCCTATAAGGTGCTTATGTCTCGAAATTTAGAGAATTAGAGTATTCTTCGAAACAGAAAGAGGCTGACACGTGGCTTTGGATAGAAGTTGTTTCAAATTTCCAGAAAGGTTTTCTAGGTCAAAGCTAGCTGATTTCAGTTAATTTATAAATAGATCCCAAGATTGTGAATGATGTTCCATTTGATTGTGTCTTCATAACTTCAGGATTCCTACTTGAAAATTAAAGAATTTTAATGTCATGATTTGCACAAAATGAATCTAATTCTTCAGCTACTTTCAAGGTTCACTTGATGCCTTGACTTCATACATAGCAGTCATTTGTCAAGAAAATTCATGTACATAACATTGAGATCAATGCCTCCCATGGAACCTTGGGGCACACACACATTCACACATAACAACAGTAGTAAAAGTAATTATGAAAGTAGATTTCTTCATAGGACTGGTTTTAATGAGGAACAGATAGAAGTCGTAAGGTTTATATTTGATTCTGGTGGATGGCTGTTGAAGAAATCTGCTATAATTACTATTTTTATAGTTTCCAAACTCCAAATTCCCAGAATAAATTGATCATTATTTCTTGTAAACTTAGTTTATCTAAGTGCTTTCCTTGGACCACTCACATTAGGGGTCCTTGAATGAATGAAGTGATTCTCTACGTTTATTATTACCTGTGGCATAAATGGGCAACTCTATTTGAGAATAGTCTTTGTTTCAAAGAGGAAGAGTCCTTGATACAAACTTAGGGTCGGGGTGCCAAATTCAGTCCTGGTTTTCATTGACCTGTAATTTGTCTTGAAATACAACTCTCTGTATTTCAGAGCAAGGTCCCATATTAGAGTGGACTAGTTTAGAACTTTGTTTCAAGCAAAGCGTAGCAGGTAAGATCATACACATCGGAGCCTGAAGGTACCAACTTCAATCTTGGTTTCACAACTTCTAGCTGTGAACATGGAAAGGTATTTGAATGCCTGCATGCTGAAAGGGATTATTTTTAATATTTTGTTACATTTTAGTGTTTTGATATTTCTATTTTTAAAAGACCATAAATTAATCAGGTATCAAAACTCGCAACATGGAAAAAGTAAAGAAACGAACCATTGCCTGGAGAATTAGATTACGATGAGGTATTGATCTAGAGAATTCAAATCTAAAATTTCAAATAGTCATTTTTCCTCCGTTTATGGAATTCGAAAAAGGGTTGAGTTACCAACCAATGAGGCAGTTACTTACTCAGTGCTAAGGACAGGTGCCACACTCTTATGGATTGAGGGAGATTAAATGTGATGGTCAAAACAGGAATTGCTTTACTCTGTCAAAGGGAGTCTCATTGTGAATACAATACAAAGCAACTTAGTCACCTCCATCTTTTCTCAAAATGAGTTAAAAAAGAAAGTCTTTCAGATGAAGACCTGTACATCAAAGGCAGACCTGTAGTCTTGGTTGTCCTTGGTTAGTTCAGCAGTAGCAGCCAGCATGATAACAGAGAAATACATTTTCCAAACTCTCAGCAGAAAGAAAAGCAAGAAGAATGATCTTTGACCAACAAGAAGGATCTGAAGGAAAAGCGACACCGTGATGTCCATGACTTGTCCATGTGAGGGAAACTTTCTGTGTTTGAGACTTTCCCCTAATCAGGCTGCATGAAAACCTACTCAGAGAACTGTCACTGTGAAGTGGCCAGAGCTGTGTTAAGTGACGCAATGATCCAGGTACTGGGCATCTGAAGGCAAATCAGACTGCCTGTTATCTGAACCAGGAATATACTCACATTTGTAACATTTCAAAAGCAGTATTCTATAAATCGCCTATACAGATGTGGAAACATCCGTACCAATAGGCGGGTAACACCTCCGGAGAAAATATATTTCTTTGCAACTTTCTTGACAACTGTTCCATCATTACTACCTGCTGAAAACCTTTGTTAAGGAAAACCTCACCACGTCATGGGGACATTTATAATTGTAACAGTCTTGGATTTAAAAAAAAAATCCATCTTTTGTCTGTTTCCTGAATGATCCAGAGGCATCTTCAGATAGAACCACCCACATCCCAGCTATAAACCATCTGCACCACAGCCAGCTGTTAAAGCTGAGATGTCGTCATAGTCTGTAACTATTACCAAAGTGTCCTAACTTCTTTCTCAACATCTCGAACTTTTTTTTTCCCCACTAGGCAGTTGCAAGCTTGGAAAATTCCCAGCATCAGTTGTGCCAGAGTTAAAAATCACCTAACACCCACATAAAGATTTTTTCCCCTCCTTTATGAATTGAGCTTTAAATCTTTTCCTTGATTTAGTGAGAAAATAAAATGGGGCAATAGTCAATGTCTCATTTGTATATATTTGTATGGATTCTGTACCCTGAAGGATATCACCAATCCAAGGAATGTAACCATTAACCCATAGCTAAACAGTTTCCAAAAAAAAAAAGCCTTTTCAAGGGATAGCTTTTAAATGCCCAAGGAGCTCAATTGAACGGCAGAGATATTTGAAATATACACAAACATACAAGCCTTTTAGATAAACACATTTTCAGGGAGCTTTTGATGAAAGTGATAAGTTACATTCTGTACAACTACACACACTGTATTTTATTACCCTTCAGTAGACACTTATCAGCTATAAACGCTGGGTGATTTAGGCTAGGAATCAACCCTGAGGGAAACAGTGGGAGGACGCGGAGACTCACAGCTCTGTACATCAACATAAACCTGAGACTCGATTTTATTTTCATTTATTAAAAAGGTCTGTGGTCCGCTTCTGCAATTTCAAATCCATTAGCTTCCTGCCCCCTTTAGGAAAAAAACGGAAGGCAACTGGAGATTTTATGGACTGATTGCTGACGGCTAGGCTACTGCTGTATTGGTTTTGAGTGGAGAGTCCATTACAGATACATTATCCATAAACCATGTTTCCAGGGGAACCTGTAGCTTCCAATCTGGCTGAAGAATGAGAGAAGAGCTGGCTTGGTCAAAGGGGGGTTGGGCAAAGGGTCAGGTCTCCTGGAAGCTCACACAGGGTAGGCACTGGTATAAATTATAAACTTTCTCTCTACTTCCACATAATTACATCTCAAATGCACGATGGTTGGATTTTATTAACCAGCCACCAGATGAGCTTGGAAATCATATCAGCAGTAGAGTACCGTGGGAGTTTTCAACCCTCTCCCCTGCCAGGTACATTCAAACAATATATCTGTCTGTCTTTCAAACCCCCTATTTCGTGCCACACGTATTTAGTAGCTCACTCTGTGTGTGTGTGTGTTTGTGTGTGTGTGCATGTGTGTGTTTGGCCTAGTTTCCTCTATACCGTTTAAACATTTTTCCACAAAGATGAACAAATATTTTAATGCTCATAAAATAAATGAAAATACAGTTTCATTAAAAAAAAAAAAGTGGGCAGCGCCTGTGGCTCAAAGGAGTAGGGCGCTGACCCCATATGCCAGAGGTGGTGGGTTCAAGCCCAGCCCCGGCCAAAAACTGCAAAAAAAAAAAAAAGTTCAATGTCTCCAGGGTGACTGTTCACTTTTCCTATTCCCTAGTTGCTGCCTTTGTGAAAGGAGACAGCTGAATCATTGCAATAATTAGTACAATAAAATTGGCATTCGTGGAACAGGAGGCTTGTCTGGGGGCAATTCCCATTGAGTTTTGAATTCTGATTCCCTTCGTAGTTCATGCATGGCGCAGAGTAGATGACCAAGAAATGTTTTAAACTGAGCTAGATTGTAAGTGGAATTAATTCCGTGAAACTAGCCTAGGCATTCTTAAAAGGGAAATATATTTCCCTGATGTTATTAACACAAAGGCTGTGTTTGCTTAGGCAGAGTACAGGGAAGAATTTAGTTTTGTTAAAGGTTATTTTAATTCACATCGTCGTTCTCAATCTTCTGTCCACAGCAGTGGTCCCAAACCTTTCTGGCACCAGGGACTGGCTTCATGAAAGACAATTTTTGCATGGAACTGGGGTTGGAGGGGTGGTGATGGGACAGGAGGGGAGCTCAGGTGGTGATGTAGTTCAGCCCTGTTCCTGGCAGGCCATGGACCACAGGCCTAAATATTTCCCCCTCTTCAGCCTGATGTTTCTACTTCGATTTGCCAGTGTACATCTAACAGGCAAAGAAAGAATCATGAGGTGAGTGCACGTCCCCTTTCCTCCATATCTGGCTTTTGTCTAAATAGTGCGATCAGGTAGCCCAATCCGGTTTAACTGAGTGTTTCATCGATTCATCCATGAATCCCGTCCACCCATCCTTTCTGACAATTATGTTAACATGTTGGTCTTCTTGGGGATAAAAATTAAGGTCTGTAGTCTCTTCTTCCATTTGCTCCCCTCTGCCTTGGACAAAACACTGGACCGTCCCCCTCGGCCTTTCTAAGCTGCCAGTTGCTTTAGAGTTCTGCTCTGTGTGTCCCTTTATGTAACACGTTTAACTAAATCAGGGGTGAGTTTAAACGTCCCTGGTGGCTCTGTTGCCTTCATGCTCATCAGCGAGGAGCTGCAGCTCTTTATTCATGTGGTGCTGAAAAGACTTTGAAGACAGAGCGTCACACCCTCCCCACCTCTTCTTCCCCGTGACCCACCCTGATGGGAAAGTTTGCAGTCAGGGCCCCTCATCACAGAGCTGTCAATCACCAGCCACGGTTGCCCCATCAGGGCTCAGGGTGCACGCGGGCAGGCCTGCTAACAGGAGCTGTTAACGAAGATCGGCTGACCCTTTGCTCTTTAAAGATGCTTTAAATTCCATCCTTTGATGCCCTTTGCCCTTCCACAGGGTGATATCAGCCCGTCTTAGATGAGACAGCCCAATGACAGTGCAATTATTCTGCCTTATGGCACATATGCTTACAACTCAGGCCTTAAAAATTTTAAAGTTCCTTGTGGCCACAGCAACCTGGGTTTGTATCCATCCGAGTCATGGCATCAAAAAAAAAAAAAAAATTAAAATTCCATAGAAGCGGCCATCTTTTCACACACACTGAATTTCTAGAATGTGCTACATTCCTTAGTCATCCTATCGATTTATCAAAAAAAAATTTTTTTTTCTTAAATTCCAACATGGTCTTTCTTGGTGTGGCCTCTCCTAAACTAGTGAAGGTTCATACAGGTGGGATTAGCTGCAGGAATTAGTACCTTTTATCCAGCACCCACAACTCTAATATCGTAAGTAGCATTGAGGAAACCAGTAAAGCATTTCCAAAATGGGAGGCCCCAGAACCCTTATTATCTGTCGTCACGTTACCCCTCAACAAGACCACAAACCCAGGCAGTAAAAACTGGGAGTCTGTGGTTCCCTCCTAACCCAGAGGGACGGGAGAACAGAGGGAGCGGTCGTGCTTTCTTTGTGCTTTTTAAGGGAACCCATCATGAAGTCAGCCTTTCCCCGCTGGTCCTGTTTCTGACGCTGCGCCACAGTGGGTCAGTCTTCTCTGGATACGTGTGCTTTGTCACGGACACCATCCACTTAGCTGCGGTTAAAACTTCATTGCCAACCCCTTCCCTCTCTCCCTGAAAAAGAGTCATTTCACTGCAGGGTGGTGTGTGTGTGAGAGAGAGACAGACAGAGAGAGAGAGAGAGAGATAGAGAGAGAGAGTGTCTTATCCTGCCAGCCTCTGTACATACTGATCCTTTTAAGCACAGACTTCACCTGACGATCAGTTTCTAAGACTATAATTAGCATCACCAATTATCTCTTACAATCTCATTTTAAGAGAGTGCTTTTTGTGAAAATAAAATGGCAAAAAAAAAAAAAAAAATTCTTCCATTATCACCGCCATTGGAAATAGCTTTTGCACAAAGGCGGCATGGAACATTGAAAGCTGAGATGCCTGGTGATGGTAGTGGCTGTGTGTCCTTAGCCCAGAATTCATCCTAGACTGGGTGAACAGAATCCAAGCCTACTCCAGTGGGTAGAAGAATTTAATGCGATTGGAAATGGCTCTGGACACTCTCTTTCAACTGCTTCATTTTCCAGAGAAATGTATTGTGTCTCAGTGAGGTTGGAAGGCTTGCTGAAATTTAAACAGCTGATGAACAGCAGAAATTAAACAAAAGCAGATCTCTGGATTGCCATCTGTCCGGAGCATCTTCTCAGGCCCAACCTCAATAATTCTCAGCAAATTGTCCTCAAGGGGATGAGAGATGCCCGGGACGGCTAACATAAGCGTTGTCTACTTTTTATAGCAGCATTGGTTTCCCAGCGAAGTTTTACTGAGCCTAATATAAAAATGAGCTTGATCTGCATGCCTGGTTGCACGTTCAGTGGTAAGAGGACGGCGGGGTGGAAATGGAAATATTGTTATACAATATTTAACCCACAGGGTGGATAATCTTGGTGCTTTTATTCGCAGTGTGGTTCTACTGATTTCTCAGCTGTGTGTTTTTGTTTGTTTACTGGTTTTCACTGAGGAAACGGGGACACATGTTCTTTGTAACCAGGAGAAAAATGCGTTGTGTCGGACATTAAAACGCAAATAAGAGGCCGATGACAGATACACCCAGGCATGCGAGTTCAACCTCTTTTTCGCCTCCCTGGCAATACCGCTGCCATGCCGATTGCTTAGCACATAATTAGCCTTGATACGGGGAGCCCACGGTTCTAGGTGCCACTTACCACATTTCCTGTGTATTACTAAACATTTCAAACGGAGACAGAGAGAAAGCAGGAGAAAATGATTTCCACTGGCAAAAAGGCTTGCACTTTTTTTTTTTCTGTCTCCTAAAAGGAAAGAGGAAAAATAAAGGCAAATTGCTGCTCTGATAAGTGACTTCTTTTCTAGAACTGTCCCTGCTACTTTCTCATCCTACTTTCAATAAAACTCGATGATGCAAAATACCGCTTGGCTTCTGACGCTGCAGTCCGTCCGCTTGCAATGGAAATGCTTTCTTATTTTTTAGTTTTATTTTATTTTATTTTTTTTAAGAAACGGCTGCGTATGAAAAGCAAACCGGTCTTTGCCAGTTTTGGATAAAAGCATATTTATTTCCAACCAATTTGATAGCTGCAGTTTTCGGTAATTGAATTTTCTGTGGTCAGAAAAGCAGTAATCTTAGAAACCAAATAAATATTTTTTAATAAAATGGAACACTGAGAAACCCTATAATAATGTCAAAAATGTAGCCACTTATGGATGGATAAATATTTTAAGAAATTTACATTTCACCCAAAGCTTTATGCTTCTAGCTTCCCTGGAGATTTTGAAGAGCGGAACATTTTGCTTTGGGAATGGAACAATGTAGGGCTTAGATGAAATATACACACCCTATAGAAACCTTTCCGGTT
>NW_003852413.1:9958453-9968197 GCF_000181295.1 Otolemur garnettii
CATTCAATGGCTTGTATTCTTTTGAGTGTGAATAAAAGTCCTTCACAAACTATGAAGAATGGCCCAGGAGAAAATAATTTAAATAGATTACAAGCATGATTTGGTAGGGGACATAAAAACTTAAAAAACAAAGATGATTAGATTTTTCCTAGACCTATCCCAGGATTTTTCTTTCTTTTTAAATCCCTGATCACAGGTTTCTTCTTAGATACATAGACATGTATTAATTCTGGTTAATGTTTAAATATGTGTTTTTCTTCATGTAGCTTACATATTTCAGCTCCAAAGATTTAACGCATTTCTCTGTGATGTAAGATGTCTGATATACGTAGTCAATGAATGAAAAAGAATTAGCAAGCGTGAGGGTGGCCACATTTTAGCGTACAGAAATTCCATGCAGGAAGCAAGATGTGGCAGATACGATATTAATTTCTGGACTATATCATACAAATACAAAAATGTTATGATAGAGGCATCCCTCCTGTCCAAGTAGGGAGCAATGACGTGATTGAGCAGTGACATATAGATAGCCAATAATAATTAGAATCAGAATAATTAGAATGTATGAATTTGAAAGTAGATGTATGTATACACCATAATAATTTGTAAAGCAAATTCCACCTATACTCACTTTATGGGCTGAAAAGCTAAGATTCAGAATGCTTAAGAAAATGTCTTTTATATCTGAAAATCACTTAATGAGGACCTCACGCCTCTTATTTGCACTATGGGATGGACTTCCAAAGTAGGGGAAATAGTTCTCCACCTGGTCAAGTTCTAACAGATTCATGTTAGAATTATCCTTTGCCCTTGGTAATATTCCAACAACTGGCAACCGTTAAGTATCTGAGTGGTGGTACAGCAACTTAGGGTGCAGACTCAAGGCTCTGAAATCGCACTGCTTGGCTTCACATTCTTCCTCTAGCTACTTATCAGGGATTGTGACACGTTTCCTAAACTGTCATGGGCTCAGTTTCCTTGTCTGTAAATTGGTGATAATCAAACCCATCTCCTAAGCCTGTCATAAACTCAAGGATTCCAATCACATTGAAAATGCTTGTTTTTAAAAAAAGATGTGTTATTTTTATATAGTTTCTTAACAAATGCTTGCTTTTCTCACTCCACTGGACCCGCTTTAGAGGGTATGGTGTCTGCAAGCAGTTTACTGTGTCAACGTCCAGGTGGGGTACGCTCGTCTAGTTCAGGCAGTTACATGTTTTAGTGTGATACTGCTTTTTTCTTTGGAAGCATTCACGTTCCAGTCTTGGCTCCCCGAAAACCTCTGTGGCAGATTTTAGGTAATTACCGACTTCAGACACTAGCTTGTTTGTTGTTCTCATTTTTATCAACTATAAAATTCATATACGATAGACCAGATAGATGCAGATCCGTCCGTATTTCCCACTGCATGCATCGTATTGTACGAGTAACCAGTGGTAGGCAATGTTTCTGTGCAAACTGAATGATTTCTTACCATTTTTATTATGGAAATACAGGATTGCGTACGTCTACCAGCCTCTAATCAGGATTGTTTTCCTAAACCACCAAACAGTAAACGGCACTTAAAACCTGGTGGGAGGAAGGAAAGCAGATCATTATGGAGTTGAGAACGGAACAGAGGTCAAAAAGAAGTTGGCGGCACCCGGCTTGTTACAGCGATCTGCTGAAGACAAAGGGTGGGACACCGCAAATGGCAGCAGAGTGCTCTCCATTTATTCAGACCCGTGTTGTGATGGAAATTTCTTGTGAAAGGAGGGCAAAGACCAGCGTGGAAAGCCTAATGACTTGGGTCATGCAGAAACTTAAAAAATTCCTCCCGAAATACATCACAAGACTGAGAGGCCCCAAAGAAACCACCGGGCAATGTTTCTGATATTGTGAAGGCAGACCATGGCATTGCCCAGGTACCTTCCAGTGCAGTAGAAAGGCCTGTGAGATAAGATCAAGATTTGAAAAATAAAATAGCCCAGCCTAGGCCACGATTTGGATTATACTGTAGTTATGGTTTTCCATTACCTCTCACAATAGGGTCATTGTCTCTAACTCCATATTTGACTGGCTCTACAGGCTCGCTGTGACAATGCCTCACCTTGCTGAATATGTTTTTAATCTTCAGGGCATGGAACATGCAATCTTCATTTAAAATTCAATGAATACATAAGCATTTCCTAGACCCAACTTCCCATGTCACGATTTTAAACATATAGATTTTTTTTTTTTCCCATAATGATTGCATCCTGGGTGTTTTTGTTTGTTTGTTTTTTAAACTTTTCTGGAGGCAGTAGTGGTCACAGTTTCAGAATAACTGCGAATGTGTATTTGGGGGGAGAAATGGGAGGAACAGTCACAGTCTTATTAGTGGATCCAGACCTGTCCGCTGGCCTGGAAACTTCTTTTATTCTTCTGCATATGTGTTTGTTTTTGCTGATTCAATTCATTATTCAATTAAATTAGTCCCAGTTTAATAATATCGACCTCCCTCTAGCCTACCCCTTTAATGTTAGTGAAAACTAAAACCCAGGTGGTTTTCAACATGACACTAGCTGGAAATCAGTTATGAAATTACCTGTTTATTAATGATGTGTCAGGAGACTGACACGCTAACGGCAGGCCCCGGCTGGAGTCATGCTAATATAGAAATAACAAGACCATATTATGTGCAATATGTATTCTATACAACTATAACTTTCTTTCCCTGGGGACACCCTTGAAATCCAGATGTTTTATCTCAAGATGTTAATCCCAGAGAGTGAAGATTTTAAAGTGTAATCAAGCAGACTCAAAGTCACTGTTTGGCCACACTTCCTCACTGGGGAGCCCACGTGAGCAAACATTTAGTACCAGATGTGCAAAGGATTAGTGTCGTATCAGTTAATTAGCCAGACAGCAGGGGAAAAAAGTCATTTTGCTATCACAAAAGTGGATTTAAAGCATGGCCTTGAAATGCGTGCTAAAGACCGGTCTGTTGATGAAGGTTCATGGTTAGGGAGCAAAATTAGAACTGATCTAAATTGGGGAAGAAAGGGGCATTTTATTAAAAATAAGGAATTTTTACAGAAGGGTTTTATGTTTTTTATCATAAAGAGCTCTGGCCACAGCACTATAAATAATATACTGGATAGAGTCATGCAGGCTCCCTTTTCTTTTTTTAAAGCAGACAAAAATGTACCATAAAGTTGATATTAGTAACAGGTAAAATAAACCAAGGACCCTTGCAACTTGGGTGGGGAGGAAGAGTTTCTTTTTTCCTTTTTTCCCCCCCTTTCCTTTTTCCCTTAGAGTATTTTATAAACTGACTCACACAGAAGATGGAGTGGAGAAATAGCAACAATCTGATGATTCTATGTGACTGCAAATAAATCCCACTATTTAACTAGCTACTGAGTAATTCGGACAAAAATACTCGCTTAAACCCAATGCATCTCCACGGGTGCATTGGCACAGAAGAACTTGCTGCGCCCCGATTTTAATTTCATCATCTCTTAATATAAATATGTTATCTTTCAGCATCATCTCCCATCCTGAATGCAAGTCCAATGGGGAGGACGTTTGTGTCAGCCCACAGCTTTGGAGTCTGTGAAAAGAAATCAGAAGCCCCAAATGTCTTTAAATCAGATAAGTTCTGGTTGCTAAGTACCAGGGCTCTAATACAAAACGGCAAGAGAATTCAGAGCCTATCAGCCTGCTTTTACAAAAGAAAGGGAAAAAATCATTATGGTTTTTACTCACGTTGACTTCAAATTGCGTTCTGGCAATTTCCCTGCATGTAGAAACCCTTCCCCATGGCACGGAACAGATGCTGACTTCTTAAGTGTTGGTTGGGGTGGATTTGGCTGGGGCAGATAATTTGTCTGGGTAATTAATGAAGCTTGTTGGCTTTTGTGCTAGGAAAGCCAGGCAATGGCATCACCCACTACCCGGAATTTAATTTCTAAAGAGGTAATGAGGTGGCGAAGGAAGCTTGCCTTTCAGCCCCAGCGTCACCCTCTCTGTCTTCCCTAACCTCTGATTAGGCCTTTGATGTCCTCATGTCATGCTTTACTTAAGAATTTTTTTTTCCTTAATTCCAGGTATCACATTATACTATTTGCCTCTCTCCCTCTAGATTGCTATAGTCTGGACCTTTTATAGTTGCGCCTGGGAGCCAAGGGTCTGGTCTTTATGCCATGGTTAGTACGCATCAAATATGGGATATTCTACAACAGCTTCTGGTTGATAATTCATTTTTCTTAAGCATTTTCTCATTTAATATTTACAACAGGTTTTTGAGATAGTCATCATCTATATCAACAATCCCTAGTTTATCTTTTTTAAAAATTAAAACATAGCTGTGGGGCAATGTCTGTGGTTCAAAGGAATAGGGCGCTGGCCCCATATGCCGGAGGTGGAGGGTTCAAAACCAGCCCAAGTCAAAAACAGCCCCAGTCAAAAACAGCAAAAACAAAAAAAAAATAGCTGTGTACATGAATGCAATTATGGGGTACCATGTGCTGGTTTTATATACAATTTGAAATACTTTCATCAAACTGGATGAGATAAATATCCTTTCATCACAAGGATATTTATATCTTTCAAATATAAATATATTAGCACAATAACTAAGAAAATATGGTGAAGGATATGTTAACCAAAGATAAAACAATCCCTATTTTAAAATGCAGAGTTATTGAGGCTCAGAGGAGTAATAGACTTTGCTTAACAACCCAAGTGGATGAGACAAGGAGAAAAATTTGAACTCAACTCAAATACATCAAACCTTTATTTTTTCTGCTGCCCAGACACACTGCTGGGCCAGCAGGAACAAAATCCCTTAGCCACCTGTGACAGGAGGGGATTCTCACTTGGTCAGGTGCCACCATAAAACCAAAACCATCATCTTTGAATTTAAAAGCTCAGTTCTTGAAAACAAAGGTCCTCTCCTGACAAGAAAATGTTTCTATGTTTAAATCTAGCTTCTTAATTAGAAAATGCTTTTTCAATTTAGACCCAATTTAATGGGAACCCAAGGGTTGATAAGTCCTCAAATAAAGCACAATTAAATCAAGTTTCTAAAGAGGCAGTAGTGATTTGGAATATTCGTTGGAGCCTAAGGGATGCATAAAATCTACATGGCTATTTACATAATTTTTTTGTAATTTCAATCACAAATATGCCCTTGCTGTTTTCTCGAATCTTTATTTAATAATGACTATAATAAAATTAAGTTTATCTTCACTGCCTTCCTCTTGGTGCCAAGCAGCCAAAATCAGCAATCCATTTTTTAAAAAATTCCTTTCCAATACACACCCCAGAATAGAAAGAACATATGACTTTGTGATGCTTATATTTATGGTGATTCAAAAGCACCAACTCCCAAACAAAATTGGGACAATTATGAGCACACTGGGATTACTGGGATTACTCTTTCAGTTAAAGCAAGTGATGTGTTCTTGGATACCCTAATTTATAGGAATTTAAAATCTTACAGAAACAAATTAAAAAAGAAATGGTCCCATGGTACTCTTTTTATAGTTCATTTCCAAAAAGAGTCTCCCCTCTCCATCCCAGAAATACCATGTTTTTAAATTCAAAGGCTAGAAAAAGATTTTAGAGAATAATTTAGTCCAAGGAGTACTTAGTGGGCAGGTTGGTGCTTACAGCCAGTGTGAGAATGATTCTAAACAAAAGCCAGTGTCCACTGGAATTCAATGGCCAGTGTTCTGTGTCCCTACGAATGAAAAGGGATTTCCTGAACACAACACCTTCCCTTATTACCTAAAGGATTTGCTGCATTTATGAGATGAATGTTTGTTTCTGTTTTCTCTATCTTAGACGCCTGGGTAGAACATGATTCAATTAACACCAAAAAAAAAAAAAAACAAAAAAAAACCTAAAAACGACAAACAACATCCCTAAGATTTACTTCTAATTTTTCCACTCTCTCTTTTCCAGTATAATCAAACTTCATGTCCTGTTGATTGTGAGGGAACAACAACAACAAAAATACTGGCTGGTATTTAATGGCTCTCATACCCTTGGCCCTGATGTGAACTAAGAACGTTGCAAGATTTCAATACTCTTAGATCGTTTGCCATCTACATTCTACCCATCAATAGCTCTCCTATCCCACCACCTTGGGAACCATGATAGATCACTCTTCTGCCAAATTTATTTTTCTAAAATATAAATGAATAAGATATCCTTGAATATAAAAATACTTAAATTTAAGTATTACATATTTAAATTAATATATAGAATTTATGCACATACTAGTTAAATAGTTAATACCTAATAATTAACTATTAATAATGATATATCAATATGAAACTATGTATTATAATTAATAACAAACAATTAGCATGTAACTAGCCCATTTGACACCCTACAGTCCCGAACCAACCCAATCCTCTGCTCTCACATTCTCCCCTGTTGTTAACACAAACATTATAGGGGATGGTCTGGCAATAAGCACATTACTTTACTTTTTTAACATCTTTTTTTAATACTTAAAAATTTCTTTTCTTTCACTGAAACACTCTTTTCCCCTCTTTTCTTCTGGTCCCAAACCATCTACATGGTAAGATCTTTTTCACATATGACCTTTCTCTCTTTCAAATTCTCATGGCATTTATCGGTTTATTAATGGCACTAATCATCAGATATGGTTACATCTCTTGTAGGCCCCAGTGTGAAATGAGAAATTCAGGGCTCTTGTTCAAATGCTCTTAAGGCTTTCAAGATGGAGGCATTAGAGCTGTGATTTTCAACCCATGTGCTGTGACACACTAGTGTTCCATGAGAGGATCCTAGCTGTGCCTAAGAATTTTTTAAAGATCATTAATCAAATTATTTTCAAGAGACGTTCAAAGCACAGTAAGTATATTCAATTTTTTTGCTCTTATTTTTCATCAACATAATCTAAGTGTGCCATGGAAGATTAACTATAGGTTCAAGTGTGCCATGAGATTAAAAAGGTTGAAAACACTGCATTAGAGCATTAAACCGAGTGGCCCTTCTGAGCAAGAGGTCCTGTCAGGATCCATAGGTCACACGTCCTGGGCATAAAGAACTTAGGAGCACTTCTGTTTTTAATTAACAGAAAATCTACTATGGATTGGCTTGAGCGAACAATATTTGTTAATGAAATTGCACAGTTCAAAATTAGTGCCAGCTCCAGGCACAATTGGATACAAGATCCAGCCCCTGGCTCTACACTTTGCCCCATTCCAGGATAGCTATTGCAGACCCTTTCAGGATTTTCAGACTCTCCTTGTGTGATACAGACCTTACAGTAGTTTCAGATTGCTTTATTTTTTATTAATTCACTCATAGATGTATTTATTTTGGATGGAGTGAACTCATGCCAGAGTTCTTTCTGTTGACTGTTCTACTGAGTATTTGTTTTGCTCAGTGTTTTGGATTTTTATATATTGCCTCATCTTGAGTGGGTTTTTTTTTCTTTTTCTCTCTTCAGTACATTCTCTGCCTTATCAGTTGGATTATTATTCTCTCTACCTGTGGTTCAAGATTCCTAGAACAGTACCAGAATTTATATTGTCATCTTTCACCAGTGAGGTATCTTATTACTTATGTTCAGTTAATGATTTGACTGAGAAGTTATAATATTTCATGGGCTTAAAGCTATAGCTCCAGTTCTTCTTCCAATAATAATCTAGTGTATGTGTATCTTGTTGTAGGACACCCTTCCATACCACATATACGGATTCAGGGACTCAGAATCCTTCTACCTTATGACTTTGCCATCTCTTAGGTTCTCAGAATCTTCTGATAGCAGATGGGAAGCAAAGGGGTGAGAAGACACAGAAATATCCTAATCATCCTGGGTTGAATGGGAGGCATGTCACTTAGCCCACATCATATGAGTAAGAACTAGCCTGTTGGCCCCACTGGCATGCAGACAGCATTGGGAAAGGCATGTTCCCGGCTAGGTAGCCACCTTCTAGGGACCTTCTCTCTACCCCTTTAGCCACACAGCTTTACAGGCTCTTTGACCCCAGGGAATATTTGTTGGAATCTCTGCTTTTCTTCAGGGCCGTGGGAGACTTGCCGAGTCTCAGGCTTCATGCTGCAAGGCTGAACACTTGCAAAAGTGACGTCTTTCCCACTGTCTACTTCAGGGGGTTATCAATCTTTGACTTTCCATCATACACACTCCAGGCCTCTTCCTCTTGCATCTTGACCCTAGTCTAAGTACATCACTGTGTTCTTATTCGTGAAGACTGAGTCTCTACCCCATCCACGATCTAGTCAGTACAGTCAAGACAATGGGATTCAATAATTAGATTAGATCGATCAGGGCCCATTTCTGAAAGTGAAACCAAGGTCAATTCTGAACTAGATGGGTTGATAGCTCAAGGAGTGATGGAGATTACTTCATCACGTTACATTAGGATGAAGCCAATGGATGGTAAACTTCCCAGACAACCTTTCACACATCATCTGTCCCCGTCTGTCTGTATTATCTCTGGTCGTTCACGTTCTCCCTCACCTGTTAGAGTATACGCTTTCTCCAGATAAACCATGTACTAGTCTCATTTTTATGACATCAATTGAAAAAAATTAGGTTTTTGAAGAGGAAGGTTAGCACACTAAGAATTCAGTGAAATATTGAATTACAGCCGTTAGAAAGAGAGGAAGGCAGTGGGCAGGCCCAAATGCACTTGGAAGGGCCTTAGCTAAGGCAGCTGTAGGTCTTAGCTTTTTGACTTTAGTGGATCAGTGATTATTTTCCAATTCAGGATCATTCTAGGTAGGTTTTTCTACTTTGAACTCCTCAAGTGGAGAACTAAACTCACAACCAAGACTGCCTGACGGGAGGAGCTCGTAAGCAAGGCTTAGTCAGGAAAGACTACACTCGGAGTGGTGGCTTCCAGCAGAACAAGCTGGGAAGGAATGAGAGGAGAGGGATTCCTGCCAAACCAGCCCTTCAGTGGAGGCACAGACTGCATTGGCACCATGACAGCCTATCACAAATGTCTCACATTCAACCCCCAAATATTTGATTTCAGTTCCGAAGACTCAAATGCAGCTGGTTGGGATTTCCTCCTTGGTGTTTTCTATCCATCCCCATTGCTACTGGAAACAGTTTGCAATTCATTTGAGGATTCTTTACATAGGCCCGAAAGTATATGTGGCATTTAATTGAAAAACCACCAAATAAAGACTGCTGGGCCATGTAAAGGGGCCACCTTGCTGAGACTCTGAGCCACGTGCTTCCATGGCTTTACCCTAAGTGGATTTCAACACATCCAGTTTCCTGTTATTGAAAAATCATCCTTGCCACATTCCCACAACAAGGCACCTCAAGATGCTTATGGCTCCACTGGAAGTTCTGTGGGCAGCGAATTCTGACTGTAATATTATCTCCACTAAGCTATCAAGCTATCAGTCTAAGAGACAAAACCGCTACTAAATTCTAACCTGTTCAGAAAGAGCGGGAGCTGAGGGTAGAACTTTTCATTACTTATTTAAAAGAAATTGCTGTAAAGGGGAAAGAAGGGAGGAAGGAAGGGAGGGAGGGGTGGGGGGGAGGGAGGGAAGAGGTAAAGAAAGGAGAGAGGGAGAAGGAAGGAGGAAGGGAAGGAAGAAAAGAAGGAAGGGAGGCGAGGAGGGAGGGAAGAAAGGAGAGAGGGATGGAAGAAAGGAAGGAAGGGAGGTGAGGAGGGAGGGAAGAAAGGAGAGAGGGAAGGAAGAAAGGAAGGAAGGGAGGTGAGGAGGGAGGGAAGAAAGGAAGGAAGGGAGGTG
>NW_003852413.1:9969434-9976533 GCF_000181295.1 Otolemur garnettii
TGTGTGTGTGTGATTTATGCCACAAGCTAAGGAAAACAGTTCCATATTTGTGAGTCCCGGTTCTGTTTGGCCTTTGCTGGTTTGCAGGATTGGTGTCCTGCTGAGAGAGAGACAGTGCAAAGCTGTAACCGGCAGGAACAGTGCAGGCAACTGCAAAAGGCAGTGAGTAGGGCAGGGGGGAGATGGGTGATGAGGAAGGGAGAGGCACAGGAGCTAGGAGGTCCAATTGGCCAGGCGTGTCTCTGGGCACACGCTCTTCCCTGCCTTCTCTGCTCCAAGGCCATTTGAAGCTCAACAGAGAGGCAGATTCCTTTAGAGCTGGAAACCAGTGAACAATTAGCTGTCCTTGTTTTCCCAGGGAGCATCATTCTTTTTCCCTGGAGCTTTGTAGACTGGTAGTCTCTCTCTCTCTCTCTCTCTCTCTCTCTCTGCACAGCAAAGTCACCTTGCATTTATCAAATGCAAACGGGAGCCATCCAGAAGGGGCTTCCTTTCCTTCCTTCCTTCTCCCTGGATGTCTTAGTGGCACACACTGCCAAAGAAGGTCAAAGTCTCATCAATGTCTCTCTCGGGCTGATACCTATGGGGATGGCTTTTACTTTGCAGAGGATGAGCTTGTAGGGAGTTGAGAAGTTTAGCAGGATTAACTAGCTCAGGGTCTCAAGCTCATTAGTGGCAATCAGGGCTGAGGCTTTTATGTTCTGCTTTTCCACCTAGAGGGCTTTGCATTTGAGCCCAGCCCTCATTTAAACAACTAAGGAAACAGTGAGATAGAATCAGGTACCTTGGACTAGCCCCTGAGACAGAACAAGGACTTTGGAAAAAGTGGTGCAGTCCAAGTGAAGACTGGAGTTTACTTGAGAGTAGTATACAAATGCTCACGTCTTAGTTTTGACAGTTACAAAGATGATGCAATATGATAACTACCGAGGCAACTAAACGAAAAATCACTCTACCCCTATCATCCAAGTTCCAGAGACTGACAAGGTCTTGTTTCTCTGGGAGCTCAAAACAGGAGGATTTTGACAACTCTAGAGAGAGATTTTAGCCCGGCCAAAGGGGGCAGGTGGGTATCTAGTTCACTGTTCTCATCCTTCGAGAAGAAAAATTGATATTTTATATACGAATCCCAATTCATAGATGAGGAAATTAGGAGGCTGGGTACAAATGTTAAATTTCTTGCAGAGCGGGAAGATTCGTACTTCTGAGCCTTGAGTGAATCCTATCTTAACCCCAGTGTTTCTTGAAAAAACGTAAATACGATCTTTCCCCAGGAGCCGGCAGTCCTGCTTTTGAGAGTCGACTGCAGTCCTGACTTACCACCCATGTTCTTGCCAGAACCTCTAAATTACTTACATTATTACATCATCTTTCTTTGTGTATCTACTTGTCACATTGCATAAATACACCCTCGCTAGCTGGCTTCTTTAATCTTTTCTATCCACAGTATATATCACCAAAAAAAAAAAAAAATGACTTCACAGGAGACAAATTATTCCATAATAATGCGCAGAAGCATTTGAACCACATTCGGTCTCCATGACAATGTGAAAATATAAATGTCTGCTGCACAAAAATGAAAAGAAAACTGTGTCCTGGTGGTAAAGGAGAATGAAGTTAATTCAATACTTCAACCAGATTTTTCTTTCTTCTTTTTTTTTTTTTTTACCACTTTGTTCCCATAAGTACATGATGCAACCTTGCTGCCTTTTACAGCACACACACAGACAGAGAAATGGATATTTTTTCCGAGCTATTTGTCTCCTTTTCAGACACAACTACTGATTCACCAGTGTCTGGATGGAGCAGCAGCAGCAAGGGCGCCTGTGAACTTGAGTATAATAAAATTCTGGTCTAACAGTGTGTCAAATGTTTACTTTGGCTGTGCTGCCCGCTCAAATCCCCCTTTCAACTAATATTTTAAAATGTGGAAAGACATTAAAATGGAGATAAATTCAAAGCTCTTTCTGAAAGCGAACGTCTCTGACTCCGAAAACTCTGACTTCTGTCCTCCCGGCTGCATTCAAACTCCCTTTATTTTTGTAATTACCATGCCATGAAAGTTCAAGTTACCCACCTGCCTTTTGGTAACTACTAATTATACTCTGAAATAAAGGAGAAAGTGGAGGTCAGATATGCTTCCCGGCCACTCCTGTTTCGTCATTGACATTTGTAATGGGTCTTATGGGAAAAAAAATGAAATTAACCGGAATTAATCATTGATGCTTCATAGAACATAATATAATTAAGAGCTTAGGCTCTGCACCCAAGCAGTGATGCTCATTGCTAGCTGTTAATGGGAGCAATCTCTTGACCTCTGGTATTCTCAGTGTCTTTAGATCTAAAGTAAGGATAATCGTAGCACGAACTTTATAGAAGGATTAAATCAGATCGTGCATAAAAAACACTTCACGAAAACCTCCCACAAGGAACTGTGGAACTCCCTTGTGTTTAAAATAGTCCACTGTGAGATGTTTACTAATACCATTATGATTAATCCCTATTTATTCCTTATTTCCTCTAAGCCAGCTGATGTTCTAATCAGCAGAGATTGAAAAAAGGACCTACTCTCATGGAGCTTATATCCTAGTGGTAGAGATGGAACACTAAAAACCAAATGAATATGTAATTTTTGTTTTCATTCGTAGGTGCGGTACAGAAGAATAAACAGAAGTGGGGATTAGAAGGTCAAGTGCGTTATTTAGGGTAGCATGGCCGGGGGAAACCTTTCTGAGGAGGTGACAGTTAAGTAGACACCTACTTGAGGTGACGGATATTGAACATCTTGGATGTCTAGACGCCAAACACAGCGGATGGAGCATCACAGCCCCCGGAGAAGCGTGGTTGGCATACCTGTGGAGCATCAGAGGGCAGTCTGTGGCTGCAGAAGATGGGAGACCTGTAGATGAGGTCTCGGGGAGGAACACGCAGAGCCAGCAGGGACTTTGGAGCCTGCGGTGAGTGGGATGGGAAGAAGCCATCAGAGGGGCCGCAGCACTGAGCTGCTAAGATCTGAATTACACAAGTTGAAATCTGAGCAGGGAATTGAAGGGCGTTGGTGGAGGCAGGGAGGCTAATGGGGACTCTCTGTCATCAATCTAGGAGAGGGATTATCGCGCTGGGCCTAGGGATCTGTACAGGACTCAGCGAGAGTGATCTTGTTTGAATTTTATTTTTTTTGGAAGAAACAACAATGTGACTGTTTGAACTGGAGGTTCAACCCTCGACTTTTCTGTGTGAGTTTTACTTCCATGTCACTTTCACTCAATGAAGACTTTCAAGTGACCCAAGATGCCCTTATGTTCCTCTGGAACCCCCGCTAGAAGGCACAGGTGACCTTGTCCAGAATGGGAGCCTTCTATAGGAGTCAGTGAGTGCCTCTTAGTAACAGGGTGACCTTGGTGAATTAGAAGGGAATGATAATAATAGGTAACATCTAAATACCCACATGAAATACATAAGGCATGCTTCTAAACTAGTTTATTTTAAATTGACATCATGAGCTTCACAACCGCTTGATGAGACAGGTACCAAATGAATCATCCCCGCTTTATAGATGTGAAAACTGAGGCATGGAGAGGTTCTGCCCGTGGCCTAATGTTCTGCAAACACAAAGTGGCAGAGCTGCTATTGTAAGCGGATGTCTGGCTCTAGCCCTCAGATCTTAGCAACTGGCTTTACCCCCTCTATGTCCATGTGTCTGCATCCAAACATTTGAAAGATGTAAAGGAGATAAGACGTGGACTGTGTTTATTTAGTATCGAGAATATTGCAGATGTCCAACAGAAGTTTGCTTTGTTTTCTCCCCATCTTTGAATGAGGTGGTCTCTTTTCCTAGGACTGGGTTCTCAGTTTTGGTAAGGCAAAAATGAATTTTTACAACGAAGATATGCTTATGCTTAGAATTCAGAGAGGTGGCCTTTCACTTCTCCTTCCTACTAGAATAATGTATAAGGTATGCATTTTCTTCCAAGGGTGACTTCCTACAGACCTGCCAGTGACTCAAGTGTAGGGACACCAGATACCTTGCAAAGGCTGTCTGGGGGCAGATGGGACCCTGAAGACACCACACATAAGCAGAAATCCCCCACCTGGGTTGGCTGTGCCCACAATACCATCCTGAAAGCCTCAGAGAAGGCACTTTATTATTAAATGAATAAATAAAACCAATAAACAATAAATAAATAAATAAAAGAGAGAGAGAGAGTTATTAGTAAGGTGGTGGTAAAAGGAAAAATCCTGAAAGTTGTTGGAATTAAATTGGGAAAAAGATAGCAATATTATCATCATTCCCACAGGTAATGTTCCCTAATAAAAAAGAAGAAGTAAATATTTGGAAGAAATCAGTTTTGTTTTGGCTTTTGTAGAGACAGAGCCTCACTTTATTGCCCTCAGTAGAGTGCTGTGGTATCACAGCTCACAGCAACCTCCAACTCCTGGGCTTAAGTGATTCTCTTGCCTCAGCCTCCTGAGTAGCTGGAACTACAGGTGCCCACCACAACATTTGGCTATTTTGTTGTTGTTGTTGCAGTTTGGCTGGGGCTGGGTTTGAACCCACCACGCTCGGCATGTGGGGCTGGCGCCATACCCACTGAGCCACAGGCACTGCCCTGGAAGAAGTCAGTTTTAACGGGGCTCAACCCTCCAGCCCAGGCTGGCTCTTCCCCACAGAACACATTCTCCAAATCCCCTTACTACTTTGTGAAGCTCACTATTTCTGCTTTCTTAGAAAACATAATTACCGAAATTAGCATACTTATTCTTCCCATTTTTTCTTTTCAGTTTTAACCTGTTTACTGTTTTAAAACTCCCCTTCATCATCTACAAGGGACTCTAAATGCTTCTTGTACCCCTGAAATAAAGTTATCTGTGGTCCTAGCACCACCACTGCTTCTAGCCTTGCTCCAGATTTTCTCATTGGCGCTAGGGTTTCTCTTTTTTGCCAGTACTACCTCCCTGCTCACCCAGGGGCTTGAATTAACAAGAAATAGGTGACAGAAAAAATGAAAATAATAGCTCTTGATGTTGTTCTTTTAAAAAAAACTTTTTTTTTTTTTTTTTAGATAGAGTCTTACTCTCTCCCCCTGGGTAGAATACCTTAGCGTCAGACGTCACAGCACCCTCAAACTCTTAGGCTCAGGCAATTCTCTTTTCTCAGCCTCCCCAGTACTGAGACTACAGATGTCCTCCACGATGCATAGCTCGTTTTTCTATTCTTAGCAGAGATAGGGTCTTACTTTTCTCAGGCTTGTCTCAAACTTCTCAGCTCAAGCAATCCACCTGCCTTGACCTCCCAGTGTGCTAGTATTATAGGTGTGAGCCACCGTGCCTGGCCTGTAGTTCTTTTTCTTAAAACCAAACAAAAGCAACTTCTTTCTTCATGCCAACGTAAGCTCACTGAGCTGCTAGAGTGTTCTGCCATTAAAAACTAGCTATTCATTGAGATTATGGGTAAACCCCCCCCCAGAAAAAACTAGAGAAAAAAGAAAAATCAGAGAACAATAAAATTCACTGCTATTAGAAAAATTGGTTGCTTAAAAAAGAATAAATGAGGCTTAGCTAAGAAGGGAATGGTGAGAGTCCATGAAAACAGAGACACAGGAAAATGAGATTCTGGTGGATGGGGGTGGGGGTGAGGGTGGGGTGGGGTAGTGAGCCGGGGCCCCTTAAGGGAGATGGATGCATTAAAAGGCTGGTCATGTCCATAATAAGTGCCCCATAAATGACACCTATGGTTATTTATAAGCACTTCCATTTGTCATATAGCATAATTTATATTTGTACGTCTTTTAGAGAACTCAAAAGAGTTTAAGTCTAATTAAGTTTTAATACTTTCGTCATTCAGTGTGTGGCTAATTTTATTTGTCTGAACATGATAATGTGCTAAGACCGACCTCAGCGTCAGAGTTTTATCTGGGTTACGTGATTTTTTTTTTAATAAAAGTAGCCTTTTTTCCTTTACTTATACATTCTTCTCTCTTTTATTAACCTAGAAACATCTTATTTTGCTTTTTTACTGTCTGTGCAATTATTTGTGAAGAAATTACAATAAATTAATAAAGACGATGACTTGGGGGCAGGATGTGATTTCCTACTTGGTTGTCCACTTTTTTTGCTTATTCATTCATTTGTAAATTTAACAGATACTTACTGGCTAGTCAGAGGCGAGAAAACACATAATTTTTTAGCTGATTGAAGCTTATGGTCCAGCTGGGGTTGGTGGAAGATAATAGACAGATAAGTACTTAAATAAATTACTGCACAGAACAATAAATGCCTTAGAGGAGAAAGAGTGAAAACTCAGCTAGTGTGAAGATGAGGGGAAAATATTCACAGCCTGGGCGGTGCCTGTGGCTCAAAGGAGTAAGGCACCCTCCCCATATACCACAAGCAGGTGGTGGGTTCAAACACGTCCTGGTCAAAAACTGCAAAAAAAAAAAAAAAAAAAATTCACAGCGTGACTAGGCAGTGGTCCTCCAAGGAGCTGACATTTAAACTCACAGCTAAAAGATCAGAGGGTAGTGACTAGTCTCACACTGGAGAGATGAACGTAAGATGGGCATGGAGTAATGAAAAATGGGTATCAAGTTTGGGAACACAGAAAGAAAACAATGTGACCAGGAGCCAGTGAGCAATGGGAGATTTGCAGACAGCAACTCAAGGAATAGCAAGGGGAAGCCCAGGAAGGGTGTTATATGCCAGGCAATAAGCATCCTTTGTTCTTCAAAGTCAGACACCTTTGAGAGTAAAGGTAGATGTCAGGGCATAAAGGCACAAGTTGTCACTATCTCAAGCAAAAAAGGAAGTGTGACCGCTTAAGGGATCTGGAATTTTATTTGACCTATGATGGAAAGTCATGGTTCGATTTTCTATTAATGTTAAAACAAATTGTGCTGTTTATATCTGATTGAAACGTGTATCTTTGTTCACCAAAAGTTAGAGTGCACACAGCTGCACTGTTCAAAATAGTACCAATTGAAAGCTACCAGGATGCTTTTGAAGAGGAGACTGGGTGTATAATTTCTGGTGCGCTTTGACCAGGGAATACTACCCAGCAATGAGAATGAACTATGATTACTTGAAAAAATATGAATAGGCT
>NW_003852413.1:9976931-9982108 GCF_000181295.1 Otolemur garnettii
CACACGCACACACACACGCAAATCTGCTATGGTGCTTCCAGTCAGGAAAGATGCTATTTCTAGTGAGGACCATCACTGGGTCCTGTTCATATTCTAACTTTTGATCTGGATTTTAGTGATATGGATGTGTTTGTGAAAATCTTCTCTTCTGGCGGTGCCTGTGGCTCAAATGGCTAAGGCGCCAGCCACATACACCTAAGGTGGCGGGTTCGAATCCAGCCCAGGCCGCCAAACAACAATGACGGCTGCAACCAAAAAAAAAATAGTCAGGCACTGTGGCGAGCGCCTGTGGTCCCAGCAACTTGGGGAGGAGGCAGGAGACTCGCTTGAGCCCAGGAGTTGGAGGTTGCTGTGAGCTATGCCACGACACTCCACCCAGGGGGACAGCTTGAGGCTCTGTCTCAAAAAAAAAGAAAATCTTCTCTTCAAACCCTCACTATATGTGTACCTGTTACATATTACATGTTATATTTCATATGTAATAGGTTTATTACATGTTCTATTTCAAAGAACCAAGATGTGCTCCCTACTGTATAGAGAACAGAGGCAGAGGAAGGTAAGGGATTGTCCCAAATTTTATCCACTTCTTATAGCTTATTTCTGGAACATATATCTGACCTACAACCACTTCAAGCTATGGCGTGACTTGTCAACCACGGCACTGTTGACGCTAGTGCTGGATAGTTTTGTTTTTTTCTTTTTGTTCTTGGTGGTGGTAGAGCTGTGTTGGTATTTCAGGATGGTGGGTCAGTAGCTGCCCTGGCCTCCACCCACTAGATGGCAGTAGCAGTTCCACCCCTAATCACAATAGTCAAACGTGTCTTCCAACATTGCCAGATGTCCCCTGGGAGATAAAATTACCCTCAGCTGAGAAGCCCTGCACTCCGGTGATAGCAATTTCTAGTATTTGTTGAGTGCTTCCTATGTCCCAGGTTCTTTTTCAAGGGCTTTACATTTATGAATACATTTATTCTACCAACATGGCTAAAGAAGTTGCTTCATTTTTCCTGTTTTTCAGAGAAAGAAACTAAAGTCCAGATACTTCCCACGACATGTAACAAGCTCTAGGTGACAGAGATGGGAGGTAGACCCAGACTGTCCAGCACCACGGTGTACACTCTTGGCCACCACATTTGCCTCTAAGCATGGTTATCATCCTTTTTTTTTTTTTTTTAATTGACATCATCTACATATTTAGCCAAATCATCTGTTGATTGTATCAGCTGATTTCACTTACATAGATTTGCCTTTTTGTGAACCTGGTCATGTTGACTGGTTGAGACCACTGTGTGCTTTCTCAGTGCCTAGGACTGGATGTCTTTCCTCCAGAGATGATTTGTCTCCGGTCTCTCCTGAACTGCTGAGTCTCAGCTCATTGCCAGAGTTCCCCTTTCAGCTTCCTACTCACTACAGCGGGCTCAAGTTCAGCCATCCAGAGGTGAGATTGTGCCCACCTTCCAGCCCTGCTGCTGCTCCCTCTCACTCTCTCTTCCAGATCCAGTCCATACTTTCTGGGTGACTATCAATGTCTCCACCAGAGAGTCTTATCTAGAGTAGAGAGATTTTTTGCAGTGAGAGTATCCCACTGAGAACCCCAATTAGCATAAAAAAGAGCACTTATATTTCTGGAGGATGATTTTGATTGTCATTGAAATAAGGGATATTTCTTAGTGAAGACAAATCACAGGAGATTTAGGACTAAAAGCAGACATGGATTTCTTGATTTCTCTGCCATGACGTAATAATAGTTCATCTTGTATGCTTTGCATAAACGTGTTCATTTAGTCCTCACAAGACTCCCACAAGGTGGCTGTGATTACTGCCAGATTCTAGACAAGGAAACAGAGTCACAAATGAGTTATGTTGGAGGACCTGGGTATGAAACTCAACCTTTCTGACTTCAAACCTCACCCCTGACTCCTGCCACACTGGTTTCCACAGTGCTAGGATATGACACAGTAGTAAAAGACGACAAATTCAGAGTGATCTTAACTGAAGGTGATAGTATCTTATGAGATGCATTTAGAGCAGTGGTTCTCAACCTGAGAATCATGACCAACAGCAACTGTATGAAAGGGTTGTGGCATTAGGAAGGTTGAGAACTACTGATTTAGGGCAACCTGGTACTTGGATGGCTACGAAAGTTCACTCTAATCAGTGATTCCTTGCTCTGAGCAATTCCCCACATAATCTATCTTAGTATTCAGACTCTTAGGTAGTTTTCAGCAGTTAGCATTGTTTAATGTGCTAAAATGATAAATGCAAAAATAGGTCCAGCTTCCATCTCAATTTACTACAGCCGATTTAGAAAACTAGCACTACCTGTGATTTTAATGCACATTTCGTTTTTTTTTTTTTAATTGCAAGAAAAAGAAAGAAGAAAAAGCATGAGGTGAGGAAAGGGATTGATCGAATAAATATCAATGATACAGAAACACCCCAGTTAATAACCAAGCTACAGTCCCATGTGCAAAGAAATAATTTTGTATGTTACATCCATCCCAGAGAAACAACACACGCTCTCTGTTTCTCTGAAATAATCAAGGAAGCCGGACTGGGAAATATTTGAGTCTCTCTTCACCTGGTTGGTATATCAGTTTTAATTGATACCCTGTGCCAAAAAAACAAAAATGTTTCTGGCAAGGTTTCAGCTTCAGTCTGTGCCAAGAAACCACTGCTGGTGGATAACAGTAAGAGGAGGTAGTTGACAATATAAAGTTTAATACAAAACGAAAGTTAATAAGCAAAGTACGTTCAGTATCCGTGGCTGAAGGAGCAGAGTGTCAGGCTACAGGAAATCTTCTGTAGTGATTTTGTAATGTCTGTGGTCTGAAATAAAATTGCTCACAAAGTGTCTCCCAAAGTCACAGCCTTCCACTTTCAGCCACCAGAGGACACATGCGCTATTTGCTTTTCACCTGTGGGACACTTTTCCTGACCCTTGTGATTCCCAGACTGGTATTTTATTCTACACTGTGAGCTGTCAACATGGTTTTAGAGAACCACCGGACAGCTGGGGGCCAGGTGGGTAGAAGAACTCAAACAATTGTGAGACCACCATGACTTAGCAACCAAAAGAAAGCAAAACATCTACCAAAGTCACCAGATCTGGACACGTGGCAAATACTTGCCAGCAATCTGTACAGAAAAGGGGGGAAAAAAGAAAGAAAAAAAAATACCTGAACCCCGTAATTTAAAGTGGCACTGCTGACTTCATTAAGCTGAATTTAGATTTGAGTTGGAAAGCTGATGCTGTGTCCAAAATGATGAAAAAAATAGAGAAGTGAAAAATCACAGCAGGGACCATTTTCAGCCTTCCCTTGAAATTGCAAGAACTTAAGAAGAATAGGAAAAGACACAGATTTAGAAAATGAAATAAAGGCAGTTACAGAACTGGACCCTCATTATCCAAGACGAATAGCAGTCTCTCTCATACTCTTACATGAAATGGAATAAACTGTGCATACAGTGCAGAAATAGGTGAGCTACTTGGCTTTGTGTTTTAGCAATCAGAGGTGCAATATAAAAAAAAAGTCCAGGGAGAATTTGATGTTTGACTTGTGGTTCTTTAAGCAAAAGTATTTTTCATTTTATTATGATCGGGAATGGGCCATACAGGTAGTAGATGTTGTTGGGTTTTGGGGTGTTTTTTTTTTTTTTCCCATCATCTTCTTGAAGAAATTATAATCAGCATGACTGAACAAAGAATTCACTTCAAACTTCAAAGTCTTACTCTTTGGTAGGAAGTGCTTTCGGACAAAAAATCATAAACTTTTTCTCAATGAAACCTTTGTGAGAAGGCTTTTCTCCCACTTCCTATCAAAGTCCTTACAACTACACGAGGTTTTTCTACCGCACAAAAGAATACTGGCATCAGAAAGTCCTGTCCTAACAAACCTTCCTTTGCCCCAAGCATTGTCCTGGCACTGAGTTGAGAAACGATTTTGTAACAGATCACACATAAAGAAACCCAGCCATTGACTCTTTCCCCTTTCTGCCTTTCTTTCTTGTATTTATTTATTCACCGTAATCTGTACAGTCCTGTCCTCTAACAGATCTTCGAGACTTTCTAAGATGAGGGATTGTAACGAGGGCATGACAGTTGGAAAATCAAAATAGGTTTATTTAAGACAATTGGATTTGTCCGGGCCGGTTCACTGTTTCTTCAGCTGTTTTTCAGAGAAGCAGGAAAAAAAATCTATTTTCTGGAATTAGGAAAAAGCATCTCCCACCCCTTTTGCCACCTTTCAGATCCCAGCTGGAATCCCCACTGAACAAATCAGCTTGGTCAGAAAAGGGCCAGACTGGTAGCAGAAACAGTCTATTTTGTGGTAGACTACAGTGCTATTTTTGCTGCATCTAAAGTCAGCCTCTCCAGGGTTATATTTGAGGGTTGGAAGAAAGAGTCCAGACCAGAGAGGTTTGGCATCGGTCTTCTCCTAAGAAGTATGGAAGGGTTAGCATAAGGAAGTTTGGTTAGGTAGCTAATCATTTTAACGAAAATCACCACTTGATACATAATCGGTAATGAGGGCACATCATTAATTTGAATCTGAAGACTACGTAATTATCATTTCTGTTTTATCTCTCTTTATAATAGTTCAGCCCAGACCATTTTCCTTCAATTACGGGTTGTGTTTTTACTCTACTGATGGAAATGAGATTCTACATTTCACCCTTGACTTGTCAAAACAAAGTCGATGGGTATTTAGCAATTAACAGTCATTCTTTTTTTTTTTTTTAAACCTATGTTCTTTAACAATATATTAAGAAAATGGTGAGCATAGAACACAAGTCTTATTTTTTTGTGTTCTGGAATAAAGGCGGATTTTAACACAGGAAATGGGAAGGAGGGTAACTTAGGCCGAAATGGGCAGAGAGTCTTATGTTTAGAGTAACTGAAAAATGAGAAGGCAACTTACAAGGTGTGATTTGACAATTGGCCACCCCGGTGAAGTGAATTCTTAAACATAAAAGACCATCCCTTTCCCCTCACTTCACCTCAGCTTAACACAAGCATAGAGATAGGAAGGAGACTCTGGTATCAATAAGGGGCCACCTTGAACCCTTCATGGAAGAAGGAATTCCAGCATAATTTTGTCTGCTTTGGCCACAGCTCCATGGGGTTTTAATCCTCCATTAGAAGATGTTGCCATTGAAAGCGACTTCCTTAATGA
>NW_003852413.1:9982825-9989122 GCF_000181295.1 Otolemur garnettii
AGGCGCCGCCCTCTCCCTTTATCTTATAGTCTTTGTTCCAGGAGAAAGTTGTTTAACTTGCAAAATGTGGAAGTCACTACTTAGAGCAGCCTCAGAAAGCGCTTCCTTTAAGTGAGTGGAAGGGCCAGCCTTATGGTCTGATTGAAGAAAGCTGGAGTGTGGTGACATGAGCTCATCTTCTTCCAGTTGAAAGGATTAAGATGTTTCAGATTCTTAATTCTATTATTAGACCATATGGAAGCCAGGGAGGAGGAGATTTATGGTGCCTGCTTTTCATAATCTCCAGTGTTTAGTAAAATACTTAAAAACGCCAAGGCATTTAATCATCATATATTGACTTAAGCCCAGAGTGTTCTTCTAAGCGGGCTTTAGTTCAAAAAGTCTGTCTTAAGCACAGGTCTAGACTGACTAACATGTTTGGCTGAGAAAACCAACTTCAGGGGGTCTCGGTCCTTAACTCTGACATTCAAAAGCCTGCTTCCTATCTCCTCCCAAAACTTTTCCCAACTGGACTGAAGCAAGAAGTTTGTTTTAATCTATCAGGAGGTTTGAAATTGAGCTCAGCTGCACCAAAATCTTTTAATCTGACACTCTATTATTATTAAATGTCAGTTGATAATTAAAGGTGAGTATTTTAAAAAAGGTTTTCAACATCGAAGTCAATTGTTTTCTCCTGCAAGACTCTGTCTTGGGTTTTTGTAAATGACTTGTTAATAGTGCTTGATTTTTATTTCAATGGGAGTGGAAATACTGATGGTGTGTACATCCCGCAAGGCATTCACAAGCAATAGCAACACAGCAAAATGACAGGAAACGTGTGGCGTGCAAAGGCTTTGACAGTGTTTAGTGTGGACCTACTCAGGGTTTGTGGGCTGCCTCTGCTGCCTCAAATCTATGAGCTCTAAAGTAAGTTTCCAAATCTCTGAGCTTTGGTTTCTCTTCTCTAACCTTCTAGTGGCTATAAGGATCCAATAGGGCCACATCTGCAAATCACCCAGTACAAGTTTTAACATACAGTAGGCATGTAATATCTCTAAATCGTTCTTTCTCTAAATTACTCTTTCCCTGAGACAGTAACCTACTACTTTTCATTTTTTTTTATTAATGGCTTATGATTTTTGATACTTAGGATTGAATAATGATTGCTGAATAAAGCACCAGGCCAATATTCATGCTTCTCCGGAATTTAACGCTCAGAGGTTTTAATGTCTTTAAAGTATCATATTCTCAAGAGTTTAGCAATCATCTAATATCATTCTTTTATTTTATACGTGAAGAAATAGATGTCCAGAGATAGCAGAGGCTTCCTCAGGGTCAGACACTGGAGAAGGACTCAGTCACAAGACAAGTCTTTCCTCTCTGCTGCCCAGCCAGAAAGAGCAGCATGAAGAGGAAGATATTTGCATATTGGGAGATCAAATTCAGCCTTCCCTCCGTAGAAAGGGCAGTTGTAACGACCAAAGATCAGATACGTTTTCAGCCTGTTTTGGCCCCTGTCCCTTCTAAAATCTGTATCACTGAATACTTCAGGAATTTTGCATAACTAGCTCCTGTTCCTCTCGCTAATCTTTCCTTCGCCTGTAGGAGATTAAAAAAAAAAAAAAGTAATCGTTATAAGACCTGTTATAAAGGGAAGACTTCAAGCAGGTTCCTGGATTCAAGCCGGAACCCCCATCTAGTCTCTTATTTTCAAAAGTAGACAGAAGACTGTTTCCCTTGCTCCATCTCCATGTTTACTAGGATGCGACATTGTTACTCTTGGTGGCATCAGAAAATATGGGTAAGAGTTCCAGAAAATGACCCTCCCACAGGATGGCAGAGGACTCTGCTGTATCACCAGGGAGTTGACAGCACAAACAAGCTCGCAGGAAGTCTGGGCTGCCAGGAGCAACTGCAGAAAACTGAACCAATTTCCAAATTGAGATGGGGAGGTTTCGGTTATGTTTCAATGAATGTATGAATATACATGAGCACATCAACGGCAACATCATATCCTCCCTCTCTCTCTCTTTTTTTCCTTTTTGTATTCCCAGGGAAAGTATTGGTTTCCGAAATGTTTGGTGTACGGTAGAAGCGTCTGTTCCCTTCTCTTAGTAGCACCGAGACATTTGGCAGGGAGGTGGGATTTGTCTTGGCACCCTCCCTCCTCCTCTGGTGCCCCCCTTCCCCTCCCCGGGCATTTCATTCCTCACACCATCAGGTTTTAATCTGGCTCTCATTTTTCAAGTACTTCCCTTTAGGTGTTTGTGATAATGGCTTAAAGCATTCGGACTCCCAGAGGGATTCCTACCGAGGTTTTTAGCATTTTAATATGAAGCTCAGAAACCTAAAAAGCCTTCAGAAAAATAAATTATTTGATGACTCCGAAACAGAGCAGTGGGAGGAGAGCAATGGCGAAGTAGCCTTGGAAGTTTCCGGGTGCCCCATCAGATTTGCCGATTTGTAGGCTTGGCTTATGCTTCGTAAGGGTGAGGACTGTGACTGAGGGCCCTTGTCCCCCCCAAAATAGATAGGGCAGTGGACTGAAAGGTCAGGAACGGAGAAGAGTTTGTTCTATGTTCAATCTTGAGTCACTGTTCTCTCTAGAGAAGCCTTGAAGTGATAAAATGTCCAGAAAATATAATAGTCATATGTTTCTCTGCCTTAATCTGAACAAAGAGGAGTAGAAATTTGACAACAGTCTCATTTAAAAACGGAAACTGAATTCCATGAAGTCATTCTTCCCTTTGTAAGTCCGTAGGTCCCTCTTAGCTTCTTTCTTTTTCATTCTTCTCTTCCCCTCTCCCCACCCCTAAAATAAAACAGACGTGTCCTTTTCTCTCAGTTGTAAATATTTGATGCGTTTTTGACGGAAGCTTCCCAGCAATCAACAAAGGCTGCTTAAAGTAGACGACAACGCCAGTGCATCAGTGAGAACGCCAAGTGTTCGTCTCTCTGCTACAGTGTCTCTTAACTAGCCCTGGTCAGCCACAAGCAGAACTCTCCAGAAGTTGCCTTTCACCTTGTTTTCTCATTTAAAATTCAGTCTCATCCCAGACCCCAAATGGCAACTGACTGCCTCTGAAATGCAGGTCCCGTTCTAGGTGCTGGAGATACAGCAGCAGGGTGGCCAGGGAAGTTTTTCCTCTCCACGGAGAATGACTGGGAAAAAGACAAAATAGGGCTGAAAAATACGCTGGCGGTTTATTTAGAGAACGACTGGGAGGTGCGGAAAACTTGAGCGTTCCGGGGAAATCTATCTGAAGTGACTGTTTAGCTGTGATCTAAATATCCAGAAGTTACCCGTGTAAAGATGATGGAAACAGGTGGCACCGTCCTCCTAAAAGAGAAAATAGCTTCACGAGTTTGGGGCACAGCAAGAAGAGCCATGTGGCACAATTTACTGGGGAAAAGAAACTCTGGAGCTAAAGGAGACAGAGGGACAGTTCTGCAGGGCTTTGGGAAGGAGGAGGAGTGTGTTGGATGGAGTTTAATTGTTGAGGGGAGCACCTGTGCAGTTTTCAGCAGGGGAGCAATCTATCCTGGTTTACGCTCCCAAACCAGATTCAGAGATTCAGTCGTGGAAACACAGGAGAAGTAGAAGACGACCATTTGGGGGGCTATTTCAGAATTCCTTGTAACAGCCAAGTGGAGGTTTTGGCCAGGTGTACGGGAGTAAATACAGAGAGAAAATGGGCAGACGTCTGTCTCCATTTGGGAGGTAGAAGATGAGTTGGTTGGGGGGGAGTGTAAGGAAAAGAGATAAAACACAGATTATTTCTACACAGTTGGCTTCAACCACAGAACACATGGCATTGTTGCTCGTGTTACTAAGAAATTTTAAAAAATACTATCAGAGGATAGTGTTTAAGGAAAAATACCAATAGTCTGATTGACATATAATAAAATATAATAGATAATTACTAGGTATCAGTATAGATAGCCAAGAAGGCAGTTGGAATGCAGAGGGGAGTTCAGGCCTGGAGGTACCTTTAGAAGCAGTGGCACTTATGCTCCATTTAAAGGTGAGGAATCAGGTGGGTTATCTCCTCGGAAATTATGTAGCTAGAAGGGAGAGCCATTCCCATAGCTTGGAGTCAGTCAGAAGAGAGAGAAGCAAGACAGAGGATGGCGTGTAGGGTAAAATTAAAGAGAACGTGATATTATAAATTCCAAGTCAAAAGGACATTTCAAACAGAAGGCCATTCATTAAATCGTGACGTCAAATCTGGGCGTCAATAGCATTGCTAAAAACCATATGACTGTTTTGGGTGACTCTTATTTTTATTATTATTGCAATTATTTTTTCACTAGAAATTGAACCACAATAGTAAAATAGAAACAAATTCTCCACAACAAAGAAATAAATCTTGGTAATGGTCGTTTTGATGGTACATTTATGAGTCTTATATCAGGGCTCAGGCTGATTAGTAACCAGGCAATACAAACGTAATAGTCATATGTCAGATGAAAACAGTCTATTAAGATGCCTAAAAGAGGCCTTTCTTAACTTTTGACTTTTGATTATTAGGGTGATAATAGTAAAATTGATAAAGAAGTCTTACAAACATATATCTCAGCATGGAAACATTAATGACCCAAATGTAAGACACAGATAGCTTTTCTAAGATCACCGTAGTGAAAGTTTAAATATTTTCATCTGCAACATTTAATATGTACCGTATAGAAGTATCGTCTGAATGATCTTGTGATAGGGGCATTCTCTTTCCTTTTTGCACTTAAATTAATTTGCATTTGGAGTTTCTTATCATCTGACAGTAGGATATATTTAAAATCAAGTAAAATTGGAAATTGACATCGAGGGGAGGCATGAAAACTGTAGTTTTATACGCTTCTGAGAGTTACATTAGTATTTTCTTTAACTGAGAGGACATTTGACAGCTCAGTGTTTCAACAGTTTTGAGATATTTGTGAGGGTTTTTGTGATGTCTATTTTCTGATGGTTGGATCTAGGTTGAGCCTGTGTATGCCAGGGGATCCTTCACATACAGTTACTCCTGATACCACCCTGCATATCCAGTTGACAGTAGAATACACTTATTCCCTCTCCTTACCTCCCTCTCTAGGTCCTGTCTGGAATAGAGCTTGTTCCTAACTTATGTCCCATCTTTTCTCCCTGGAACTATTCTTAATATACACATTTTCAGAAAGTACCTGGGTTTCTTGCTTCTGCCTGGAGATTTACATCCTCCGTGTCACAAAGCTAAACGTAAGTAGGGCTGTCAGCTGTAGACAGAGGATGTGTGGGTGAACAAGCATTTATCACCTGCAGCACTTGGCCACAGGGCTGGCCGCAGCCTCCGGACCTGTGTCTAACCCTCCAGCGACACCATGTCTCCGGCCTGGTCAGTGGGAGCAAGCTGTGTCCTTCCTAGTCCAGAGACTCCCACTGCTGTGTCCCAGGATTCCTGCTCCTATCATCACAAATCCTATGTGTCATTCATCTGTCACCTCTACAATGCTGACTGCAGGCCACTCCTGCAGGGAATGGCTGAAGGATGCTTCAGTATTCTCCCATTCCCAGATCTTCTGATTCCAAATGTACTTTTCTTTCCATACAACACACCCCTGAGGGCTTTTGTATAAATTATGCACAAGTCCCAGCTGTTGTACATATCACTTAGGTAGTTAATGGATCACTGCATATATAATATTTTCAGAAAATCAAGTCCATTATCTTGTTGAATGCACAACTTCTTAGCAATCTATGCAATCCTACTGAAGTGTGGCTTGGTCCTTAAGCCAAGTCTCCAGAAACCACCTGAAATTGGAAACAGGACAGAGCGTTATTCCCCTGTCCTGCTCTGCAGGTGGGCGTGGGTTGCTGGTGGGAGCACTAACTCTTCAGCACAAGCTCATTCCCAGGCATGGCTGTGCCAGTTGGAGATAGCAGAAACTGATGTTGTCTCGGATTGGATATTGCTGTATTAATCTTAGGAGGTGCCAAAATGCAGGCTATGTTTGAAATATTGGATTTGGGGGGAGTCTGGTGTGAGACTTTAATTGGTCCCTAATAAGCTTTTTCTTAATATTATAGACTGTTGAAATAATTTTGAACCTTGACTTCATTATTTATTATTTACGACTTCATTATACGTTCTGGGCCGTAAACCACTGTGGCTAATGACACAGACTCTGGTGTCAGACTACCTGGGCTCATAGCCTAGATTAAAACTGTGACCCTGGGGTAGGTACCTGGCCTCTTTATCTCCATTTCCTCCTCAACTGTTATAGTCAGAGGGTTTTATGATTAGTAAACATATTAATGCAAATAAAGTTCAAAGAACACAGTTAAGC
>NW_003852413.1:9989326-10024087 GCF_000181295.1 Otolemur garnettii
TTCAGAGAGAAGTTTACCTAATCATGGTATCCTGTACAAATATCTTCATCTTGCTAATAGTTCTAACATGAAAACAATGTTCACTACTTTGTTGCATCAGATTTCTTCATATACATTTCACCTGATCTATATTTTTATTTCATTAAAATATAAAATTCAGTTTCTTCCTTTGATTTGTTCTTTGTGGCTTATATTACTTTCTAGTAAGGATCATCTTTTTTTCTGTCTATGAACTATTTGATTACATGTTCTAGAATTTTTCGATGGAGGGACATTCTGGTGATACCATGGATTTATCAGGAATCATCTAACCTCCTCTGAAGTCAGGACAAATTTGAACTTATGGCTCTTTTTCTCCGTGGTTCTTTCCGACTATGGCCTTGAAATGGATCACATCTCTGTGCATTACAATTTATCTCTTTCCAGATACTGGAAAAGTCATTTATGCAATGAATTATTTTACTTCTATTTTTAAACTTATCTATGGGTTCTAGGGGGCAAACTTACCTCCTTTTTAGAACCACTGATGTAGTTTGTATTTGCACACATATAGAAAGTTTGGGGGGAAATGCAAAAGAAATTGTAAGCATTTTTTTGTCTTTGAAAAGGGGCAGAGGATGAGTAACTTTTATGGTATCTGAGGACTTTACTCAGTGCATGAATTTTAAGTATTCATGAAAATGTTTTAAATGTGTGTATGTATAGAAATATGTATCCATGCATGCACGCACATACTCTCAAGTCATCATGTATGTACACAGTTTTGCAAATCTGTTTAGTAGTCCTGGATTCTACCTCCCTCCTTCTACTCTTTAATTCCTTTTTTCTTTTTAGTCTTGAGATAAAACGTTCCATGTTGCTACACTGATTTTTTTTGTTTCCACGTCACCACCATTAATACACTTGGTTACTGCGTGACACAGATCTCTTTCTTTGTCTGGGACTCTATTTCTTCCTCCTCCTCCTCCTCCCTCTTCTTCTTCTCTCTCTCTCCCCAACAATTGCTCATTATTCAGACTGTCAGCCTGGGATTTTACCCACCCTTCCACAAAACTTTCAAAACTCCACTTTTCTGAAGTTTACATTACTTGTTCAAATACCCACTGCTTCTTGCAGCTCTAGGCTTTGTAGAGTTTAACCAAAATGCCATTTTAATTGGGCATGGCATAGCTTTCCATTGGTAAAGTCTGTAAAATAGCAGTTTCTACTGAGACCAGAACCTGGCAGCCAGGGAATCCCAGAGTATCAATCCTCACTTCTAAAAATGGTTCTGATACTCCATTTAAAGCACGCAGTACATTTTTATTTAGAAAATGTTTACTTAGTTGTCAGAAAACACTTCAAGTAATCACTACTGTGTAAAAGGAATCCAGTTACACCCTCAGACATCATCAGAGCTCTGGCTTCTCCAAGCTAATTATAATGAACTGGAGTTGAAGAATCCTGTGTAGTTTCCCACATGGAATTTTCTTGTCACCTATTGTATATGCAACAGACATCTCTAAATCCTTTTCGTCTTGTAGGGTTCTATTCTTACTTTGCACCTCCTAATCTCCCATGGCAAACAGAGACACACCCTCAACGAGGGGAAGCAGAGAAGATCAAGGGGACACAGTAACTCAGGGAAATCTCCTTATGTACCCAGACTGAAAGATTTCAGCAGCTACCCAGTCAGACATCTCTTAATGGAGGAAATTAGAAAGCCTTGATAAGATAAGCGGGAGGAGGTAGTAACTGATTAGCTGTGAGGGCCCCCGGAAAGGAACAAACGTGAGAAAAATCAATCGACTCCCCCCCACTTCTGTGTCTAAAGCAAGTGGCAACCAGGAGACAGTTCAGAATCAAAGCTAAATCAATAGTCTAGGGAAAGAAACCTAGGTCAGACGGTCCGTAATGGACCAAAAAGTCAAACCAGAGCCCAGCTAATCTTTCTTTCTTTTTTTTTCTCACTGCCTTATTTATGTGTCATCCTTGCTTTTTTTTTTAAATTAAATCATAGCAGTGTACATTAATACGATCATGGGGTACAGTGTACTGTTTCTGTATGCAGTTTGAAATACTTTCATCCAACTGGTTAATATAGCCTTCATGTCTTTTTCTTAGTTATTGTGTTAAGACATTTATATTCTACATTTAGAGAGATTCACATGCACGCTTATAGGATGAACCGTAGGCGTGATCCTACCAATTGCCCTCCTTCCACCTGACCTCCCCCCTCCCCTTCCCTCTCTCTCCCCTTTCCCCATATTCCTGGGCTAAAATTGGGTTCTAGCTTTCCTATGAAAGCTGTAAATTAGTTTCATAGTAGGGCTGAGTACCTTCATCTTGAAAGTTATGTCTTCCAGACATTTTGCATTGAATGGTTCTGCTTGGAATTATTACACATATACACACATAGACGTGCACAGACACAGACCCCCCAACATATGGTAATGTGTGTCCCTGTGTACATTACTATGACACACAAGCACACACATATGTAATTGTTTTTTCCATCACTCTGGTTTCTATGTACTTTCTGTGTGAGAATTCATTTTACTTAATCTTTTTCAAGGGTTGCTAATTTATACGTGCGTTCTAAGCACCAAATCTTATTCTTTTGTACTCTCGAACCACTCACAGTTTCTTATCTGAGTCTCTCCATTCCGGCCTGTAAACCCTCTGTTGTACCAACACACACCTCTATCGAGGCCGACTTAAGCCACAGTCAGTGCAAGATAATCATAACGTTTGCTAAAAACATTCATGACATGGAAATTCTGGGCAGGACCATGTGAACAATCATAAACATGAAAATCCTGAAGAGCTGGGCTCACTCATCACTCACGATCCGGGGACTTCTGAACTCTATCCCCTCAGACTCATCCCCCAGCCCAAACAGCAAAATGCCCCAACAGCAGCATTTCTGGAAACCTAGTATCTAGATTAGATTAAGAAGTGATTTTTCTCATGTATGTTTTATCATGAGAGTACAGAAATGAAACCTAAAGCTGGCTTTCATAGAAAATAAAGACTCATAAGACTTAGGTCTGGGGAGAAATTCATTTACAGCTTATCTCATCCAACCTTTTTTTGAAAGTTAATTGGATCACTATTTTATACGCAAACATTAATTTGCTGAAAAATCTTCTTGCTGTTATTTTGCAACACGCATAGGAAAAATGTTGAGTTTATCTGAGTCCGGACATTTATATTATTTACATGTGTCATTGCTGAAGCTCTGCTAAATATCATGCCAACCTACTAGAGTCTTCTAAAGAAGGAGCTATCTTGACGTTTGCAGACCTCATTTTCTCTGAGCTCTAATCATGCTCAGCCTGAGCTGATTTAAAGTTGGTTGATAGGGAGAGACACCATCGAGATGCCTTCTGAGCTCACAGTAGAACTAGTCTTTTACAAAGCTTGGAAAATATTTTTTTTGTCCTTCTGTGTTTCAGAGAAGTTATTATGTAAGTTGACTGAAGTGATTGGTTATGAAACTAGCCATCTCAAGAGTTTAGGTAGTTTATTCTGCCTCTATTGGCTCTTTTGAGGTATTATATAACTTTTTTGTGATCTGGAAAAGTGATCCAAAGAGAAATGCTGGCCAGCAGTGTTATGAGTTGCTCAAAACAGTGACTCATATAAACTGGATTTCCTCTTTGGGCTGCTCATTGCTGGCATCTCGTCTACATCTCACTAGAACTTGGTGCAATAATCCTTGTTTAGAGTGGAAGAAAGCCTTGTTCAGGTTAACGGGAGACCTCCATTTGTCTTGATTATTCCTCTTGGAAGGCTTACTCTGGATCATTCAAAGGAATCAGTAATCTCATCTACGGCAACCTGGCAAGGGTTCTTCTTGTCCCTTTTCTTCCTTTTTTACCACCTATCCAAGGCAAGTGTCAACACACTGGCTCATCTGCTATTCTTCTAAGAAACAGTTACTCATCTGCCTCTCCTCATACACTGACCATCCAATTCAGAAGGACGTTCAGGGTGGGCCTTCTGTTAGAAAAGACAGGGAAGGAGGGAAAAGGGGAGCTACAGGTTACAGAATACAAAGTTTCACAGGGACAGGAGGCATAAATTTTAGTTATTTATTGCACAGCATGGAAACCCAATTTTATTCCTGCCCTAGTTAGTAATAATGTATTGTGTATCTCACCATGGCCAAAAGTCGATTTTGAATTTCTTACCACAAAAAAAGATAAGTGAGTTTATGGATATGTTAATTAGCTTGATTTAATCTTTCAACATATACATCAAAACATTGCATTGTGTTCCATAAATACATACAACTATTATTTGAAAATTAATAAAAGAAAAAGGCTTAGTTCTGAACAGAACAGGGCCTAGAATAACCTCTTATGCTCAGAACAAAAAATGCATTATTTTCTTTCCTATAAGGAAAATATAAGCTAATATTCTATTTCCTTAAATTTAACCTTTCATGATTCCAAGGGTGTCTTTGGCTATCAAAGATTTCAATATGCTATCTGATCATGTCATTTGCTTATAAGAAAAACTATTTCAAAGGTAGGTCACCAATAGACTTCTTGGCCAAATTTCTCCTCTATGGACAACCCTACACCAATGGTCAGAGACGTAACGGACATGGTGGATAAGGGAATGGCACAGATTATGGAGTCAGACAGATGCTAACTCAAGTTTGGGTAACTTCCCTGTAACTCATCTCTAAATGGAGCACCTGTCATATAGGAAAATTGAAAGCACTTGTTTTATATGAGAATTGAAAGTGATATGCCAGGTAAGGCAACTAAGCAAAAGAATTGACACAGAGAAAATGAAACGCACATATTTGCAATTCCTGGTTAAAAGTCAGTTTGGAGAGCCAGCTTCACACCTGTATTTCCAGTACTTTGGCAGGCTGAGACAAGAGGATCGCTTGATGTCAAGAGTTTGAGCCCACGCTGAGTAACATAGCAAGACTGCAGTCTCTGCAAAAAATAAAACACAAAATAAATAAAAATTAAAGTAACCAGGCTTGGGAGTATACTGCTGTGGTCTGAGCTACTTGAAAGGCTGAGCCAGGAGGATTGATCACTTGTAACCCGGAATGTGAGGTTACAATGCTCTGTAATTATACCACTTGGTGAAAGATTAAAACCCTATCTCTTAAACGAACAACAAGAAAGAAGAAAAGAAGGAAGGAAGGGAGGGAGGGAGGGAGGAAGAAGGGGGAAAAAAAAGTGAAGAGAAGAGAAGAAAAGAGAGGAGAGGAGGGGAGAGGAGAGGAGGGGAGAGGAGAGGAGGGGAGGGGAGAAGAAAAGAGAAGAGAAGAGAAGAGAAGAGAAGAGAAGAGAAGAGAAGAGAAGAGAAGTGAAGTCAGTTTGTTGTTATGGAAGAGATATATAACAATAATGAAAGTATGATAGTTTGTCAGAAAAACAGACCTAGAATTACCATATGATCCAGGAATTCCATTCCTAGATATATACCCAGAAGAACTGAAATCAAGGACTCAATCAAATATTGGTACCTCCGTGTTTATAGCAGCTTTATTCATAGTAGGTAGAAAGTGGAGACAACCCAAATGTCTATTGACAATGAACAAATTAACAAATTGTGTTATATGCAAATGATGAAATGTTATTGAACCTTAAAAAGGAATGAAATTTTGACTCGTGCCACAACATAGAAGAACCTTGATGACATTTTGTTGAGATAAATACAACAGACACCAAAGGACAAATGTAGCGTGATTCTGCTTACGTGAGGTACCCAGAAGGGTCAAACTCACGGTCATGTGAGTAGAAGGTCAGCACTCAGGGGCTATGGGGAGAGGGGCTTGGGAGTTAGTTTTCAAACAGAAAACTGTTTGAAATGATGGAAAATTTCTGCAGATGAATGACATTGATAATTTCCCCAAATTACAAATGTACTTAATGCCACTGAACTATACAGTTAAAATTGGTTAAAATGATAGCTTTTATAAAATCTATATTTTCTCACAACAAAAATGTATATTTTCCTTAAAAGTCAATTTGTTAGTCTCTTGTAGTCAAAACAAGGCTTTATTCTTCCAATCTATGAGAGGTTCTCTCATACCCCATACTCACTATCATCATTGTGGTGATGATGTTTATTCTTAATTCCTTTTGAATTCCCCTTTGTAGAATTGGAGACAGGTAACATTGGGCCAGAGGGAAGGGGATGAATTAATCATCTAGGATTGCCACCACAAAAAACCACAGGCTGGGCAGCTTAAACAGCAGACATTTATTCTCCCACAGTTCTGGAGGCTGGATGGCCTAGATGAAGGGGTGGTTACCTCTGAGGACCATAAGGGTGTAGCTGTTCCAAGTTCCTGTCCTTGGCAGGCAGATGGCCACCTTACAGACACCTCTTCACGTGGTTATCTCTCCATCTGCTGTATGTGTCCTCATCCCCTGTCCCTATCGTGCCACCATTCAGATGGAATTAAGGCACATCCTGAACTCTGTGTTTCTACATAATCTTCTCTTTACCGTTTTTTTTTTTTTTCTTTTGGCCCAGGCCAGATTTGAACTCACCACCTCCAGTATATGGGGCCAGCACCCTACTTCTTGGAGCCATAGGCGCCACCCCATAATCTTCTCTTTAAAGGATCACTCTCCAACTGCATTCACATTCTGAGGTACGAGGGAAGAGGGCTTCAATCCTCGGTAGGAACTTTGGAGAGACCCAATGTAGCCCATACATAGGCTGATACCAAGAACATATATTTCACTATAACTGGTATTTAAGAAATACATTAAATGCTGCAGTTCCTTACATTGACTTGGCTAGTTTTTTCCCAAAGGGAATTACCAAGCATCCACCAAGTCCCAGGCATTCTTAGATGCTGGGAACACAGTCATGGGTCCGTCAAGACCCATGACTATTTAGTAAAGCAGAGAGACACAGTCAACCAATGAATAAAAACGATAAAGTTCGATGTAGTATAAGTGGCATAAAATGCCACCAAAGTGTCTTGGTGCTAATCCTCTGATGGAAGCAAGGTGATACATAGATAATGAGACACAAAGAGCTCTCTGGGGACACGTGACCCTTCAGAAGACCTATAAGAAACGGTTGTGGGAGGAAGGGTGTCAGATGTGTAAATATCTAAAGGAAGAAGATTCCAGGGTCAAAGAACAGCAAGAAGAAAGTTTCTGAGGAAGAATCAGATGAACATTTTCAAAGAACACGAAGACAACCAACATGGGTGGAGCAGTCAGCAGAGGGAGAAAACGGTCGGAGGTGAGTTGAGAGAGTTAGCAGGTGACGGATCACGGAGACCCTTGAAGGCTGTGGGATATATTTGCATTTTTGTAATATTTGGATTTTATTCTACAGACCATGGAAGGCACTGGAGGAAACTACAGAGGAGAGACGTGATCTGAGTTATATTTGTAATAGACCACATAACTGAATTTTTGAACAAGTGTTGCTGGTAAGAAAATAAAATACTTTGATACTTCATTCCTACCATCTCTTTGACATTTAATTCAATGGGAATAATCTTGCCCTGGCTGTGGATAAAAACTCTTGTGAGGCCTACAACTTTTCTGCTCACTTATAAATCACAGTTTCAGTTCAAGAAAGGGTCTATCCCTGTGCAATAACTTAAAGTCTGAATTTGACTTATTTTTCATCTCTCTCCCTCTCTCTCTCAGCCAGACTGGCACCACGTGGAAAACTTACCAATGCTGGAAAGGGGGCCAATTTGACTTCTCCCCCCAAGCCCACCGGGGCCCGTCTGCACCACTCTTGCAGATGACTGAGACTGGGCTGTCTGGCTTTACATTCTCTGGGCCATAAACATAATTAAGCTGAGACAGTATTGTGTTCCCTGTATTTCCTTTGAAATATTTCTATTTCCTTAGATATTTCTCTGAAGATCCATTGACTATTTCTATTCCTGGTGACCTTTGGACATTCTTGCTGGGCTCCTAGGCATTTGGGCATATATATTCAGGCTCCTCCTGTTGAAAGTTCTGTGTCCTGCTGGAAATTCTATTAAACAGGAAGCAGAGATATTTCTTCACAGAGCTCCTCTTCCCAAATGGTCTTTATCCTAAACTCTTGCTCAGAATAAGTGAGGGAGATTCAAATTCCTTGCAATAATTTGTTGGAGATTGCTTTTGACAAACTACATGTGAGGATGGGTCCCCCATTTGCTTGGGTATCTGGTATTGATGTCTCAGGAAAAATGAGGCAGAGAGGGTCTACTGCTTACATTGTGTTCTGGGATGACAGCTACTCTGAGAAGAACATCCCGGGTTGGAGCAACAGAGGAAGGGGTGAGACCAGGTGAGTGACAGTAGCAGTTGAGGTGAGACCCAGTGATCACTTAGAAGGAAGACTGTGATGAGGGGAAGGATTTTGGGTGCTAGGAAAATAGAGCTCTAAGAATGTAGAGGTGGCTATGGAGAGTGGTGAGGAAGAGAGACAAATTGAACTTGACTTTGAACTTTTTGCTTTAGTTAAAAGACAGAAGGGAGAACCATCTCTGTGGAGCGTGAGACTACAGAATATAGCATCTAGAATGAGGATGGCGGAACGGGAAAAGGAAGATTTATGAATCAATTGTTCTGTCCTTCTATGTATTTTAAGTTTTAGAGTTGGATTTATGAGCCTAGAGTTTAGGGAGGGTTCAGGACTAGAGCTATAAATTTAAACCTCATCAGCAGATATAATGTTTATAAATCCACAGCATTGGATGAGATTACTTAGGAAAAAAAGCAAAGAGGGGAGAGTCCTAGCTGAATCCTTTTGACTCCAATGTTGGTTTGTTAGGAGGTAATTAGCAAGGGTCACGGATGAAGATACCTTCAGTGTGATGGATGGAGTTACAAGCAAGTGGAGCATATGAGCCCTGCCAAAGTCCAATAAGAAGCCAGATGATTGGTTTTTACATTTGGCAAAGAGTTGCTGGCATGTTGACATGAGTGATTTCATTGGCTCACAGAAACAAATGTGACGTGCATGTCCTAGAGACAGAGAGAGAAAAGTAATAGTGTGTGCTGAGTCAGTTTCATGTTTTATCATTATTTTCTTTATGCTTATTCATATTCCTGATAAAAAGATTAAATAAGAAAGGTCAAGAGAAGAGCCCCATGATCTGTCAGAGAATTCCTTCCTGGGTGACAAGTTATAGAGTTTCATTGCATAATTGACACTTTCAGCTTTCTTATTGAAAACAAACCAAAGTGTTAAGAGAGAATTCAGGCAAAATTATTTAATATTTCAAGCACTTGTTGAAGCAGGATGGCTTTTGTTCTGCGTGTTTTATATTAAAATAAATTAACAGCTCTATGTACCCATTACAATAATGAAAATCCAAAATACCAACAATACCAAATGCCGGAGATGTGGAGCAGTAGGAACACTCATTCACTGCTAGTGGGAAGGCAAAATTATTCTCCTGCCTTGGCAGTTTGGGAGAATAATTCTGAGTAAACATACTTTTACCGTGCAATCTAACACCTGGATTCCTTAGTGTTGAACCTAATTAGTTGGAAACTTATATCCAAACAAAAACCTGCAAACTGATGGTTAGCTGCTTTATTCTTAATTGTCAAAATTTTAAAAGCAACTGAGATGTCTTTCCATAGGTAAGCAGATTAATAACCTGCGGCGTATCCACCCAATGGGATATTACAGAATGTAAAAAGAGAGTGAGCTATCAAGCCATGAAAAGACATGAAGCGAACTTAAATGCATATTATTAACAAAAGAATCCAAGGTGAAAGGCCACGTACAGGATGATTCTAACCCCATGGCATTTTGAAAAAGGCAAAAGAGGAAGACAGTGAAAAGATTAAAACCCAGTGGGTGCAGGTGAGGGAGAGCACAGAAATTTTTAGGGCAGTAATACTACTCTGTATGATGCTAGAATGGTTAGCACACGTCATTACACAGAGTGGATGTGAAGTTTGTGTGCAATTTAACATAATATAACACAGTCAATCACACACAAACTTTATGGACACCCTTGTATGTTATGTCTGTCCAAACCCATAGAACATACACTAGCAAGTGAATGCTAATGAGGGCTGAGAACTTCAGGTGTTAATAATGTGTCACTGTAGGTGCTTCCATTGTCACTATTGTCCCACTCTGGTGGGACGTATGGTTAAGAGGGGAGGCTATGTTTGCATGAGGCAAAAAAGCATACAGGAACTCTCTGAACTTTATTCTCCATTGGGCTATGAGCTTAAAACTGCCATTAAAGGGAGGGGGGAGAGTGGAGGGAGGGAGAGTGATTGGTGGGATCACACCTATGGTTCATCCTATAAGGGTACATGTGAATGTCTCTAAATGTAGATTATAAATGTCTTAACACAATAACTAAGAAAAAGACATGAAGGCTATGTTAACCAGTTGGATGAAAGTATTTCAAATTGTATACAGAAACAGTACACTGTACCCCATGATCGTATTAATGCACACTGCTATGATTTAATAAAATCAAAAATAAAAAAGCAGCCAGTGGTATTTAAGAAATAAGTGATTTGTGCAAATACTGAGATGATTGAAATTTTTCTCTCTTCATTTAGGCATTGCCAGATTTTAGTGATCAATGGACCTTGCACTGTTTCACCAATTTCAATAAAAGATGATTTCTTTTGACTTAATGTTGGTGATTCAAACATACATTAAGCTTTCAGGTAGAAACTTTTTTGCTTTTAAGTGACTTTCTCAGTCATCCAGTGCTGAAACATAGAATGAAGTCACAATGAACAAATTTGAGTCAGAATGCTTGAAGTCATTATCCATGGGAAGGATGTGGAATTGTTTTGAAATTATGAAAATAACTTTAAGTCAAACAATCATATAAAGGACAAGGCAATGATTACTCTCAAGATGTATAAAACTGGACAAGAATTTGCAAAAAATTCAAAATCCATATTAGCCATATTAGAGTGCTGAGAGTTTTTTCCTTCCATATTCTAAGAAAATGAACATTATTAGATAGAGTTCTCTTTTTCTTTTTTTTGTTTTTGAGACTTTGTCACCCAGGGCTGGAGAGCAATGGAATGGTCATAACTCAATGCAGCCTCAAATTCCTAGGCTTAGTGTGATCCTCCTGCCTCAGCCTCTAAAATAGCTGGCTCTGCAGGTGTGTGCCACCATAGGCAGACAATTTTTTAATTCTTTGTAGATATGGGTTATTTCTTTGTTGCTCAGGCTGGTCTCAAACCTTTGGGATCAAATTACCCTCATGCCTCAGTCTCTGTAATATGGGGATCACAAGCTTGAGCTATCACATCCATCCTATATAGAATTTTTATACAAGATATTTTTTCCCAATAAAATGACTTGTTCTATTGTACATAGTTAATTTTTTTTTCCCCATTGGAAACTTGCTTTACTCACGTTCTTGATAGAACAAAAAGTTATGAAACATTTAGAATATCTCAAGTTTTCATATAAGATTGTAATGTACCAGGTCCGAGTCCCCACCTGCCACATTTACTCTTCTTCATACCGTCTCCTCTGAGACAAACTCTTTCCTAATTTCTACAGAACTACGAGTCCATGATATAAAGTTTGTGCTAACTGACCCAGGACTTAATCCTTGTATCTATGCATTTGGATGCCCCATTGCTGGATTTATTTCTCCCTGGAAACAGAGTATATACGAGGTCAGGCAATTAAGTTTGTCAACTCATCCCATAAAAAGTACTGCATACCTCATTGCTGAATGTCACAATGGTCATCAAGGTACTCACCTGGGGAAGCTATGCACTGATGCCAGCACCTAGCTCACCCTGCAAAGCAGTTCTGAAACTCGTTTTCTGGCATGGCAATCAGAACTGTCCTTGTATGAGGTCTGACAACTAAGTTCACAAACCCATCCTAGAAAAAGTGCTTCTTTAAAAAGTGCAGGACTCAGGGCTGGCACCAGTGCATAACTTCCCAGTGAGAGTCCTGCACAAGTGACCGCTGTGATATTTAGCAATGGGGTATGTAGCACTTTTTCTAGGATGTGTTTGAAAACTTAATGGTCCAAACTTGTCCATCTAAACTGCTTTAGGAAAATCTTCCTTTGAAGAATGTCAGTTGCTGTTATAAAAACTTACCACAGAAACTGGGTAAGTTACAAATGGTTTGGGAATTTATTGTTTACAGGTCTGGAGGCTGGAAAGTCCAAGGTCAAGTTACTTTCATTTGGTGTCTTGTGAGGGCCTTCTGGCTGTGTCCTCACATGGCAAAAGGCAGAAGGGTTGTAGGGCAAGTGATATTTGTACCCTCCCCTATTAGGGCCTTAATTCTGCTCCCAGCAACTCCCCTCCCTTACAACCCAGTCATCTCCCAAAGGCCACACCTCTTGATACATCTGCACTGGGATTTAGTTTCAATATGAATTTTAGAAAGGATGCTATTCTTCACACCACAGCAGCCAACAGAGATAGAAAGGGATTCAGTAGATGAAAAGTATAGATTCTTATTATTTTATCCAAACTGCTATAGGAGGTGTCCACCTCTCCCAGAATTTTATTTGCTTCTGGTCCCTTCATTTCTGTGCCACAGCAATGCTCACAGGCTTTGCTTTCCTCAAATGGGTTGTATGTCTTTAGACTTCAATGCTGTTCCCACTGCCTGAAAGTCTCCCTGGCTGGTCATTTGTCTTTGCCAGCACAGATTCTGTGTTCACCCTCCAAGCTGAAAGCCAGTCTCTTCAGTGAGTTTTCCTAGACCACATTGGAGTCAGTTGGTTATCTGTCTTTTTCAATATCTGTTTTCGGATTTCAGCCCTCTGCAGTCTGGTACTCTGCTGATTTGTGTAGTGCTGCATTCCAAATGCCCCACACAATGGCTGACGTGTGCCAGGTGCTCAAAACCATTCACTGAACCAGGAGTCAGCACCAAGCATTCAGAAATGCTGCCTCAGGAGGTCTCAGAAGAGAACCCCAGGGCCTACCATTACTTCCCTTTATCTAATATTTTTCTAGTTCTATTCAATCACAAATGCATTGGAAATTAAAGTGACTTTCTTAGCACTTGCTGTTTGAAAGCAAGAGATGAACTTCTACGTTACCAAATTTCCTCTTTTGGAAAGTTGTTTTCCAGTGAGGATTTTCTTCACGAATTGACCATGGCTGATTCTAATAAAAATAATTTATCTATTTTGGAGTTCTGCATATAAAACATTCTGGAATCCAACAGATTTTAGCTATTTCTTGAAGACTACAGATGTCTTGCTTGAAAAAAAAATTGCAACACCATATGTGCCCTTTTCCCATGAGTAGGTTTCAAGGAAGTTTTAACAGTTAAAGTAGGTTTTTTCTATCTTTTGAAACCTAGCATGGGGATTTAGTGCTTATTAAAGTGAGAGGCTGAGTGTAGTGGGTTGATTTAGGATTAGAAAAGGAAGCCGCACTAAAAGCTTAGTTCTAAAGCTCTGCCAAGAGTCTTTCTCTGAGCAACTCACATACTTACTGAATATTGTTGATAGAGCCCATGGATACATTGCTGTCCATCTTTTTTTTTTTTTTTTTTTTTTTTTGCCATGTGGCCACGTAAGCAGATGGAAACTCAAGCCGTGATTATTCCCTTCCAGAGGGCTGTGTTCAAATGTGATGCCAAATAAAGACCTATTGAAAGGCTGGATATGTTTACTATTTGAATCATTCATTCTCTCTTTCCATGACACAAACCCTCTGAAATGACCAAAGGCAAGCCTTTAATTTTTAAAAATCCAAACTGCGTGGCAGAGTACACCCAACTATTAAAAACATAAACCAAGTACCCACAGACATGTTGCTGGGTAAACAGACCTATGTGTGAAGTCTGACACAGCCACTCCACTCCATGTAACTCAGACAATATCCTCCTGAAAATGACCTAAATTACTGTCTCTTAGGGAAAACATGACACTAATTGTTTTTTCATGACATCAGCAGTTATTAGCCAGAGATGATACATTTTCCCAAATGGTTTAAAAATACATACCCAGAAAGAATGCTCAAAATAGTAAGGATATCTGATCTGGTGCTGTTGAAAATTATCCAAGGATGCAATATCGAAACAAGAGTTAGGAGAGTCCAGGCTCCACAGCTGCAATGAGGACCTCATTCATATGACACACATACTCCCTGCCTTCGCTTGATGATGATGATGATGGAGATAAAGGGTCCACAAGGAACCCAGCCTCAGAATCATGCAATATCACCTTCCAAACAAGGGGCTGGCAAACCGTCTGCTGATAGGCCAAATCTGGCCCACTGTCTGTGTTTATAAATAAAGTTTTATTAGAACACCACCACATTCATCTGTGCATGTATTGTCTATGGCTGGTTTTGTGCTAAAACAGCAGAGTTGAGTAGTTACAACACAGACTGCATGGTCTGCAAAGCTGAAAATATTTTGTATCTGACCCTTTATAGAAACAGGTCCTTATTGACTTCCACACTAGACTGTGGATGGCCAGTCCTTCAAACTGCAGTTGAAACTACAGACTCCACAGTTGACCACCTCCCTACATTGGTCACTTCCCTAAGTTGCCCTAATTTTCATAGTCTCGACATGCAACACATGTATGTGTCAGTGCAGTAGGCTGACCTCCTTATGTTGACCAGTTTGCTATCGTCCCGTGGGTGGTCAACTTATAGAGGTTCTATTGTATCATCTTGGGTCATTAAATCCTAGTTTTCTTGTTATAGGAGAAAAAGGGGTAGTGAGCTGGACCGGAGGGTGCTCAGAATGGGCTGAAGTCGGAAGCCTGGGTATCAAGATGGGAGCTACTGCAAAGGACTCCACTAATTGCCTCATGGATCATGTTTGGTATTACAGGGATTAACAAAGAGGCTAAGGAAATTGGCACATATAGCTTCTCAGCCTTTTGCCTAAGCTCAAGTGAAAATTGGCACACATAGTATGGATTGTGGGCAGATAGACAGGTTAAAAAAATAAATTAGTCATCAAGAAGGTCTGTAGCCCAGCCATCCTTGTTACTCCCTATCCTGTAAAATTGAGTCCTGTATAATGACTGTTCATCAAATAGGCAAGATCCATCTTTATCACCATGGTAACAAGCTGAAAGTTATTCTAACTCTGCTTTTCAAAGTTATTCTAATTCTCTGCTGCATGATTAACAGGTATTTTACCTTTCATAACTTCCCACGTAGAGACTGCCTACCATTTTGCATAATAGGGTTGGATTTCTTTCTGAGTCTCTACGTCTGTATGTATCTATTGAAACAAAGTATATTTAAGAGCCTATTTTTACTACATTAATATATGCTGAATATCCAGCATCTTTTGAAATTAATTTCCTATATAATCTGTATTTCTCCACAAAATATATTTGGGTTCAGAGCAAAAATTCTGCATAGCAGAGGCATTCAGTTTTATGCTTATAACCCTAAAACATACCACATACTGAATGACGTTTATGAAATTTTCAAGTGGGTGGATACAAGTCTAATTATGTGATATTGACGAGGGAGGAATAATGGTGATGAAGAATGAGACTGGCACTTTCTGATCACCAGTAAATTATTCATCTTTCTTTCATCTCAGTTTCTTCACTTACCAATAATAATTTGATGTGTACGATATGAAAAAATATTTGCTAAATGCAAATAGATTCATAATTTAAGCAACATGTTTGAAACATACTGAAAGACGTTGACATACTATTATTAGCAATATTTTTTCATAATTACGATATTGGATCACTCTCTCAACCTTAAAGTGTAGCCATATGACAAGAAAAGAACCTCGGGATATTTGCCACGCAATTTTGCGTCAGTCTAAATGGAACATTTCCCACCAAAAGTGAAAATAGCTCAGTCTGGCATTTCTCTGGGTTGGGAAGGAAAAAAACAATCATTTGTCAAAGACGCTATTTTATGAGGATTTAACTGGGCACAAATTGAATTTGTGGCTTGGCCAGGGACAGAAATATTTGCAAAACATCTCAAAGATGACAGTGATTTCCACACTGCCAATGGTAGCAGTTTAAAAATGATAACATAATGCTGCCACATATTTCTGAGAAAATGGTCAATATTTAAGACAAAAAGAACCAAATGTTATCAGTCCATACATTTCTCCTTCCCTGAAAGTTCTGAATGTTTAGAAACATGTTAATACCCTCACAGGGCCATGTGGGAAATTCTGTCTCTACAAAATTAAATGGCAGCCAACAGTAAAACTCTTCGATTATTTATTTATTGTTGTCTGCCTCAGGTTTGAGACCTGAATGATCCTCTGAAATGCTTCAGTCCAATGTCATATCAGGTCTGGCTATAAAGAGATCTTCCTTGTTCAAAACAAAACACTCAGTAAAGTTCAAGAATTAAAATGAGGATGTCTTTTCTGGGACTTATTTCGTACATTTTATTAGTATGAAAAATAATACTTTTTGAAAAATAGTTTGTTTCTATTTAGGTTATTAGTGAAATGCACACAACTTAGGCTGAAACTGAGCAAAGGTTTGTAATTATTCTAGTCAAGTTCAAATGAAGGTTGCTCATGGGAGTGCCATCTAAGTGGTTCTTAATTTACCGGAACTGGTTTCTCCAGTCCTGTTAGTGTATAGTTAATTCACAGTGATTGGACAATGCACTGTTTTGAAATAACCCATCATCTTTAGGTGTGCCAAGATTTAGTTGAAATGCATAAGACATTTCCTAGAAAAAAAAAACAACAAAAGATATTTTGTATAGATGGCATCTGACAACACGTCAATTTCAATATGCATCCAACTAGATCCAAAAACATTGCTTAATTTCTACTAACCTCTTGAAGTCTGATATTTTTCCTTCTTTTTTTCTTAAAAAAAGAGCAGAAATTAAGCTTTTTGCTTCATCTTACTTATGCATACTACAATATGGAGGGACGTAAAAAACAGAATGATGAATGAAAAAAAATGGCTTGTGTAAAGGGCCACATATTATACAAGACATTTGTATAAAATTTCTGGAATAGGCAATTCCATAGTGACGAAAAATAAATTAGTGGTAGCCTGAAGCTGGGGGTAAGAGCAAAAATTAGCCACAAATAACCATGAAGATTTTTTTTTCTTTTTTCCAGAGGAGGTAATGGGAATGTCCTAGAATTGGATTGGATAGTGGTAATAGTTGCATAATATTTTACATTTACCAAAAATAAATTATATTTCAATAAAGCCATTTAGAAAAAGGAACTGATTATTCACAGAGTACTGACCTGAGCCTGGAGCCATACTAGGCACTTTATCTACTCAGTTTAATCCCCCCCAAATAACCACTTTCAGCACATTTATCCCTGCTGGAAACTGGGGCTCAGGGCACCATTTTGCTCATAGTGTCACAGAAAATTAGGAGCCAGAGATGATAGTTCACCTCAGTGTGCCTGTATCCAATGTTTTAGTTAATATCATGCGGTGAGTACCATGGTGTCACAGCTCACAGAAACCCTAAACTCTTGGGCTCAAGTAATCCTCTTGCCTCACCCTTCCTTATAGCCAAAACTACAGGCCCTGCCACAAGGCCTGGCAATTTTTTTTAGAGACAGAGTCTTGCTGTTGCACTGGCTTGTCTCCAACTACCAAGCTCAAGCAATCCACCTGCCTCGGCCTCCCAGAGTGCTGAGATGACAGGAGTGAGCCACTGCGGCTGACCAGCTTAGTAAACATTGAGCGTCTATTCAGTACTTACCATTTTAGAACCTTTTTGGAGAAAGAGGGTTTACAAGGGGTGTAGCATGGTTTCCGCTCTCAATGAGTGAAACTTTTGGAAGAATAAAGAACAACGAAAAGTGCCATGAGATTTGTATCACTGTAAAGGAAATATAAACAAGTCCTACCAGAAGAGTTCAGAAGACAAAGTTCATTGTCAGTGGCAGGGGAGTTGATTTATAAAGGTGACACCGAATTTGTGGCACAGAAATACAGTCTAAGGGATGTTCCAGGGAGGCAAATAAGGAAATCAAAGCCAAGTCAAAGTCAAATCAAAAGTGGCAGCAAAGTGTGTGTTGGCACAAGGAAAACCAAGCAAGACTCATTAGATAGAACTTCTGGTGATGACTGACCGGAGGAGGAAAGATGCAGCCAGAGTGTGCTGCAGAAAAGAAGGGGTGGGGCGTTTTATCTCACTTTTGAAAACAAACAGTAAAATCACAGGCATTTTTAAAATACAGGAAACACAGGCTTCATATTTTTTTTTATTTCACGTCGATTTGTTTAATGCAGTCTCTTGCACATTTTGTAAGAAAGGGATCTGACAGGCCGGAAAACTGAGTCTAGAAATTAGTGTGATTTGTCCACCATCACGTAGCTGGAGATGACGCCTCCTCAGTCCAATCCAGGGCGCTTTTTTCTATATGCGTTTTGTAAAACCAAGGGGCTCTAGAAGCCAGACAGGCATGTAAATAAGTGAAGCTTATTAGGCCAAAGAAAAATATGGCATAAACATGATGAAAAATGGCAACTGACATTTGTCCTCATTTTCCAGGATAATAGGGAATCGTGGGGACTGAGGCAAGAGCCTCCTTTTAAAGGAAAGTTACTACTAGTTTCCAAAATGGGGTGGTTTAAAATTCCAATTATGAAAGTTACAAACTCATGAGTCATTCTTGATGGTTCTCTCTTTTCTGTCACCCTACAGCTAACTCCTGGATACTCTTTCTCTAAAATGTAAATAAAATCCAATCACCTTTTCATAATGTCTCCACTCCCTCCAATCTCCCCTCATGTCTCTAAGTTAAAATATTAAAATGCCTTCCCAGCTCTCTTCCTAGTCCTATCCTGGCTGATCTAGAGCTATTCAGACTTTATTTTTCAGCTTTATTAAAAGGCACTGTCAAAGAAATGATAATGCCAACCACAGTCTGGACTGAAATGTTTTCATTACAAGAATTTGAAAAAGAACTTATAACTAGAATCCATATTTTAAAAAGTCCTATAAATCAATCTTAATAAAAGACTGATCTATTAAAAATAGGGACCAAAGTTTTGCACAAATACTCTATAGATACCCAATGGCTCAAAGCACTATCGAAATTGTCATTAGGGGAATGCAAATTAAAACCACAATGAAACAGGGCTACATATCCATCGGCTTAACTGTGTAACTCAGGAAAAACATTTCAATTTCCGATGCATAACCCATTGCTGTGTAAAACAATTATGAGAAATTTAGCAACTTAAGATAATATACATTTATTATCTCACAATTTCTGTGTGGCAATGAGTTTACATGTAGTTTAGCCAGATTTTCTGCTTTAAGACTGTTTAGAATGCTGTAGTCAAAGTTTTAGCCACAGCTGAAAGATAATCTGAAAACTAGACTTGAAAAGGTTCTGCCCCTGAATTCATAAGGTGAGGATTAAGTTTTTCAAGGGATGCTGGGTTAAGAGCCACACTCACCCTTAACGCAGTTACTCACCTGTGAACCTCTCCAACCTGGCACGTTCCTTCATAACGTATGCAAACCAGCCAACAATGGAGTCATCTAGCAAGCTGTAACCTTGTGTCTCCTAAACACACTACGAGGTGGTAATGACATCTCGTCACATTTTCCCTCTACTGATTAATCAGAATCAAGTCGTAGGTCCCACTGGCACTCAAGGAAAGGGGACTGATTACCCAAAGGTGTGAATACAAGAAAGTGGGAATCATTAGGAATCCTCTTAGAAGCTGCCTCCCATAATATGGTCTGACAATATTGCATACCTAGAATAGTAATGAGCTGCTACCATTCAGTAATAAAATGACACACGACTCAATGAGAAAATTTAAAAGAAAAAAGACTGAGGAGTCACTTCCCACAAGAAGATATCTGATAGCCAATAAGCATATGAAAAAGGGGCTTGCATCATTAGTCACTAAGGAGATTCAAATTAAAACCACAAAAAGATTCTACTACACACCCACTAGAATAGCTAAGTTTAAGCGACTCACAATACTGACTATTGTCAAGGAAGGGAAGGGACTGGAACGCTCCTTACTGGTCGTGGGAATGCAAAACCGTCCATCCACATTGGAAAACGTTTGGCAATTTCTAATAAAGTTAAACACACGTGTAGCCACGACCCAGAAGCTTCCTTCATAGATATTTCCTTATCTATATATATACATGCATTTCTTCTCCAAGAGAAAGGAACATTGTTCTCCTGTTCACATACACACACAATTACTGTATTCATAACAGCCCCACACTAGAAAATGCCAAATGTCCATCAATAGGAGAAACAGAATTTTAAAAAATGGTATATTTATATGAAACACGGTATAGGCATTTTTAAAAAGAACAGCTGAGTGATAAATACAACAATGGATGAATCTCAAAAACAGTTTACTGAGCAAAAGGAGACAGAAACTAACAAACATTCATGCCAAATAATTCCATTTTTGTGAAATTTAAGAACAAGCAATTTTCATGTTTGGCGAGAGAAGGCAGAAAATTTATTTCTGGGAAGAACTGAGAGAGGTTTTTGACCCGGAAGGAACACAGACAATCTCCGGGTATGATGGAAGCAGTCTGTATATTTCTGTGGGTGGTGGTTGTACAGATGCATGCATATGTAAGCTGTCAGCTAAGAATTGCATGCTTTCCTATAAGTATATTTTAGCTCAGCAAATTAAAACAGATAAAACACACTTTAATGTGCACTTAAATCAACTGAGGGAGTCTTGTGAAGATGCAAATTCTGACTTCCTAGGTCTGAAATCGGGTTCAGATTATTAACCAGCCTCTAAGTTATGCTGCTGGTGGTAATACTGAGTCTTTAAGTAGCAAGGCCCTCAAATCTACTTCTCTCTGTTCCACAACAAACACCTTCAAACTTAGTGGGGTAAAGTAAACATTTTATTAATGCTAAAGATTCTGTAGGCCAGGAATTGGAAGAGGATGCGGCGGGATGACCCACCTTTTCTCTGTGAGGTACCACCACATCTAAGGCCTAAGCCAGGAAGAGTTTAAGGCTGGGACTTGAAGGCTGGGCTGGCGTTGCTTGAATATGTGCCTCCACTCAGACGGCTGGCACCTGGGCTAGGAGGACACGAGAGGTAAGACCGTTCTATGACCTTAGTTCCCTTGCATATGGCTCAGGGCTCTAAACATGGATGTTCTGAGACATTGGAAAAATAAAAGAAGAGAGGAAGGGAGAGAGGACAGGTACGAAGGAAGGAGTGGTGGAGGGAGGGAGGAAGAAAGGAAGGGAGGAGGGAAGGAAGGAAGGAAAATTACCTTTTCTGACCTAGTCTTGAAAGTTTCAGAGAATCAGAGACTTCCCCAAATGTCAACAAGAGGACACAGACTCTATCTTTTGATAAAAGACCTGTTGAAGCCACATTATAGAGTCTGAGATGAGGGACACCCTTATGGCCTTATTTGGAAAACATAATTTTCTGTAGCCACAGAGCCTTGACCCACATCTGATCGAATTACTTATCTGCTCAAAATTCCGAACCACTCTCCCATTCCTCTCTGAATATATCTAAAAACCTTTTCCAAAGCCTGCAAAACTGTAAGAGTGGGACGTTGGCCACTTCTCCGTCTTCTCTTTGTTCTGATGTCTGTCACCAGAGAAATATTCCTGAAGTACTTAGTGTGAGGTGGGTGCCCATCCCTCTGCCATCAGGGTCTCATGTATACAATTTCCTGCTCATCTGTGGGTTTACCATCCCCCAGACAGAATGTACGCTGCAGGAGCACAGAGATGTTTCTCTGGTCTATCGTATTCCTGGACTTTGGAACCATGCCCAGCACATAGTAAGTACCCAGCACATTGGGATAGCAAACTTACTTATCTTTTGACTTCTGCTTGTGTTCAATGAGATCAAAATTCCTGCTGCTCCATCCTCCTAACAGACACTTCTCCTCGCTCAGTCTCTCAATGTATTTATATAACAACTTTTATAAAAACATTACACGTTTCTGATGTGCTGTTGCTCACTCCAGTACCAATCAGCATTCACTGTGAGACTGGTTACAACTCAGATTGCTGGGCTCTACCCAGACAGCTTCTAATTCAGCAGGTCTGCAGGGCGCCTGAGAATTTTCATTGTAACAAGTTCCCAGGCCGTGATGCTGATGACAGCAATCTGTCATGCCAAACTAATGTAAATACTGACGCTGACACTGGCCTTTTGGCATTTTTATTGTTGCTTTTGTTCCCAATTTTCAGATTGATTGGGGTTTTTTTATTGTTGTTGTTTGTTTTGCTTTGTTTTGGTCTCTGAGTTTCATCTTGGGAGCTTTCCTTGGAAGATGCCTGGTGACTCCCAGGCGTACATTCATATTTAGCCCTGAGACACTAGGTTCCGTATCAGAAAGTCACGTGTTTGGTAACTTTCTGTACAGGGATTGGGTGCCACCTTGGACCAGGTTCTCCAAAAGCGGATTCTAAGAGGGGCTTCTGAAGATAGTAATCTATTAAGCATTCGCCTGGTGTCCTTGGGAATGGGATTACCAAAGAAGGGAGAGGAAGGCAAGAGGTGAGATTTGAGGCAGAATCTTAGGTGTGGTCCAATCTCATCAGCATCCTCGGGGGAGGGATGAGAGCTAGGCTTTCCCGGTGTGCTCTCAGTCAGCCCCTGGCTGAGTGTCACTGGAGAAACATAATTCCCAGACACTTCTAGTTTTCTTCTTAGCATACAGGAAGAAGAGGCTCCAGTTGTAGCAAGGAAAGACCTCCAAATAGAGGCCCAGGTGCCAGCTCCTAGAAGCAAAAGCACACAAAGGCTTGGGCATGGGTGCCCTGATACAATAAAGGGAAGCAGGTAGTGGTGATGGGGATACCAAGAGTGTCGGCTCCAGAGGTGCTGGGAGGTTTTCTGTGGGGAGTTTCCTAAGTATTTTCTCTGGGGTGGTGTGGAGGTGTCAGGCAGGGACAGGAGTTTCACAGGTCACGGTGTGAACTTTAATCCTTAATCTCCCTGTCTTCCCCTGTGTCCAGAGTCCTAAAGTCTTGAAACCCACTGGTTCGATTTCTCCACAATTTAAACATCTTAGCTCCTATGAGGTTCTGCCTGGGTTTAGAGGTCTAAGTCAGAATTCAGCAGTTCAGTAACCCAGAGGTTTTGAGGAGATGAGAGAAAAACCTCCTTTTCTCTAGAGGATATTGAGAGGAAGAGAAAAAGACAAGCTGGTATTAATGAAAGCTCTGAGGTAGGTCATCTTTGATCCACCCCACAGGGCTGAAGGCACATTACTTAAGAGAAACAAGTTTGACAACGGCTGAGTCTCAAAATTGAAGAAATCGTAATCCGGGGCTTCACACGGCTCTGTGACAGGAACCCAGACCTGAACTTTTCCAGACAGGGTTACCCCATTTTTTTGAAATCCTAGTAATCTATTTCAGGACCACGGAAGGTCAAGTTGGGTGCCAATCATATTCAGAGATTCTACTGTGGATCATGAAGAATAAATCAGGAACTTGGCAAGTGATAGATATATTTTTAGTCTGGTCATATTTAAGTTTGAAACACATGAGTAAACTTTTCCCTACATGGAAAGTTTATTACTCACATCTTCCTTTGTACGGTAGAACTCTGATTGTCTTTGGTGGTTTATTTTCTTAACTTGATACTTTTCCTTACGAATGAGTGACTATTTCCAATATCTGGAAATTCTCTTAGTGGGTGTTCCTATTCCCTAAAATAATTAACACAATTTGTTCATGTAACAGAACCATCTATTGTGCTTGAACTTGGACAAAGTGTATGCCCTGGATAGATACCATTATTGATATGAGAGTTTGCTGTTACTAATAAAAAAAGTACAAAGATTCGAATCAGAGTCACTAGCTATATCATTTGGGCAAATTTACTTGTCTATAAAATAGAAATAATGATATCTACATCACAGTACAGGCAAGTAAGGCAATATCTGTAAAGTATGAGGTATAGTGCATAGGAGATGGTGGGCAAGTGACAGAGTTCCTCGGCCCTCTCTCCATTGATCCTTATCTGTTCAGAGCACGAATCTCTAACCAGGTCTACTTTCTGGAATCCCTGCGATTGGGATAATAAGTATAGGAAAGTCAGCATAGTTAAGAGAACACTTACAGGGTCTAAATTTCATCAGCAACGTTAAAAAAAATGACTTTCTTCCTTTAAAAATCAAAATACATTTAATAACGAGAATATGACAATCCTACTCTTGGGGGCATTTATGAAAGACAAAGTTTTTAAAGTGCCCTTTCCTGGTCATGGTGTCCCCTGTACTCTGCCCTTGGTCTGTGCCAACGCCAAGCTCCACAGTGCTGGAAAGTCACAACCAGGCGGGGCGGGGTGGGGGGGTGGAAGGAACTCACCACCCTTAGAAATCACTCTTAACATACGTTCGGCCTCAAAGTAAAATAAAAACAAAGACTCTGGGATTAACAGTGAACAGTCACTCAGCAATTCTGAGGAAGTTTTCACAGCATGAGAGGGAAGGAAGGGAGAGTGGCCAAAATAACCACTGAGTGATGGTGAGGAGGGAAGGGCCGGTTAAGGGATTATTGTCCTCAAGGAGGGAGTTGGTTAAATGAAGAAAGGGCAAAAGTCAGGGGTGAAGATGTCCAAGGGAGGAATCACTACCTTGTCCAAATGTGTCACTACTTTTTTTCAAAGTGATATCTTTTTTAGATAGCAATGATATCAAAGGTTTTTGTTGCAAAATTTAATGTAATAAATTCATTTATTTTATTTTTTATTTTTTTAATTGTTTGGGATTCACTGAGGATGCAAAGCATTCAGTTACACTGATCACAGTTGTTAGATAAAGTCCCTCTTATGATTGTGTCCTGCCCCCGAGAAGTGTGCCATACACCAACATGTTTTGTGTTTGTTTGTTTGTTTTTGTTTTGGGATCGAGTCTCACTATGTCACCCTGGGTACAGTACTGTGGCTTCACAGCTTGCAGCAACCTCCAACTCTTGGGCTTAAGCAATTGATTCTCTTGCCTCAGTCTCCCAAGTAGTTGGGATTACAGGTGACCACCACAACGCCCAGCTATTTTTTGGTTGTAGTTGTGATTGTTGTTTAGCTGGCCCATGCCGGGTTCAAACCGTCACCCTTGGTGTATGTGGCTGGCCCCATAACCGCTGTGCTACGGGTGCTGAGCCCATAATGCATTATTTTTTTAACAGATGTAAGATTTCAGCTAGTGACGTCACTGATGCATTTCCGTTCATGTAGAAGCTCTAAGGCACCTGAAGATCGGTGATGTGAAAACTGCCTTCCACCTGATGACATCTCCTGAAAGTAAAGGATTGCCCGGGACTGCCTGAAAAGCACCTATATCATGCCCACTTCCTGACAAACTCTTAGAAGATAATGATCAATTGCTTTTGATAGAAATAAAACCCATAGCTGAGAAAACACATACAGCTCACGATACATCACCAACATTTTATTTTTATTTTTTTTATTTCCTTGGATTATTTTTTTATTTCCTTCTACTTTTTTTGTTGATGTTTTCAGACAGAGTCCCACGGTGTCATAGCTCGCTGCAACCACAGACCCAGGCTGTGGGCATCCCGCTGCCTCAGCCTCCTAAAACCACTGAGATTACAGGAGCTCAGTACAGCGCCCAGCTGGGTTTTTCATTTTTGTATGAGTCACGGTCTCACTCTCGCTCAGGCAAGTCTCGAACTCCTGAGCTCAAGCAATTCTCCCTCCTCAGCCTCCCACAGTGCTGGGATTACAGGCATGAGCCACTGAACCCAGTATCCCCAACATTTTTGGCATCAGGGTCTATTTCACGGAAGACAATTTTTCCATGAATGGGAGGGGGGTGGTTTGAGGATAACTCAAGCACTTCATAGCTCAGATCATCAGGCATTAGATTCTCCCAAGGAACACACAACCTCCGTCCCTCACCTGCACACTTCACAGCAGGGTTTGTGCTCCTATGAGAATCTGATGTCCCTGCTGATGTGACAGGAGACAGAGCTCAGGTGGTGATGCCGGGTGGGGAGCAGCTGTAAACACAGACGGAGCTTCCCTGGCTCTGCTCCCCTCCTGCTGTGTGGCCTTGTTCCTAACAAGCCATGGACTAGGACCGGTCTGCAGCTTGGGGGTTGGAGACCACAGAGGGGAGCAGTTGCTGATAAACAGTGATGGTGATAATAGTTAAACTTTCAAAAAGTAAATGCACAGGTCTGGAAGAAACTGAATCCTCATTAGAAGGCAGTTTGTACACAGCTGAATGTGGAAAAGGACGCCCCACACTGATTCAATCTCTACCGTCTCCAGTCTTTCTTTTGTTTTGTCCAGGTTACTTTCTAAAAGAAATGATTTGCTTTAATTTTATTAAGCTACAACCCGCCCATATATGCACATATATTATTCGGCGGTTATTAGTATAGTCACGGAGTTGTGCAACCAATTATATTACTTTTATGACTGTTACTTTTCTCCACCTACAGGTCAGGGAAGTTACTGTTGCCTACAGGATTAAGAAAATATGCTTATCATAAATCAAAGTTCTCAGGCACAACACCACATAGAGCTCTCTTGCAACATGAAAAAGGGGGCATCTGTCCGGAAACCAGGAAATTTTGACAAAACCAACTTGGGATTCTTGAATTTGGCTTTTGCTGTGGTGTTGCGTGTAACATGTTTACAGTAGCTTTTTACTTTGAAACACGCCATTGTAACATCAAAGTCCAAACGCTGAACTGTTACCTTCCTACAATGATCTGGCCAGGGGATCCTGTTCAAATGACTGTAGCAATCTGTTAAGTTTTATTTTTAAAAAAACGACAGAAAGCAAAAATAAAACACACCCAAAGCTCTGTAACTTCAGTTTCCTTATAGGTCAACAACGATCATGAAGGGATTTCATATTTACATTGGTTTTCTTTCCTAATCCGAATTCAAAGTAACCTATAAGATACATTTTATTACCAGAATTTGCGAGAGTTTGCATTGGTCGATTGTGTTTGTTTTTAATTGCCTCTGTTGGCCTTTTGCTTTCTTGCTTGTCTGAGGCTGACCCGCTGCTGAGGAAGTGGGGGTGCCTGTGTGTTTTCTAAAGAACTCTTTCAAGAGACTCGGAAAGGGACAGAAGCTGGTTAGTTATGGAATTAGTCCAACGAGCATGGAGAAAAGGTGAAAATAGTTTTGGTCTGTACCAGGAATAACAGCTACACTTTTTTTTTTTAATGTAACACTTGAATTTTACCTTCTTGAGGAAGGTATTTTAATCCTTAAGCAACGTTCTCCACACACAGTCATGCAGATTAAAAAATAGATCTCCGTTTAAAAATACATCACCAATTTAACTAAAGTAGAGCATTTTACTGCTTATATGTATGCAAATTAAGGTACATAACATTAGGTGACTTCTAGAAAAGTTACAAATATTTTAATAGTTTATAATAAACTATTACACATTATTTATAATAAATTGTTATACATTTGTGTTTTATAAATTAAACAATATTTGTATTGCTAAGGCAATGGATCTGTGATGGATCTATTATAAAATTTCCCTATCGTATCCCATATATTTATATATATATTATATGTAATTTATTATATATATAAATTTTATTTTAAAATGTAACTTAAAACCTAATTTAAATTGTATATATACATATATGTGTATATCCTACAGGTTTTCTAGAAAAAGATCTTTCTGTTTATCTGTGTAGAACCTAAGAAAAGCTATAACTTTCCAGTCACCCTCCCACCTATATGGTCTATCTAACAAGGGTACAAGTGAACTTTTCTAGAACTAGAATATAAATGTTTTGATACAATAACTAAGCAAATGACATGAAGTCTATGTTAACCAGCTTGATGAAAGTATTTCAAATTGTATATGAAAACACTACACTGTACCCCATGTTGGCATTAATGTATACAGCTCTCATTTAATTAAAAAAAAAAAAAAGAAAAGCTGTAACTTTTGTCATAATTCCTCAGTTCGGTATGATGCTTAGTAGCTCAGCAAATCTAAGTCAGTAAAATACTTCAGGCCTCTTCAAATCAGCACTTCTCTTATTTTAGCGAAGCGATGTATTTCTCTTCATTTATTAAATGTAGCAAATGCTCCTCAATGTGAAAGACTTCAAAATTTGGACGTTAACATCAGCAGCACCCACGCTGGTTTTCTCTGGTTGCTTCTTCCTCGAAGTAACCTCCATGCCCTGCCGTGCCTCTCCCTCACTGTGGCGGATTCATCGCATCAGTGGCTTTGTTTCTATGTCCTTTGCCCTCTGAAGTGCAGTGCTCAGCTCCCATCTGGGCTTCGCGAGATGATATCCTTTGGCCGATGACATGACTGAAGTCATAGCAAGTCAAGAAGAAGCTTGAACCGACGACACTTGCACATTTTCACCCATGCACCGTGCCTCCTCCACTGACGCAATTTTCCAAGGTAGAGAGTGAGAAGGGCAAGGTGAGTAGTCAGCTCGTCCCAGCTGGGGCCATTCATTACCGATCAGTCAGCAGCCAGCGGACCCCACCAGTGAATGTCGGCAGAGGCAGCAGGCTGACCACCCCAGTCCTGTGCGCAACGAACACTTACTGTTGTATCTGAGGCTTTGTGCTAATGATTGAGCATAATCATAGAAATAGGGAAAAACTGATGTACTCATGTAAGACACTGTTTCAAGAGGTTGATTGCATTTTCAACTGACACAACTTGACCAATACCTACCTTTGTACAATCTGAGACTTTAGAAAAGATGTTTTTACTTCTCCGCTGTTTGATGGCCTCATCTACAAAAAAAAGTATTCGAACCACATCAGTGTCACGGTCACTGCTACATCTGTATTATTTGATTGATTTGTATCATAAAGGAATGATTTATTTTAGATATACTGGTTTAGATGCTTTATGCACAAGTAAGCTTGCAGTTACGGCAGTCATGAGCTAGTTAGGGTATTTTTTTCCAATTAAAATCGACTTAGAGAGAACCCTCCTCCCCATGCCAGTGTACAGGCCACCCCCATAGACGGAGAGGCAGTATTAGTGGTGGTTAATCTCACTACTTTTAAACAGCTTTTCTTCATAGTCTAGCTGTGTGCTGTGTAAACTCAAGAAAGTCCCATCAGGTCTCACTGGCTTCATCAGGTGATGCTTACTCACCCCAGACGTTTGTGTTAAAAAAAGGGGATGAGCTCATCTGTTTCTTTGAATACATACATTAAGAATTTAGAATGCTGCCTAGAACACCTAAGATAATTACACTTCAGCGGTTGGGATTGTTGGGGGTCAGGGTCCTGGTTCCCTGAACCCAGTTGACCTGTTTCAATTCCTCAGCTGAGCTAGAAAGTTCAACCCAGGCTCAGCAACAGTGGTTAGAAACGCAAAATAAGCCCAGAGCAGCCCAGGTGGTCTGAATAGGAAACAAAAGTAACCATGCGGGATTCAGTGTAATGAAGAGAAGTTTTATTTAAGAACAGAGAGCAAGCTTAGAGCACTTCCAGAGAGCGTTGGAAGTGGGTCCCTATCCCAAATGAAAAGAGGTGAGAGAGAGAGAGATGTGGTGGGAGTGGAGAGGGGTAAACACTTCTTCTCAGCTCGAAATTGGTGCAACCCTTTCACTGAATTCTCTGAGCCTCCAGGCATGAATGCCTCTTTCCACTGGTCATTGATTATTGCCTTTCTCTATGGGTCATTGGTTACCTAGGTGACCTCACATCCACATTCTTTTCCCCATTTTTTAAAAAATTAAATCATAGCTGTGTACATTAATGCAATCATGGGGTACAGTGTGCTGGTTATATATACAATTTGAAATGTTTTCATCAAACTGGTTAACACAGCCGTCACAGCATTTTCTTAGTTATTGTATTAAGACATTTATATTCTACACCTAGCAAATTTCACACGTACCCTTGTAAGATGCACCATAGGTGTGGGCCCACCAGAGCTGTTGAGTGGCAAATGTCCCTTTGGGTCCTCCAGACATCCTTGTTCCTCAGGCTGGGCTTTCCTGCCATCTCCCTCAACTCCTTTTCCTTGTCCTCCCTCTCTGGAATAGTGATCGTCTTGATTCTTCTGGCTTAAAGATTCTGGATAAGAACTAAAACAGTGCCATGTCTGAGTAGAAAATGGACATTTTTCATAGGAGAACATTTAAAGGAGTGTGATGAGTATTGGTGGCCGGTTTCACCAGGAATGATACTGAGAGCCATAAACATGTACACGGTTTTACTACCCACACTAGGAGCTATTGTAGCAGAGATTCCAAAATATCCAATGTTAAATCTTTCCTATGCCAGAAAGAGGTTGTCTGGCATAGTCAGAAAAAACAAATAAACAAACAACAACAACAAAAACCAAGAAAACCAGAAGTTGGAAGATCGAAGTTTTATTTCTAGTTTTACATTTATTTGTGGTTATTTACAGATTTCTATTTCTACCCCTTGCTTACTTTCAGTAGACATTAATGTGACTTTTGACTTAACCTCTTTGAGCTTTGATTCATCTTCTATTAAAAAAAGGTGATATTGAAGCTGCTGCAAATGTCTCATCGGCATGTTGTTAATAAATTTCTCTAATCTGCACACCCATTGCTCCTTAAATCCAGGGATCTTGGAATCCTGAGGGTACAGACAAAAATACAGCTTCTACCAGGAACTGTCTACATTGGCTAAGACCAGGGGTCCTCAAACTTTTTAAACAGGAGGCCAGTTCACTGTCCCTCAAACCGTTGGAGGGCTGGACTGTGGGCCCCGGGACGAGTTGGCTGCTAAGCAGGACAGGCAGGGGCAGCAAAGACACCTGGCAGGCCAGATAAATGTGGTAGGCGGGCTGCATGTGGCCCACAGGCTGTAGTTTGCCATAGTTTGAGGACGCCTGGCTTAGACTGTCTACATTGTAGAGTTAAGGAAACCTGCACCCGTCACAGAGTAACTGGATTGTGCTCTACACTGGCTTAGACTGTCTACATTGTAGAGTTGAGGAAACCTGCACCTGTCACAGAGTAACTGGATTGTGCTCTACACTGGCTTAGACTGTCTACATTGTAGAGTTAGGGAAACCTGCACCCGTCACAGAGTAACTGGATTGTGCTCTACACTGGCTTAGACTGTCTACATTGTAGAGTTAAGGAAACCTGCACCTGTCACAGAGTAACTGGATTGTGCTCTACACTGGCTTAGACTGTCTACACTGTAGAGGTAATGAAACCTGCACCTGTCACAGAGTAACTGGATTGTGCTCTACACTGGCTTAGACTGTCTACACTGTAGAGGTAATGAAACCTGCACCCGTCATAGAGTAACTGGATTGTGCTCCATGCACCACACTTTGAGAGCCACTTCGTTGCTAACTGGGAATGTGAATAACCTGCTATTCCTTATATGACAAGGTGAGGTGTACTTCCAAAAAGACACTAAGTGAGGAGGAAGCTCTTTGATACAGTCAAACCCTAGACACTTTCATTCTTCTTATTATTAAATAAGTGTTCCCTGCCCCAGGCATACATTTGGTCAGGTAGTATCCAGATCCTCAGCTCTAAGCAAATCTCTAAGAGGAGTTTGTGACCTGATGGGTGCGTTTTCATTTTGGTCTCCCCAGAATCTCCACAGAGCATAATTTTTCCTGCTGGTTGGTGGTTGACCTCCCCCACCTGGACCATCTCTGCTCTCGCTCATAACCACCACGCTACCTCCAGGTAGTGTTTAATTCTAACCTGCTTCCAAATACCTGGTTGCACTGTATTTTCCTGCTGGGAAACGGAGAAGTCAAACTTAGCAGCTGACTACTGCTTTGGATCCAAGGACACCTTTCAAGATTTTTAAGGAGCCAAATTAACACAAGTCGATTTTAACGGAGCAGGTCAGGACAGAGCTACAGTAATAAAAGATCTCCCTACAAATAGCAGCTCCCACCCTTCCCAAGGAGCTTAAGGCTCTTGGATGAGGATGCTTCCAGCCCTTCGCTTTCTCCTTCCCTCTCTTCTCTTCCTCTCATTTTGTTTTCTGTGTATCTCATTTTTGTCTTTAACTTCATCACTGTCTTCCTGTCACGGCTCTTTCTCTGAGTGTTTGGCTCTCCAAGTCTGTCCTTTCTTCTTTAAAATCTATTTTAAGTCTCCTGTCTTAGTGCCCCCTCCTCCTGCCTGCTCCCCCCCCACCTCGCCAACTCTCAGAACTCTCCCTCCTGTTCTACAGCTCCCCTGGGGGGCCTGCAGTTTATTGAAGGGTGAGGGAGGGCACACCAGCCTCAGGTTGGGGAGGCGGGCGGTGGTTTCCTCCGTGGGGTTCCCCAGTCATCAAGAAAGGGGCAGACAGCTTTCTGGCTCCCGTCTGTCGAATCCCAATCAGAAGGCCCTGTGCTGCCGTGGGTGTCTAAAAGCCACCTTTGGGCCTAAAGGATGATAAAAACGTTCAGTCAGACATTCGAGGCAGCGTTCCAAACTGCTAGCTGCCAATTCCCCAGTTAAGAGAGGTCTGGCTCCAAGCCTTTCAAATTAACCCCTTTCCCTCCAGATCTCCATGGAGATATTTCTTCTATGACTCCAGAACTGAAGGGGGAAAAAGCAAAATAAAAAAGCAAAGAAGTTTGAGTATGAAAGAGAACTTCAGGCAGCATCCAAATTTCAGTGTTGCAACATTATTCCATTTGGACGACTTGCGCTTCTCTAAATGAGATGTTGTGAAGGGAAGGGAGGGTGGTCAGTGTGTTTGAAAGAAAAACATTGAAGGGAGCAACTCAGTCTTCCCTGGCTTTTTAACAGCCATGAGCTGCTTGATATTTTTGGCTCGGATTTCTATGTGAGAGTGTGCGTGTGTGTGTGTGTATTTTTCTTTTTTTAAAAATGAGGCATTAGGCTCTCTCCCAAAGCACTTTCAAGTGAGGCTGCCTCTGAGCCACGCTCGGCTATTAGGACAGCGTGTCTTGCAACAAGGAAAAAAAAAAAAAGGAAGGAAGGGAAGGGACTCCCTTTGTGTGACACACTCACCTACATCCTGGTGGCAACACGGCACATTGTCCTCTGTCTACCTTGCTCTCCAGCTTAGGCTGCTGACATTTGAAATGCGTATGCCTTCGCCAGTGGTTTCTTTGCTCCATCACCAAAGCCTTAAATGTTCCAATCTTCCCTCCACATTCATGGACTCTTCACCCTGGATTCAACCAAGTGCTGATGAAAAATAATTGGGAAAAAAATTGTCTATACAGAACATGTATGGGCTATTTTCTTGTCCTTTTTTCTCTAAAGGATGGAGTATGACAAGCGCTAATATAGCATTTATACTCGGTTTGGTATTATAATTAATCTAGAGATGAAAATATATGAAAGGGTGTGCATGGGTGATGTGGAAACACTCTCCTACTTTACATAAGAGACTTGGGCATCTTTGGATTTTCTTATCTATGGGAGGTCCCGGAACCAATCCCCCATGGATCCTGAGGAGTGACTCTATCTGGTGAGAGAACCCAGGCCAAACAGATAGAATATGAGACAGAAAGACAAACAGACAAACTCAAAACTCACACACTCCTCAGTAAGCTTTGTCATCTGTCAGATGGTCTGAACTGGAATCGTAAGCCTGAGAGATGCTGGTTCTCCTGTTTAATTTTCATTTCTTCACGGGTTAAATAAGAATGAAAGCAGAAACGACTTTACAGGGTTGCAGTGAAGACTGAACGGGATAATACGCGTGAAAATATTCAGAGGACTTGATGCAAATTAGCTCTGATAAATGTTATCAGTATCAAATGTTGTGCTATGACGGTGATGATGATTACTACAGTAACATTTCCCAAGTTCCGCAGAGGTCTATTCTGTAGAATGGAATAAGAATTTCGCTCCAAGACCAACCCTGGTTGTTATCTGATAAGCGTACCCCATTTTGGAAGGACCATATTTAAGCCAAATCACAGACAATCCCTACGGTATTTTGCCAGATTCCCTAAAGAGTTTCAAAAGAAGAAAATGACTAGACTTTAAACTATTTTCCGCTTTCAGTGAATCAATATTCAGGATGATTATGGAGGAAGCCCTCCATTGAAGTTTTGGCACTGAGAGTTTGCCTCAGGTTAAACTCAGCCTGTCATTAACCATCAGGGGCTGTGTTAGCTAGGTTTTTGGCAATCAAGAGAAAGCATCCTTTGGCGCAAATATATGTTTTGATCTTCATGCAAAGGAACTTGAAGATATGGTGGTAATAAGAAGGATGTGTCTATATCAGATTGAATTACCTTGACTTAAAATCAAGCTGAGAGCAACCTGTGTAGCAATATCTTATTAAGGATGGCCTGGAGAATAAGCATATCAAAGATTTTCCTCCCATCTCATCCTTAGATAATGATAAATTTTACCCGAACTTTAGTTTATGACCATTTCAGCCTTAATGGCCCAAGTGCCCCAGATCCTCTAACCACAACTAGTTTTCCAAAGACCAGTATTCTGTTCCCCGTTGGCTTCTGAGGTAATGTCCTTGGTTATCTAAACTACCTTTTGTCTTTTCAACTCCTGTTTTTATAAAGAAAATAGTGATTTAATAAAAATATCTACATTTCACGTGTGCCCCATCTTAGTTTTCCATTTGTGTATTGGTTGGAGTTTTCAGTACACATAACACATATATTAAAAAACTGATTTAAAAGCACAAGTGTACATCATCAGATCGATGGGAAAAAATGTACATTGACTTCAAAGGACTTCTTATATACTCTGTGTTCTTGCCACTTTTTCTAGTGACAGAATATTTAACTGGGAATCTTGTTGCTCATCTTAAAGACTACATGTCCCTACCTGCTGGGAAACTAGATGAGTCTGGATGGCTATATTTTCATCAATGCAAGGCAGCAGAATGTCTTTCTTTCAAATGGAATGAGCATAGCCTTTGTCTGTGTCTCCCTGACAACTGGAACGTGGATGCAATGGCTGGATCTGCGCACACAT
>NW_003852413.1:10025037-10030465 GCF_000181295.1 Otolemur garnettii
GGAACAACTTAAACATCAGCTACCAAGGAAATCGGTGTAAATGAGCAGGAAAAATTCCACACCAAGTCCATTCCAGTCATTAGGCTAATAGCGCTCACTTTCGCTCCATGGACTCCATTTTTTAAAACCTTTCAGGTATTTACTTTAGTGGAGAGTGGTGACTTCTCTGCTGACACGGCTTGGTGGTATTTCCCATCCGGTGGTGCCGCTGACGGTGGACCAGCACGTTCTGATCCCATTTTTGGAGCAGGAACAATCTAAACTTGTATAGAGAAAGCCTTCATGGGTTTTTGTTGGCATAGCAAAAGTCTAATTACACACATCCAAATACACAGGAGAGAAATGGAAGGTTTTTCCCCATTGACTTGGAAAACTTGGTGGTTTTGACCTGCAGAGCTTGAGTGAGAGATCCAAGCTAATTATGGGATTGCATGTTTAAACATTTATTTTTTTAATAGAATACTCACAGCACATTTTTAATTTTCTTTCAGATCTATGCTCTTCATAGACATTCTGTACAGAATTGTTTCCACTGAAGAAGGCACATCAGCTTTTATTGGTGAGGAATAAATGAAATGGATGAAATGCCTGTGTTCTTAGGAAGAATGGAAAGCTTGTTCTGGATTTATTTATCATTATTATTTCTTGGTTTATTGTATCTGTATTGTTCTCCACCGAAAAAGATAACCCACTTCTGTATCAAATCACTCCTATTATTCTGCCTTCCTCTGTGGGGGCCAGGAGGTCTGGGGCCTGCTTTGTTTCAGTAACAGGTCTTTTTCAAGTATTTTGCATAGTAAGTATAGCTAATAAACAGTCAATATTAACAAAGAAATAACGAGGTCTTGTTAGTATTCTTAGGGATCCTCACTTAAATATATACTAGATCTAGTCTAGTCCTTGGTTAAAATTCATTTCTATAACTTATTGTTTCAGCAGAGGCAAATACTATTGGCATACTCTGTTGCATCTAGAATGATTCCAATATTTGATATTGTGATATGTTCGGCTTTGATTATCACAGCTGAGGAGGAAGCGTAAGAATTACTCCAAACTCAGTTAACATAGGGGAAGGACATTTTAAATACTTTTTTCCAAAACTAAGGGATGCCATTATTTCCAAGTTGTGAAGGGGGCTTATTCTACAAGTGGCTGGATTAGTGTCCCTGAAATCAATATAGAGAAAGAGAGAAACTGACACCATGGAATGAGAAACCCCATTCATTCTCCCCTTCCGTTTGTGTTCCCTTTTTTTTTCCTCATCACTTCCCAAACTCTCTTTTGTTTACTTTCTTTGCCCTTTCATCCTAATATACTTTCCTTTTGTTTTCTAGAATTAAAACAAAAATCTTTTGTTTTCTTCCTTTTCAAAATGTAGCACAAAAGACATTTTCAGTGCAATAAATTAAGACCACTCAAAAGTGGAAGTTCTTCACCGCCGTGCTCCATTTTCCAAACCCATTTTTCTCTTCGAGAGTAATTACTTACAGTAGTTAAATGCACATCTTTCCAGATATTTCTCCATGCATTTACACAGACATATGTCAGGTGGGAAATGTCTTCCTGAGGGGGAAGTCAAGGGGAATTAAAGGGCTTTCCTTGTATGGAGGGGGTGCAGCATTGAGTTTATTTAATACAGATAAGAACAGCGAGATTTTTAAAGTGACAGAATTAAAACAAGAGAAGGAACTATCTGAAGATTGCTTTGAATTTTCTTTTTTTATCAGTTTTTGGCTAGGGCTGGGCTTGAACCCGCCACCGCCAGCATATGGGGCCGGCACCCCATTCCTGTGAGCCACAGGCGCCACCCTGCTTTGAATTTTTTTTTTTTTTTTGGACTACATATGTTAGAATGGATAAAGGCAATGAAGATATTTGACCAGATAGATGAAAACTTCTGAGAAAAGCAGCGACCTGCCCAATCCCTTCTCCTTTCTCTGGCTGTGGGCTCCTCCAGTATATAGCAATGGTGTTCTAGTTAGATAAACCACACACAAATACAGAGAACAGTGCCAGGATGGGGGAGCTGCCACAGACCCCAGGGAGAACATCCTATTTTTCTGCTTTCCCTTCTCACAAAAATTTCAACTGATAAAAATTTGCATTACTATCAAGGGATGGGGAATCCTGTCTTCATCCAGAAGGAAATCATGTTATGTGATAAACCTCCCACCTCTCACGTATCTTGAACAGGTTAAAATGGATATTCATAGTCAAAATCAGGAGATCACTGGGAGACTTTCTGGGTTGTAAGATTGCCTTTGCTCATGAGCAAGTTTCTGAGTCAGAAATTCCTCTCTGAAGCCGTTCTCATAAAATTAAAGATTAGCTACGGCAGGGATCTAGATAGTTCTATTAGTTCTAATTCATTCCAGGTATTTTCCATAATGTATGGCAAAAATAAATCATTGGCTAAAGTGAGCAAAAGACTCTCATTCTACTGAAAACTGTTAATGACTTTTTATTGGTGTAAGAATCTGGCTACAGTTTGTGTTCACAGACACAAGTCTTATGAAGATGAGTAAAAAATAGATGGTCCCAACCATTTGTCTTCAATATATTAATTAGTCTTTCAATATAGAACAATCTTGACCCTAATTTTAAATTAAGATGTATATGTGCATCTATATATACAAATGGTGGCTAAATATATTTATATAGATAGAGATAAGTAAATTAGCAAGATAGATAGAGGTATGTAGATAGATAATTAGGTACTAGACACATATAAGGTAAAAAACAGAGGGCAGTGCCTGTGGCTCAAAGGAGTAGGGTGCCAGCCCCATATACCAGAGGTGGTGGGTTCAAAACCCAGCCCCGGCCAAAAAACAAAACAAAACAAAACAAAACAAACAGATACAATATGTGTACTGTAAAAAGTTTTAAGATGTATTTTCCATACTTGGATTATTCCTTCTTGTTTTTTAATCTCTCATTCTATATTTTCATCAGGAAACAAAGAAACTGCTAAAGATAGGTTCTTAATTCATAGCTGGACACAATGACATCGGCTAAGAGATATTTTTAGAAAATTTTCTCTAAGAGGTTATGGGGGAGGGGGAATTCGCATTGATCACCTCTATGTGAGCCAGGCACGATTTCTGTGTGTGTTATCTATCCTATCCTTCCAATCTACTTAATATTTGGAAGCAATTATTATAATTATTTTGCCACAGAGTAAATTATGACTCTCTTGGGTTCAAATAAGTTGCCCAAGATCATGGACTAATAGGGGATAGAACAGGATTTGAAATAGCAACTTTGTGTCTCCAACCATTCACGCCTTTTTTCACATTATGGAGTGAAAGAGACCAAAGCACAGAATCAAACCAGAAAGCAATGCATTGAAATACAGCCATGACATCGTATGTGTCTTTCTATCCTTTTTTAAAAGTGTGTACAAGTTATTTAGAAAGATGGAGTATTCGGCCTGCTGTGGTCTAAAGGCTGTGAGATACGCTCTATAGAAGCGCACCCCCACAGTCAACAGAACTTTGTGTGCTTCTGTAGAGCGTATCTCTTAATTTTATTTTCTCTGTATTCTGTTAATTCAAAACACAGACATGTTGTCCAAGGTGCCGTGTCAATGATGGAAAAATAATGAGATAAATACATTGCAGAGAAGAAAACGGGAACTTTGCAGAGAGAAGCACAGAATGCTAATAGAAGAGCTGGGTTTGGGAGTCCGATGTAGCTGGGCTCGAGCTCAAACTTAGCTTCTCCCTAGATGTGGGGTTTGAAAGCTCGCTGATCCTCAGGTTCATCATCTTAACACCTAGGTGACAATCCCCACCTTATAGGATTATACAGATAAAGTCTGGAAAATGTTAGAAGTGTGTTACATCTAACACTCAAAGGACCGTGGTATTTACAGAAATATGTTAAGAATTCTGCTTCTTCACAGGGCTGATTGGAAGTGGCCCTGGCAACCTGTGTCCTCTGACGCAGAGAAGAAGACAGAATCTTGGAGAGGCTAAAGGGATTGTCTGATATTGAGCTGAGGTTGAAGCCCTTTCTGCTACCTGGGTCTGCTGAGACCACACAGACAAGTTACTTGGTTTTTCCATGATAAATTATTTTTATAACAAGGACTGTTGTGTGACTTCAATCCATACCTAGTCGTCAGACCAATGTGGGAGAGCAAGTCAGGGGGACCAGTGGGGAACCTGTGAGCCTGAGCCAGCACAACAGGATGCAGAATCAATCAAAGACTTAATGGTAGTCACTTCTAATTAACCAGATTTTAAAAACTTTCTTTAAAAAAAACTCAACATGCAATAGCTTGAGGTTGGCGACTAAAAACTGCTAAGATAGGCCTCACTGCAAGCTCTGTTTTTGCCTGTCATAAAAACAAAAAAAAGGAAAGAATCCAATTTTTCCAAAACAATCCTATTTCATTTTCTCTGCTTTTACTCTTAAGTGCTAGTCTATACGCTTTGCAACGGAATCGTCTTTGTTTTCTGTTAAATAAGGCTGTAATTCATTGAGCCTGTGGGCAGCAATTTGTTTCTAAGAGGGCTTATTTCTCTTCCCCACATTAATATATGTGTAGATTTGTGTCTTTGTGTGCATGTTGTGGTTTTAGTAGCGGCAGGAGGAAAAGTTTTCTGTGTGTGTGTGTGTGTGTGTGTGTGTGGTGTTGCCACTGTCCACCTCCCGCTAGCGGAGACTTTCGTTACGTAGAGTAGGAGGATTTTGGCACACTTTCCTCTAAAGAAAACACAGTCTGATTTGAGGAGTGCCTACCTCTTACAAGGCTTCGATTGTATGAGAATAGCCAAAGAGAAACAAATGCAGTTTAATTGCCTGGGATGCTTAGCGACTGGTTCACAAATCCTTTATTTGTTTTGAGAAGTGCTGCAGTGGCACTAAATTTTGTGTGTGTTCGGGGAGACGCCGACGTAACTTACAGTAGGACTTAGAAGCCGGCATAATTACCTGGGCTCCTGTCAAACTAATAAACTAATAGAGGGTTTAAATAAAATCAGGAGAGGCCAAGGATTTGAGAAACTTAAAGAATGAGACGTAGAGTCCTTTTACATTTTTTTTAATGCCACATACGTGAGAGTTGCGCGGAATATGAAATATACATTGAAAACTTTAAAACAAAATTTGTCCTTTATGGAGTTGGGGGCTTTGCAATCCATGTACTATCCTTGTGTTTTATTCCAGTCACATAGGGTCTCTAGAATATCTCCCCTGTACAAAAAGAAAAGGCTCAAGTTGTCTTCACTTCACCCAAACACAGAGAAGAAAAGGCTTAGTCCAACCTCTGTATCCATCATTAGTATCTGCCCACTTACAGATAACCAGGGCACAAGTGTGATTTGTTATCTTGTCTACAGTCCAAGGAAACCATATAAAAACCTAAGAAAATTTTATAGCTGTGAATAGCTACTAAAAAGGTTCTTTTTTTTTTTTTTTTTTT
>NW_003852413.1:10031280-10053782 GCF_000181295.1 Otolemur garnettii
CAGCTCCATCCATGTAAACATGAAGGAGGTAAAGTCTTCATCTTTTTTAAGGCTGAATAATATTCCATGGTGTACATATATCACCAAAAATCACACTAAAACAAAGATATTTGTACCACAGAATGTTTATTGCAGCCCAATTCATAATTGCTAGGTTATGGAAGAAGCCCAAGTGCCCACTGACACATGAATAGATCTATAGTGAGATTCTTAAAGCTGGCTGTGTCATATTACTGAGGCGGGAAGTGTGCTGTACTTGTGTCTTTCTCAATTTCCCTTTTTTAAAATAGTAACATTTTCTCCTATTGTCCATTTATTCAATAGCACTGAAGTCCTTAGTACATTAGAGGGAATATTCTCCATATTGGGAATAAAAATAAGACCAGGATCTAGTCCTTTTTTCTTTTTTTTTCCAAAAATGTCAGTCATTGATAGGAGACTCTGAGGTATAAATACATAGCTAAAATAAAAATGCTAGAAATGTTATAAATAGGTCCATGTTCAGTGTTTGATGAAAATTCAGAGAAAAGCGTTCACTCAACCATGATAGAAATGGGAACTCACTTCAGAGATGACATGAGGTTTGGATCCTGAGTTACCAGCGCACATTTGCCAGAGGAAGAGTAGAGGAAAGTGTGTTCGACGTACAAAATGGGAAAGGTTTGCTGTAAACTCTCTTCCCTGTACAATGCTCCAATAGAATCACTTAAATTCGGTTTGAGCAATTGCTATTTTGTATAAGCCACTGTCCGTACCATAAACTTGAATAGTGGTTTCCTGTTTGGTGACCCTTTATTTAGTATTAGGGTAATCTCAAAGCCTACATATACCTCCATGGTCCTCTCCTTTAGGACACTTGTGTGTGTATGAGGTTTCTTGAACATGAGCGGCCGTGACTACTTTGATTTCGTCTGTGTCATACCAACCACCTTTCACCATGATAGCAGGTGCAAAGAAACACTACGTTCAATGAAGAAATAAAATAGGTGTCACCACTCTCCAAATTCTATGTAGGAGGAGCTTAGGAACAGAAAACCAATGGGAAGTGCTGTGAGGGGAATTGTCTCAAAGGTTTCTGCATGGCAATCACGTCAATTTTACATAGATGGTGGAGAATGGAAATAGCTCCTCCAGCTACACTTGGCCTTGCCTCTGAAATAAGCAAAAGATTGAGTTCATAAATAGGAGTGATTGACCTTATATTTTTGAAATATAGGCTCTTGAAATAGAGTCTCTCAAGGTGTAAGGGAAATGAGAAACCGTGCAAAAGTTTTTTATCAGTGTCCCAGAAATGAATGGAAAGCTAAATGCAGATGCAACCAGCCTTTGAGCCTTTGCTATGAAACGACCTGAAGCTCTTTGATTAATCTCCTTGTTCTGAGACTGTGCATGAGACAAATTGAATGTTCTCGTCACCAAGCAGGGCAGAGCAAGGCCCAGCAATCCAGCCAACTTAGCCAGTCTAACTCTACTTAGAGTGTATGTTTTTTGCCAACGTTGTAAGTGAAAATATCCAGGACGAGAATTGTGTGTAGAAAAGAAGTTTTTCATCTGAATTTCATGGAACACCATAGATCACGAAAGCAAAAGGAATTTTAAAATCTAATTTGCTTTTCACAAGGGATTGGGAAGCCTGGCAGGATTTGGGGGTTCTTTGAGTGTCTTGAGTTATTTCTCAAATATTTTGGGTTCAATAAAATCCAAAATGCATTTTGCCCTGAGCACTTTTCCCCTTAATTTTGAAACCCATGTGTAATAGAAAGGAAATGTAATCCATATGTTTCTGATTCATTTACACTTAACTCATCAAAATATTTTTCTAGGAGCCATTTGATGTTGAAGAAGCATTCTGAGACTTTTTAATAAGATTTTTACCACCCTCCTCCCCATATGAAACAGAAGACCATGTTTCGCCAGAGTGAAACAAGCCCCAATACCAAATATGTGGGTTCAGTTCCAAACTCTGAACCACAGAATCTAAGATAGTTTCTCAACTCATCCAATTCGTTCTTCTTTCTCATTTCCTGGGTCTCGTCCAGCTTGTAACAGTCATCAAGTTTATCTAAGATGAAATTGGGAGCCCTGCGACTTGACCACAGGATGAAGAGGGAGGGTTAAAAGAGGGAGCTAATGAGGTTGTGATGTTAATATAGAAAAATTAAAGGCTAGCTCCCATGGGCCATGGCTCCAGCTAGTAGGGATCAATGAACAGTTGAGACCTAGAACTTGTTTCAGGTGGTGGTCACGATTATCTCAGTCTCTTGTGGAAGAACGGCCCCATAGAAGTAAAAAGTCATCACAGACTTTTCCATATGTTCTCCAGTAAAAACTAAAATTTCCTAATAAGCTGATCTTTGCTACCTATGGAGCCTGTTCTCCAAATTCTCCATCACTACTTGTAGTTGGGATGCTTGGAAATGCCAGCCCAAGATTCTCTCTGCCCTGATACCCACTCATCTCCAGCACAGCCGTGACCTCAAAGCAATCGAACCGTGGGCCATCCCTTCAGCAATGTAGAATGTTGGTGCATTTTCTCACACGGTGTTCAATTTCACCATCTACATGTATAGAAGCTGCCTCTAATCACCACAGGCACAAGTGTTGTTTATTTGCCTGGTACCTCCAAACTACAATTTAACAACTGGGGATTGTTGAGCACTTGTTTTTTTTAATCTGGACATCTTTACCATCAGCCTTGTGCCCTCTAAGATTCCCTTGTTAACAGCTCTGTCACAGCAATGGAAAATGCCTGTAGCTGTTGCCAAGCCACCTGGGAAAGGGGGGTAAGTTTGCTTCTAGTGGAGAACCACTTTGATTTAGAATTTCGCTGGTCCCCACCCCTACGGGCAATCATAAGATTGCTTTGCCTGTCTATTATAGATTGGTGTAACTTCAGGCTTCCTGAAGGCAGGAAGGGTGTCCGACTCCACTCTGTGCCCAGAACAGTGCATTCATCAGTGGTTTGCATAATCTTGTTCTTTCTGTATTCACTATTTGTTGACTAAAGTGGTAAGTGAAAAACAACAACATATAGCCTAATTACTTTTTCTTACCCTTCTGGGTCTAAACATTAAGTAAGTACTGGAAAAATTTAAGATACATGACAGTCCCAGCTAAGGCCCTTGCCTTACTTAGTGTTTTACAGAGTCATCACCTTCAACCTGAATCCTTCAGACTGTGGTTACCCTGCAATCCTCACAATTTGGCTTCTATTCTCCCAGCTCTTTTTCAATAAAGGAAAGACACATAATTCCTGTCCTCAGGGAGGTTAAAATCTAACTGATTTGGAAAGACCTACAACAGTATGTAAATGAAGGTTATAGGATAAGGTGGATGCTCTCAGTAGGGTTGCCAAATTCGGCAAAATAACATGCAAGACAACCAGTTAAATTTGAATGTTAGATAAAGAACAAATTATTTCCTGGCTATCAGCTATGGCCCATCAATATTTAGGACATTATTAATACATATGCTAAAAGTATCCAATGTTTATCTGATATTTAAATTAAACTGAGCATCTTGTATTTTCTTAAGTAACCTTAATTATTTGCATAGAAATTCCAAAAAGTGTTGAAATAATAATAGTAAGGTATGAGGACAGGAAAATCCAGGGTTTATTTGTAGAAATTAGAGACACATTAGACTTTAGAGGAGGGAGTATATGTGGTATTAGGGAATACAAAAGTATTGGGAGACTGAAGGAAGGAAGATCTCTTGAGGGTAGAAGTTCAAAACCACCCTGAGCAACATAGGAAGATTGAGTCTCAAAAAAGAAAGAAAGAAGAAAAAGAATCAGCTTGAGTGCCATATGTTTGTAGTCCTAGCTACTTGGAAGCTGAAGTGGGAGCATCTCTTAAGCTCAGGAGTTGCAGACCGTGGTGAGTTATGATCATGCCACCGCACTCCAGCCAGGGCAACAGAGCAAGACCCCATCTCAAAAATTAAATTAAGCTGGCTCAGCACCTGTAGCTCAGGTGGCTAAGGTGCCAGCCACATACACCAGAGCTGGCAGGTTTGAATCCAGCCCGGGCCTGCCAAACAACAATTACAACTACAAGGAAAAAATAGCCGGGCATTGTGGCGGGCACCTGTAGTCCCAGCTACTTGCTAGGCTGAGGCAAGAGAACTGTATAAGCCTAAGAGTTGGAGGTTGCTGTGATGCCACAGCACTCTACCCAGGGTGACAGCTTGAGGCTCTGTCTAAAACACAAAAAAACAAAAATTAAATTAAGTTAAATTAAAATATGATTGCCTCTGGAGGGTGGTGGTGTATAATAAAGGTCGTTGAAAACCATGGAGATACATTTTTACTTGAAGGAGAACGATACAAGAATTCACTGACAAATGCCTGTTCTTACCTCCTGTTCTCACTCAGTGAACTGTATTCACATGATTTTTAGATGTATTGTTCACCACTGTATGTGATATATTTGCAATTGTCTATTACCAGTACATTCCTCCCTGTTCAGGTGTATTTATCAAGGTGTAGCTGGCAAACTAAAAAACTGTATACTTACGGGGTACAAAGTGATATTTTGAAATCAATACATACACTTTGCAAAATGATTACATCGAGTGACTTAACACACCCCCCACCTCACATATTTCTCATTGTTTGTGTTGAGAACATTTAAGATCTCTCTGTCTCTTAGCAATTTTCAGTATAAATTATTGTAAGGACGCATGTATAAGCCAGGATGTCTGTGTCAACAGCCACCTGTGGCACTCAGATTTTAGTTTCTAAATCTGTTCTCCAATTACTCTTCGAAGAAATGGCTGATCACAGGGCCCAGACAGGGATATGGAGCATGATGCTGAAGAATCCATGAGTAGGGCAGGGGTACATGGAAAATGTCTGTACCTTCCTCTCAGTTTTGCTATGAATTTAAAACCACTCTAAAAAATAAAGTCTATCCAGTAAAATTGTTAACATTAACAAAATAAAAAGTCTATTTATATATAAAAAAGAATCTTGTAGTATCAGAAAGCAAGGAAGTGCTTTTAAAAACTGGAGATGTGTCCAGCAGAGGATGAGAGATGGACACAGAGCTCCCCGTGGCCACAGCTGAAAAAAGAGGGCAACAAAACCAATCACATAGCATAGGATTATAACCCAAGGCCTAAAATAAATATTCCTGATTCCATATTGGCATATATAACTGGCGGAGACTAGGTCATCGCCCCTTGCAGAAAAATTCTAAATAAATTATGTAGCTACTCTACCCTCAAGCAAGGAGAGCATAACTTGCAATTTCTGAAGGATCTGAGCACAGTGACATCCTTCTAGAGAGCACAGTGGGGAGAAAATGGAAAGAAGAGTGACTTTATAGAGAAGAAATCTGGAAAACGCAATGATCATGATTAAAACCAGCAGTGCTGGCTCCTGTTTGTATCCTTGGTACGATGTGATGAGAATGGCCCTGTCATCTTCCTTGCCCAAACCTATGACCCCAGTCTAACCACGGAAAAAAACATCGGAGGACCTTCTAACAAACCCTCTGAGCAGGATCCAACTGTCAAGTTCATCAAAAACAAGGAAAGTCTGAGAGACTGGTACAATCGGGGAGGGGGGAGCCTAGGGAGTCAGGAGGTCGAACTGTAATTCTATGTGGACTCCTGGCAAAGAAAGAAAAGAACGAAGTAAATCAGAATGAAGTGTGGGATTGAGTTCATCACAATGTACCAATACCAGCTTATTAGTTGTGCAAATGTTTCCTAGTCATGTAAGATGTTAACATTTGCAGAAACTTGTGTGGCGTGCATTGGAGTTCTCTGTCCTATCTTAAGAATATTTCTCTAAATCTAAAGATATTCTAAAATAATATTACGTACACACACATATATGCAGATGTATACATATGCGTATATGCATATGTATATATATTTTAGAAGGAAGATCTAGGAAGGAAGAAAGGAAAGGAGGAAGAGGGAGGGAGGAAGGGAGGAGGGGAAAAAGAAGGAGAAAAGAAAGAAAGTTAAGAAGAGTATGATGTAGTGTCGGGGAAGACGATGTTTCAGGGTGAGGGAATGGAAACTTCTCCAGTGCTGCTGAGAGGTTGGTTAAAATGAGAAATGATGATCTCCCTCTGAGTTTAGCAGAGAAGCTTATCTGTCTCAAGAATTCCCGTTTAAAAAGGCAAACATTACTTGTAGCTTTCCATCAAGCAAAAAGAACATTTTGCATGTTCAAGGACTGATTCAGATGCGTAAGATGACCCAAGGATGGAAGTGGATCCCCACCTGTCCTCACCCTCCCAGAATTGGTCACAGTGTGGCGGAGGACAGGGCTATAGGCTGCGGTGGGGTCACATCCTTCAGGAGGGCGCTTAGTGAAGGAGGGACGGGATCAATCATGGTAGCCAGTCTGATAAGTAGCTCGCTTTGAGTCCTCCTCTCATCCCCATATTCAGGGGCTCAGGGCTTTGTTAATGGAGTCTGGTGCAGAGGGTTTGGGGCAGAGCAACGTCAGAGAATGCATCATTAGAACGGGTTAATATCACCCAGTCTGGTGTAGCTCTGGCCACGGGGAACTCTTTGGCTGGCTCCATCTTCATTTGGCGTCTCTCCATGTTTAATCACCTCCTTACTTTCTGATACTGTGAAATGTTTTAGGCTCATCTTCTTATATTCCCTGTTCCAGCCCTGAACTCAGTTGTTTCTCTGACCCTAGTTCCTTTTATGGGAGAAAAGTTCCAGAAACTAAGACCTGAGAGCCCTGTGTGTCTTAACCGGTGTATGTAGGTGTATCTAGAGTTATTTCCGTATCCTTCCATCTGTGTCAATGTTAAATCAAAAATTAGTCCACACTGGTGTTTTCAACTCTAATACTTGACCACATGGACCCTTCCAGCCTTCCCCACCGTGGTTGGTTTTTGGTAACCCCTCACTGCAAGAGTGAGACGTGTGGCTGCCACTATTTATTCATCACCTGTTTAATTGTGCATTTCCTGCAAACGTGCACAGGGGTTTCAGAATGGTTTACTTGTACTCTTGCAGAAGACAACTGTTTCAGCTAGATCATAGCTCTTACGTATCGTTCCTTCTGCCTTTATCCTTATCAATCCATTCATTTGCAAATAAATTAGATTAGCATCCTTTCCCCAGCCTCGCTGGTGAAGTTATTCCTTAGGATCAGGTATCTATAGATGTGTGATCTCATACGTCCATAATAAAGACATGTTTTGTGACAGCCTGCCTTCCTACTGGGATCCGTGAACTCTAAATTACTCTCCTGCTCTAATTTACATGCACTAAGGTTTTTTCTTTCTATAACAGAATTCTGCAAAATTTGACAAATGCATAGGGTCGTGAATTCACCATTACAGGATTACACAGAATGTCCCCCCTTAACGGTCATCATCCTAAGGACTGCCCCATGCGTTGCCTGTCTCACTATACTCCTTAGATTTTTTTCTGGTACTGTAAGTAGTAGAATGGTCCCAGGTTATTCCCTGAATCCCTCCTCTACATTATCAATACTCACTCCCTGGGTGGACTCACTTAGACCCAAAGCTTTAAGTGCTCTCTGTATTATAATGACTCCAAATTTTGTGTATCCAGCCCCAACCTTTCTCATTTCCCCTGAAATTCGGCTTGCATGGCCGTCTCTCTGCTTATTTTGATGTGCAATGGACACTTACAACTTTGCAGGTCTGGAATAAAGCTCTTCCTATCCACACCACCCTCCCACGTCCTACACCCACAGACCATCCTCTACCTCCTGAAGTACATCCGCAGCCTTTTAATGTGTTTCCACCATTCAACGTTTCTCTCCCAGAATCTGTTCTACGCAGCAGTCAGCGTTAGCTTTACTAAAAATATAGATCAATTTATGTTTTCTCATACTCAATTTGACAGCTTCTCATTATACTTGGAATAGACCAAACACCGAATCTTTATCATAGTCTCTAATCGTCTGCACGATTTGGCCTTTGGCTCCTTCAGCTCATCTCCTGTGATTCTCCTCTTCCCTCCCCTGGAATGTCCCTGTGAACAGCCTTCTCTGCTGCTTTTCAACATACTGAGCACATCTCGCCTCAGCTCATATGCACGTGCTAGTCCTCCTCCTTAAAAAAAAAAAAAAAAAAACAGGCTCGGCGCCTGGGGCCCAAGTGGCTAAGGCACCAGCCACATACACCCAAGGTGGCGGGTTCGAATCCAGCCTGGGCCCACCAAACAACAATGACAGCTGCAACCAAAAATAGCCGGGTCTTGTGGCAGGTGCCTGTGGTCCCAGCTACTTGGGAGGCTGAGGCAGGAGACTCACTTGAGTCCAGAAGTTGGAGGTTGCTGTGAGCTGTGATGCCATAGCATTCTACCCAGGGAGATAGCTTGAGGCTCAAAAAGAAAACAAAAGAAAAAAATTCCTCTCTCTAAAGTTTTATATGCTTTTTTCTTTTCCTTCATGAGTTCTTAGCACAAACACCCCCACTTGAGAGAGGCTATTCCTTGTGGGAAAATAAATATTGTGTGCCTGTGTGTATGTGCGTTTAGAGGGAGAGAGAGAGAATTTACTTATCTAAATCCTGCATCAGAGGCAAATTTTTTAAAGGCAGGGACTTCACTTACCTTGTCCACTACTGAATGTCCTAGCCTTAGACAGTTAAGGAATTCTTTTTATCAGCTTAAAAATGTGTCAACATTCATAATCCAGGACTCAGCTCTATCTGTCTGTACTGCTTTTGAAGGCACCGGTCAGTCAGTTTCTCCTGGCTTATCTAACCTATTTTTTCACTGAGCTCTAATATTCCTCTTCCTTCATAATCAAGTGCATCTTCCAACCCCTGTTCACTGTCTCCTTTCTTGGCTCAATGTTCTCTCCCAGTTACAGTCTCTCTCTCTCCCCATTTTTGTTTTTTGAGGCATGTTCTCGCTCTTTTGTCCAGTCTGATGTGCAATGATGTGACCCAGATCAATTCTTGCATCAGGCTCAGTCCATCCTTCTGTTAGAAATCAGTTCCAGCTTCACCAACCAAGGGCTTTGCAGGTTGTTTGAATCTGCCTCAGTGCTTCCTATTCTGTATTCTCACCACACTGTTACTTGGAAGCAATACTCCAACTGTTTGCTTTTTTTTTTTTTTAAACATCTCTTTCAGGTTTCATGGGCATAATTTTTATCTTGCTAACTAAACTATAATATTCTTAACCACAAAGAGAGCTTATAAAAATATTTTTATATCTCCCATGGTGCCCACTGTGCTTCTGGGTATACAGCATATGATCAAGAAATACCTTTTGGTTTTAATTGAATTAGCATCCAGGGAAAAACTATTTAGAAAATAGCATATAATTCATATCAAATGTTCAAAAGTTTCTCGAAGAAATGTGCAGGAAAACCTGTCTGGAAGGTTAACCCTTTTGGCTGAGACGTTTACTTATAAGGTAAAGCATAAACAATTTCTGGAGATGATTGGGGGATGTTGTTTTGAAAGGTTATCATGCACTGATTTCCTTCAGCCAAAGCAACTAAAATGTTCATCCCAACAGATCACTGTCCTGAGTACCAGTGATATTCTGGGCGTTGCATTCAGCAGTCGAATACACCTGGTTTCATTTCATTCATATATCCAATAGATGTTATGATTTTTATTTTTCTTTTAAACAAGAAAATAGGGATGAGGAAGGTAAGGTAAGTTAGCCAAAGGCACATAACTGAGAAAAAACTGCCCGGAGATAACTTACATTGATTTGATTCCAAAACCTACACTCTACCCTGCTGTGGGCTCTTCCAGTTTCCAGCCCTGACAAGCAAAGGGAAGTGAAAGGTGCCCTTGACCCTGCGTAGGATTGAACCGAGAGCTGGTGGTGAAGCGTGAAAACCAGCTGAGCTCGAGAGTTCTTTCCTAGGAATTCCTCATCAGTCACTTTCTACAAACCCCGTCCCGACCTCTTTTATTTTATTTATCTTCTGCTATTTTTCAGAAAAGGCTTTGTTGTAGCAGGTACTGATTCCATGTATTTTCTCATTGTTCTTACTGATTCTATTGTCATCTTTCCAGCTTTCTTTCTCCTGCCTGGGTGGTCGCACTATCCTGCTAACCAGGGGGTCACACTATCCTGCTAACCTCTCTGGCCACCTTCGATCTCTCTCTATCCAATACCTCAACATATCCTTTAAAGAGTTATCCCATAAATGATGATCTTCAGCAGCACATTCTATTATTAAAAAAAAAATAATAAAATCTTTAATGGTTTCCATTGACAATGATAAACAAACAAGATGTGGTATTATCAGGTTTCTTTTGTTTGTTTGTTTGTTTTTTCACTTGACTCTTTTATTTTGAGAAAACTACATGGATGCTTTATGATGCTCTCTTTTATTTATTTATTTATTTATTAGATTATAGCTGTATACATTGATACTGTCATGGGGTACAGTGTGCTATTTTTATATACAATTTGAAATATTCTCATCAAACTGGTTAACATTGCCTTCGTGTCATTCTCTTAGTTATTGTGTTAAGACATTTATATTCTTCATTTAGAAAGATTCACATGTACCCTTGTGAAGACAAACCATAGACGCGATCCCACCAATCACCCTCCCTCCACCCATCCTACCCCCTCCCTTCCTCTCCCTCTCCCCTTCCCCCGTATTCTTGGGCTATAATTGAGTTACAGCTTTCCTATGAAAGCTATAAATTAGTTTCATAGTAGGGCTGAGTACATTAGATACTTATTCTTCCGTTCTTGAGATACAGATTTCTTTAGGTTTCTGTAATTGTCAACTTCTGCTGGGATACTGGCACTTGCAGCACTTAATAGAAGCTTAATAGAAGCTAACTAAGGGGACCAGCCCAAGACGGAAAATACAGGATTAATTCTGAGGCTTGAAGAATACTCCCTCCTCCTCACTAACCTGTAACTCTGCAGATTGGTGGCAAAATGAGCCTGTGGTTCAGTTGGAAAAGAATTACATCATTCTCAATTTTCTGATTTTTCTAAAAGGAGTCTATTTGAGATTCATGAAGATTCTTCAAGATAATTGACAATTCTTTAGAAAATTGCAGAACGCCACATTTAATATTCAACTGTCACATTCACATTCTTCATAGATTTTTACTTTTTTCTCTCCGTCTTCCCCAGTGATAACTATGGGTTCTAAATAAGGAAGAGACGTTAACCTTGGAAATGGAGGTTATGGATCTTTTTGAAATTCTGAATTTTAAATGGCATCAAGAGAAACATATACATTCGAGAGCTCAGTGCTTTCACACAAGGAAGATAATTTCATCGCCCTATGTATTCATGCAGGGTACAAGAACACTGAGTAATAGAACACGGTTCTACCGTGATTATAAGCATTTGGTATTGCATTTAGCCTCAAATAAAATTTAAATTTGCAACACTTCATTTAGCAGGATATTAATCCCCTAAGATGGGAAAGGGGAGCTAGTGTGAACAAAGCTTTACAGGGTGGATCAAGTTAAAAATGCACATGCACCCACATGCACGCACACACGTCTACGCATGCACGAGGGAATGGAAACAGCCGTGAATGGTTACAGAACTTGTCCCCAGCGATAGGCTTCTACGTTTATCTGTATTTTGGCCACTGATCCACTTGCTCAGAATAGAGCAGGGCACGTTGCAAAGAATAATTATTTAATCATATAATTGCTCCATGCCTCCAACACCGCTCCTTTAAGAATCATGCTGGAAGAAAAAGGCCAGCAAATATGTAAATTGGAACTGATTAGGGGATTAAGTTTCAGTAAAAAAAATTTTAAAAATTGGAATAAAAACAGCCTGCAAATCCCTCTAAGCCAAGCCCTGTCTCTGAATTACTACACTAACGCCTGTCGGCTGTGATAATTTCACTTCATTAAGTTCCAGATATAAATAGAGGGCCTTTTTTTTTTTTCCATGCACCACTTTAAATAAGCATGGACTGAAAACACAGGGGTTATTGATCCACTCAGCTGTTTGTTATTGGGGTTTTGGTCTTGCTTCATTGTTGCATTAGAAACTTCCAAACACCTATATCACGAAGCGAGGGACAATTCACCTCTGTGCAACCCGTTTTAAAGCTGTTGTTTCCCCTGCCAAAAAATATTATAAGAATGAAATTCATCAAGTAGGCTGCATACTGAAATGCGAAACAGACATATGTGTACACCGCATGTAAAGGAGACAGACTAATTAAAAAGAAAACTTAATACCACTGTTTGGAGCCTTAGGACCACGTTACTTTCTCCAGCAAGATAATATGAAATACATTCTTTGCCCTGAGTGTGATTTTTTTCTAAGTCAGAGGCTTCCACACCGTAGCTGTCTCATATAATGTATAAACCAGGTTTTTTCAAAGTAACCATATTTTTTTGTCCCCACGCTTAAAAAAAATTTCAAAGAATAACATTTAGGGTGGCACCCATACTTCAGTGGGTAGGACGCCAGCCACATACACCAAGGATGGTGGGTTTGAACACAGCCCGGGCCTGCTAAACAACAATGACAACTGCAAAATAAACAACTAAATAGAATAAACAAATCATAGCTGGGCGTTGTGGCGGGCTCCTGTAGTTCCAGCTACTCAGGAGGCTGAGGCAAGAGAATCACTTAAGCCCAAGAGTTTGAGGTTGCTGTGAGCTGTGATGCCACAGTACTCTACCCAAGGCAACAAAGTGGGACTCTGTCTTAAAAAATAAAAAGAATAACATTTAGTCCATAGAGTACCACTCATTTTAATCTTAGAAATCAAGTCTGATGCCCAAAAGTAAACAACTGAGTTCAGAGAACAGTAAGACCCGGAACAGTTTCTTTAAGGCTGAGATTGGCAAACTTTTTTTACGAAGGAGACAAATATCAACAATATTACGTAGATACGCCTATAACCATTTTAAATGTGTAACCCTTTAAAAATGTCAAAACTATTTTTAGTTTGCAGGCCTTATACAAAACAGGTGGTTTGCTGAATTTGGCCTGTGGGCCCCAGTTTGCCCACCACTGGCTTAAGATACACCAAGATTTAGGGCGGTATCATCTTATTTATTTATTTTTTTCTAGTTTCAAATCTGACCATTCATTGAGCATGGGCATGCTTTCACCATTTATCTCATAAAACTCAGGTTCGAAATCATTTTAAGTCATGAGGGAAAGCGACTTTGCAAAGTCCTAACCTAACGTCAATGGGCATTTGTCCATATAATGAAATGACTTGGCATCACTTGATATCAACAAGCATGATTGGCCAGCTGGGGTTGGCAGCAACCAAAGAGGAGAAACAGAACAAGACTGTAGATCAACAGTGAAGAGCAAGGACTGAGCCCCGGGGTGGAGGCACGAAGGTGTCGCTGTGGCTCTGGCACAGCTTGTGCCAGACTCTAGTCAGTTAGTTCTATAAATCTTTCATTTTATGAGCATCAGTTTAGAAAACAGTTTCTAAAGGTCAACACCCAAGGCGATTCAGGGAATTATTTGGGGCATCCATGACTTAATCAGTTTTCGTTTGTTTTGGTCAAGTGGTTATGATCCCCTCAAACTTTATGATTTTAGTAGAAATCAGCCATGACCGTAACTGACTTTATGTTGTATTCCTATAATCACGCACGTTCAGCTAGTCGAGAAGGGAAGAAAACTCCGAAGGTTTTCTTCCTGGTGGGGTCTAAACTTTATTTGACAAAGACAATGAAGTATCAGCTTTGTTCTGAATTACCAGCTTTCAAGAGCTCATGGAGAAGTTTGCACATAGGTCTGAAAACAGCTCACATAAGGCAGCTGCAGAAAAGGTGATTTAAACCTCTAAGAGAAAAATAATCCTACAAAGGAATCCAGGGAGTTTGGAGTTACGGTTTTCTACTTCTTAAGCAGGGACCATGAGGAAACTATGACAATAATTGCAGAAGTTCTGAGAATTTATGTGTTCACAAGACTATTTGTAGACTATGTGAATAGTATATATATGCTTGGCCTTTAAAAAATATATATCTACATATATGCTTATGCACAAACACACACAAATACACATATATATGCTTGCTATGTAATTATTATGATAGAACTGATGTCAAAAGCATTGTTGCTTAATTATAAAAATAATAACTAATGTTAAACTTCAACAGATCCACGGCAAAAAAAACCAAACAAATAATAGCTAATGTGTATGGAGTGCCTACTCTCTACAAGACACAGTTTCAAAAAAAAATCACATTCACACATCCAAACTGTTTTCTAATAATGGAATCAAGTATAAGACTTGAGTTAAAAATAATTAAAATTAAATAAAACATAGGACTCAGTTCCTTGTCACATTGCATGTATTTGGAAGGTTCCATAACCACCTGTGGCCAATGGCTACCACACTGGACAGTGAAGCTTTACAGCAAAGTTTTAAACCCAATTCGTAATTGCCAGGTCATGGAAGAAGCCCAAGTGCCCATTGACCCACGAATGGATTAATAAACTGTGATATATTTACACCATGGAAAATTATGCAGCCCTAAAGAAAGATGGAGACTTTATGTCCTTCATGTTCACATGGATGGAGCTGGAAAATATTCTTCTTAGCAAAGTATCTCAAGAACGAAACAAAAAGTATCCAATGTACTCAGCCCTACTATGAAACTAATTTACAGCCTTCATAGGAAATCTATAACCCAATTTTAGGCCAAGAATATGGGGAAAGGGGAGAGGGCGGGGAGAGGAGAGGGGAGGATGGAGGGAGGGAGATTGATTGGTGGGATCACGTCTATGGTTTATCTTATAAGGATACACATGAATTTTTCTAAATGTAGAATATAAATGTCTTAACACAATAACTAAGAAAATGACATGAAGGCTATTTTAACCAATTTGATGAAAATATTTCAAATTGTATATGAAAACAGCACATTGTACCCCATGATTGCATGAATGTACACAGCTATCATTTAATAATAATAAAAAAAAAATTAGCTGGCATGTGGTGAGTACATCCTGTGCCAAGTATTGAATGTTTGAACTTTACTGATTATTAGAATCATCCTTTTACAGATAAGCAGAGAGAGGTTATCTAGTAGAGACAGAGGCCTCCCACAGCCATTGGTCTAAAATACTCTAATACACATGTTTGGACGTCATTCTGTAGAGAGTCTGTAGGTTCCAGTTACCCCAGGAAGGGACAACTTACTGTGTTAGGAGTGAAACTCTGACGTCTGTAGTTCTCAATCTGCTTCACACCTGATGACAATGTGCATTGCCGTCCAATATGAGGTCACTATCAGTTCTCTTGAAACTGAACAATGGAGTAAACATTCATTTAAATATATTGTCCTTCCAAACCTTTATTAAGGATTTGAGCATGGTAGTTAATATAAAAATGTTTTGTATGTGTCTATATCTCTGATGAAATTGTACCCAAGGTCTGGTCTGCATTGTTGCATTTAGTGAAGTTTTCTAATAACTCTTAAAGGGATTCACTCCATCCCAAAACAGCTTTAATCAATAAATTCATACCCTTAAGAATACAGTGCTTCCTAACAAGTCTGCTAAACCTGAAGCCTCTGTTATCATGTTGTCTGATTAGAAGGTGAGATGAGAAAACAAGAATTTTTTCAAAGAATTTCTCAATGTCTTGGCCCCCAGAAACTCTTCTAGGTTTGCTTGAAATCGAGGACTGTGAATTAAGAACACGACTTTCATTTATTCAGCAGTAATTGGAAAGTGTGTTCCCATGGAGACAGGTAAGTTATTTCCTTTCCCACATCATAAGCACAGGCCTTCCTACCAAGTCTGATTTCTATCCCTTCACCCCAGACTTTGGTGAGATTGGGAAGTCTGATGCTAGGGTCTGGCATGGTTCCAGGCAGAACAATAAAAAAAGACATAAATCAGGGGGGAGAGAGGTTAACACCGGTGGGAGGTGTGAAGGTGGAGAGTTGAAATATAACTACCCCTGCACATCTGCAGAATGCAGACCACACTTAGATTGAAAGAGCACATCTTGATGAAAACGCATGCACAAAACTGATGTTTATGGTACCGATGCCGACACGCATCACGCAACTAACGGATCATAGCCGGTTAGCATTCCTGGATTTCTGTAGCTAATTTCTGATCCTCAATCTTTTTTCTTTTCAAGTTGTTATTGACTCAGTTATTCATTATTGCCCTGTTCATTTCTTGAGCAACCATTTATTAAACACCTGCTAAACACAAGGCATCGTGTTAGATTGCAGGGTAGGGTAGGGAGCGTGGTAAAGTTCCAACATGGTTTTGGACAAGGACCCTACTGTGAAACAGAGGGGGCAAATGAGGACTCTTCAGAAAGAATCACAAGATAGATATTTGTGCTAATAAATTCTAGGAGGTTGCCAGTAAAATGCTCTAAGCATGGGTATGGTTCCACATTTTGTTTTGAAATTGAATAGTTTACGTGCATAGAGTTATTTATTTTAGCCAAAGGAGAGCGATTGACTTCTAAATTTTATCGACACCCGAGGTAGACTTTCCAGGACGAGGACTCCAGAACTCAGAAAATGTTCATTAAGCCAATTAACTGGCGTGGGGAGCCTTTGTGCTAATCGGCACCAGCCAGAATCTGAACAACCAGCTCCAGCTCCTTACTCCGCCGCACCAACACTTAACCTTAACACCATCAGACTTTGCTAACACAAGGGAAGGGAAGTGAAAAATCGACTGAGTTTGTAGGTAAAGGGGTGTGTGTATGTGTGTGTGTTTCCGGATAGATGCAATATATTGTTTCTCGAATTATTTAGAATTTAAATCTCAAGGAATTTTGAGATGATTACCTCATTTGATAACAGCACTTTTCAGTTTTCTGGTTGACCTAGTATCAGATTTCATCCGGTAGCATAAAAATCTAAGAAGCAAAAGCAAAAGGTCGTCTTTCTTTTCCTTTTTCTTTGCCCTCCCTTCCTTTTGTTTTTATGTTCTTTCAGACTACTGCTAATTTGAGGACTTGGAAACTTTCAATTAAGGACAAATGAGAATCCATCTGCCGATGAAGAGAGAGATCCCATTACATTCCTTAGTATCTCATCATATAGTTTAAGTTCTGTCAACATCCAGAATTATTGGGAAGCAACGGATGTTTATCTGCACCAGCACTCTTATTTTCCAACGGAATCAGGCTTACTGTCCAGGGTTAGTACAAAAAAGTGCACAGGCCACCAGGTGGGATAACAGAGCCACTTAGGGACCCTTTCAGAAGGGTTATCAATGGAGCATAATTCCTTTATTCGCAGCTCTTTGCTGAGTTTTACAGTCCACTCATGTCACAATTCATTGCTTGTATGGGGTTGGAGATTGATGTCTGGGCCTGTGCGCAGGTAACTCACTTTGAGAAGTGATCCCAAGAGACACCAGAGGTTAGGAACAGTGAATGGGAAGGAGAGAAATCTGCCCCCCTACTGTGCACAGGTGGGGATTGACTCTTGAGGGGATCCCCTGAGTCGCTGTGTAGAATGGGATGGGGACTCAGGAACAGGTGAACAGGCCAGGGAGCCTCTCTACTGGGTTTCACGTCCCATTTGTTGAAAGTTGTGCATGGAGTGCTGTGCTTTGTGCAGGAGTCACAACAGTGAAATGCACGGCTCAGAAGTCTCACCGTGTACAGGAAAGATATCCCAGGGTAGACAATGAGGGCTAGTTGATGGAGCTGCCAGGGCATCTGTCCATGCCTGCTCTCTGAAGGCTCACGTGGTGGACTGCACAGCTGAAGTGGAGCAGAGAGGATACTCAGTGCCCACATCCACCCCATTGGCACAATGCAGGTTTACCAAGGGCAGGGACGGGGTCCCACTCTCCTTGGGGTATAGCTCACGCTCATCCTTGCCCCCTGTCTTGCATGTGGGAAGTATTCAAAACATCCTTATTCAATTGAACTGATACTCAGAACAGCTGGGGAAGAGCTGGGTTTGTTCTTCACAGTGTTCAGTTAACATACATGTTATTTGGATGACGTTTACCACATTTGTTAATTTATTCACCACTTGACATTTGCTGCATCTATGAAAAAGAAAGTGTCCTAGACATGGAGAGCACAAAACAGTAAGAGTGAGTCTCTAACCTCAAAATTACATTAAAGAGAAGACACACACTTCCAAAGAAAAAAAAATGTCTTAAGCAAAACATTAACGAGAATGATGTCTGCTGCTGAGGAGAGGAAGCCTGCTGTGGGGTTCATGGGCAATTTCACACATCACCTGTCATGAAGGCTGAGCCTGAAAGATCAGTGGGGGGTGCTCAGGTTAAGGTTCAGGCTCAGCTTTTTAGTCCATGTGAAACCATAGACCAGCTTCCTTCTCCCAATTTTGTGGGGTAAAAATTAAGCTCCATTTCTAGAAAAAAATACAACATAGTCCCTGGGATACTGTTGTGAGACCTACTTCTGCTGCAGGATACACTCTGGTAGATTATTTTCAAACTTGAGAGGCATTAAATTATGTTTCGTTTTGTGTTGTGTCATGGACTTGAAAGAATAAGAAAGTAGTATTTTTCTTTTTTCTCCCCATGGGTCTGAATGCCTGGTCTTGTTTGACTATCCTGACTCACTCGTGGGGATTTTAACAGCTTTTTTTGTTTTCAAAAACAGAAGTGAGCCGGCACCTGGAACACTCCACCGCCCTAGGATTTTGTTTGGAGTCAAGAACGACTGAGCTGGACCTATCTGGGTTAGTCCAGATCGAGAGAGGGGGCACAGGGCTAGTGCTGGAGGCGACGTCCCCAGTGAGGAGTCCCCAGAAGGAAGGACAAAATGACAAGTTATGTAAGAGGCAGATATATTTATATCCATTCATTATTTGTTATAATATTCAAGGCTCAACTGTAAAATGCTAAGGAAATAGACAACTTTGATAAACAGCATCAATGGCTCAATTCTGATGTAAAAGCTTCCAACTGAATTTTCTCTAGTGCCAAAAATTGACTTTGTGATTTTCTATATGAAATCATGTCTGCTTCAAGATCCTCTTGACAAGGACAGAAGGTCAAGGGCATTGGTCACCGTAGAGAAAACCTACTACCTGTCTAGGGAGTGTGAGTATCCCAGAGTTATCCAGAGTACAGACAACCATGGGGAAGGACAGCAGTGGGGGACCATCGTGAGAATCCCTGAGAAAGAAATCTCACATCAGCGAATCTTAATCTTGAGAGACCCCAAACATTCACGGGCAACTCTGTTAGAGGTCTCACCCCTTCCCGAGGCACTGCATGGAAGGAGTATGATGTGTACGTCTCTGCCTCTCACAGGACTTGTCCTCCCCTTCTGTGGGTACTGAGACAGGTCACCTCCAGCACTAGCCCTGTCCCCCCTACCCCAGTGACCAACATGTCAAAAACACATCAACGTCCCCAGGCAGCAACACTTCTTAGAAGACCTTCTTATTGTCCATGAACCTTCCTGCCTTACACGGGGTAGATCTTCAGAAAATTCATGCCTTTATTAAAGTGAATTTTGCACCCTTTATTTACTAGGGAGAAACAGGTGAATAAGCTGAAAGGAAAGGAGAAGAAACTGACAGGCAAATGAGGAGTGGAGGTGGCATCCGGGAGCCAGCTGTTGTGTTTGTCTGTTTGTTTGAGACAGTCTCACTTTGTTGCCCAGGCCAGAGTGCTGTGGCCTAAAGATTCAAACCATCCTCCTGCTGTAGCCTCCCAAGTAGCTGGGAATACAGGCTTCCCCTCCCAGGACTTGAGGCTAATTTTTCTGGGTCTTGCTCTTGCTCAGACTGGTCTTGAACTCCTGAGCTCAATCGATCTTCCTACCTCAGCCTCCTGGAGTGCTATGACTACAGGCAAGAGCCGCTGTGCCTGGACAGAGCTGCTTTTTCTATCCCAAATGTGCTAATGATAACAATAGTTTTACGGAACCCGTACTGTGCCAAAACTTGTATTAAAATCTTTATACTTTTAAGTCACTTAATCCTGGCAGTGACCCTTTGAGGTATATGATATTATTATCCACATGTGACAATTAAATGCACTGAGCCACAGAGAAATTGGGTAGCTTGCCCTTGACTACATCACTAGTAAGATTTGACCCTGAGGTTACCTGCCACCAAGCAGACGGGCATCATCATCAATGCTCATGAAGCCCCCGCCCCCCATGTTGCCTCTCTATAAAGCAGAACCTTGCTTCCCATATACCTAGTATGTGCTGGTCATTTTATTTAATCATTTTAACAATGTTGTAAAACACTTTCATTATTCCCATTTCAAGGATGAGTAAGGACATGGAGGTTCAGAAAACAGACGCAAGCCATCTATGATTCTCAGGCTCATGAGAGCACATTAGGAGTGGCACAGTAGAGTTCAATCCCAGCCCGTTTTCAGTCCAAAGCTCCTGTTCTTTCTTCCTGCTCAGTGCCTTTTCATGAAAGCACAGCAGAAAGCTTTCGCCATCTATCTCCAACTGTATGGGAACCACTGAAGATTCCTGTAGCAGCAGTTAAGCTTGTCGTTTTTTATTTTAAAGTCAGGAAGCCTTTGGGAATTTTACTTCTGATTTCTTTTCTAGTTCTGTATTTCTGAAAAGGACACCTCTCCTTATCTGCTTTCTGCCATCAGCAGCCACCAGTACCTTGAGTCCATGCAATCTTCTAGTTTATTTTCAACAGGAGGGATTTAAACGAACCACTGGCAACTTATATGCAAGCATTTGTGGTTACCCATTAGAAAAATAAAACAGGGTGGTGCCTGTGGCTCAGCGAGTAGGGCACTGGCCCCATATACTAAAGGAGGTGGGTTCAAATCCGGCCTCAGCCAAACTGCAACAACAACAACAAAAAATAGCCAGGTGTTGTGGGGGCTGCATGTGGTCCCAGCTACTTGGGAGGGAGGCTTAGGCAAGAGAATCGCCTAAGCCCAGGAGTTGGAGGTTGCTGTGAGCTGTGATGCCACAGCACTCTACCCAGGGTGACATAGTGAGACTGTCTCTACCAAAAAAAAAAGGAAAAATAGAACAAAATTCTTCTTTTGATTAGAAATCTAGGACTTGTGAATAAAATATTAAGTTCAGATAAGATTTGCTTTTAATTTAAAATAGTAAACATGGAACTACATGCATTCACACATTTACAAATTTGCATTCCACTTTATAGGTTCTTTTCCTTAAAAACAAATGTGATAAATAGATTAGTTCTTATTTCAGTTCAGAAATAGGCATCGACAGAAATCGCATTTTAATATACTCCAGAGGAGCCTGCATGCTGTATTTGTAATAAGGACTTGTTTCCAACAAGCTGGCAGATCATGCATATGAACAATTATCCAAATAGCTATTAGGATATGATTGCACTCATTTCCAGGCAAAGCAAGGTTGCCAAAACTAAGGCTGGCTGCTGGTTGGATTTGGGGGTTGACTTTTGGAGAAAGCCACAAGAATTTGTCAGTCATCTTGGCTGTAAGGGAGTCTCCTGTCTTGAGGCTGGTCTCCTTCCTACTTGAAAATAGAGGCAAATGTGTTTCTCTTTTGTTATATTTTTATAGTTTTACATGGTCTAGAGAGGGGGAAAAAAAGAAGGAAAAGAAAGAGCAGTAGAGAGGAAAAGAGAGAAGGGAGAATCTTCCAAGGGAAAGTACAGTGAAGCCTCAGGACAGTGAGGAATGAAAATCTGAACACCCCTGGTGTTCTAGGGAAGTGGGTGCAATGACGGCACCTCCAAGGCCACACATAGGTGACTGTGTGGATATGCACCACGGTTCTGTCTCTGCAGCGAGGTCCATGCTTAGTGTAATTTGTAGGATGGAAGCCAGAAAGGAATGGTGTTTATAGAAATGGAGAATCAAACTTTTTCCTGCTGCCTGTTCATTATGTTTCTGCATAGTTTGGCACTTGGGGATCCTGCTAGTTAATTTGGTCCAACACGCTAACTCAAGAACAGTGACTGCCTTAGATGAGGTGAAGAAAAGCTTCCTTTGTGCTCTGGTCTGGGGCCGGTGGAAAGATTATTTAGAAAGCCCGTGTGTTTCATGGGAATGGGGTGATCCCGCCCGTAGCTAGATGATGATGGAGTTTATGGCCAGTCTCGGATTCCTCTCATCAACCACCAAAACCACTGTCCCCGCCACCGCTGGAAAGGTCACTGTTCTTCTTCAGATATGGGGGATGGGGCATGGCTCACCAGGCAGGGCCGCCACGCTTTTCCCTTCTATGTAAAGTTAGTAATATCCATTTTCTGATGACCTCCTCAGAGTGCTTTAGATAGTTTGGGTCTGGAGAGGCAAACTTTCTGAAAGAATCATTTTTGATGAAAAGAAAATACCTTATATAGAGAGAGTTTTCTTTTTTTCTTTTTCCCTAATGTAAATGGAATGAGGTTATTTTGCTTTGCATAGACTCTCATAGTCAGATAGTTAAGACTTTTGCTCTCCGAGTTATTATTAAAACTAAACCACGTAAAATGGTTGATCATCCATAGAGGATGTTGACTCCTATTCTAAATGGTTCATGCAAATGCTCTACCTGTCCAGACACTGGAATTTAGAGACTTAACTAAAAGAAGTTGAAGGATCATTCTTAAAACTATCCTAGACCGCTCAATAAATGTTGGGGAAAAATAACC
>NW_003852413.1:10053927-10059344 GCF_000181295.1 Otolemur garnettii
GAAATAGGGCATCAGCCTCAGTAGCTTGTCTAAATCTAGAAGGAGGTTAAGAATCATTGTGGATGCAGACTCAGGTACACAAACACCTAGCTCAGTGCTATGGGCGCTCCACAATTAGAGGATGCATAATGACCTATACTCTGAAGGAAAAAATGCATATATGTTATCCTACAAGAACTTCAAAGTTATTGATTTTAACACACATAGTTAGAGGAAAAACAATGACTGAATGAAAACTCTCTGACTTTAAAACCCAAGTGTCATTTTCTTTTTCTTACTGTTCTATAGAAGTCATGACTCTTGTCCCTGACAACCAACATAAAAAATATATTAAAAGATTCCAGAGTGCTTTGCAAGATAATAAATCATTTCCAAAGGGTTTGGGTATTTGTATAAAGAGACAGTTAAAGACCAGGGGTTTGTCTTTATGGCTTCCTTAAAAGAATGAGATAAGAGATGCTGAGAAAACACAATAGGTGGGGCGGTGCCTGTGGCTCAAAGGAGTAGGGTGCTGGCCCCATGAGCCAGAGGTGGTGGGTTCAAACCCGGCCCTGGCCAAAAACTGCAAAACAAACAAACAAAAAACCCACAATAAGTGGAGGAAAATATTAACTTTTAGGGGGAAAAAGTCATGTAACACATTTACATTGATGGAAAGTATTGAGGCTTTTCTTTTTTGAGTTTTTCCCCCTTTCCTTCTTGTCCTTTGTTTCCCAAACATCATTATATTTTCAACATTTTTATTTCCTTACAAAACCATAAAGTGCATCCAATAAGATAGTTAATTAAAGGGAACAGAATCAACAGTTGCATACAATTAGCAAAATTTGATTTTCTTGATAAGCTTATTTAAAGAAAAAGGAGAAAAATCTTACCCCGAAGCTCTGTTGCTACAATAAAATGATTTTTAAGGCAAGATAAGACATGATGGATCCCTGAGCCCAATTCCTTTATAGCGTCACATCCAATGTTATGAACCACGGGACATCACATTTCTTTGGAATTATTTTTTCCCCTAAATTTCAGCCTTGCATTGGCATGATCTGAATTTTCATCGTCCATCAGAAGGAACGCACTGGGTTCTCCCTGCCACAGCCTCCGATCTTCGTTCACTTCTGAAACGTCTCAGAGTCACAGGAAGCTCATGTGACTCTCCCAATCAGCAGTATAATCAACTCTAAAAAGAATACATCCTCCTGTTTTATATAAGTTCTTATTAAAAAATCTGCAATTGCCTGGGGTATAATGATATTCTGCATGTACTTTTCTTTCTTTTTCATAACTACTACTGAAATTAAAGTTGGAAAAGAGAGGGGAAAGATTGATTCTGTAGGTCATTGGGGTTTGCATTTGACATTCCTCAAATAATGGGATGTAATACGGTTATGCAGAAAACAGATTGATTTTTCACAATTTTCCCACAGAGGTAATGGGGAACAGACTGGAGGAAATTCCAAGGTTTCATTGGGGGAACTATTTGCAACACAACTGAAGAAGAAAACAAACTCAAACCATCCTTCTGTGCAATTTCCTCTTCCATATTGGTGAGTAGGAAATTTGCTAACCAATTTGTTTTCATCCTGTGAACATCAGGAATTTGGAAAAATGTTCAGTTTTGCAGAAAGTTTTCAGAAAGTCTGATGGGCGAATCACAGGTGATTCCAGTTAGAACAATGGTGACGGTAATGGAATGTGTGTAATCATTTTCTTCTATGGATTTAAGATACATGTTTCACAATCTCTGCTTTCTTTTCCTCCCTAAATCCTTTCTTCTATATCCCAGCAGAGGCTAAGAAGTAATATCATTATTTTCCTGATATTGAAATACAGCTAGCACTAGGGAGGCATACACCCAACATCGCACGGTCAGTAGTGGCCATGGCATCCTTTCCATTCCAACTGACAGAGACTTTCATTAGTGCTTAAGAAAGGAATATGGCCAGGGCTTTAGTTTCCTATGCTTTTGCAGGATGCCTGTCAACTCGGTTGGTTAAAGCATGGTGCTAATGAGGCCACGGTTACCGGCTTGACCCCTCACAGTATCTTTAGCTCTGCATTTACCAAGATGCATTGCTTTTCTAAAACTAGATAACAGACTTGGGTAGAATAAAACTTTTGCCCAATTTCTTTTGTGATCAAGGTATGGATAGTTCGTAGAAAACCCACTCTTCCAACAGAGAAAGCATTCAGCATTCTTGATTCTAAAGTCTATGTATGCATAGAAACAGCGTCACTGGGACAAGCAATCCAAAGAACTGCCTCCCCTTTCTGATTAATAAACTTCCTTTTCTTCCCACCGAGTATCTCTCTGGATCTCTTAATTCTAGTGCAGGGAGAAAGGTGTCCCCAATCTCTAGGTTGTAAGAGGACAGAACCAGGAAGCCTCAGCAAAGATATCTCTTGTGGTAAACACAGGATGCGGACCCAGTTCTGGGCTCTGCATGGTGTCTCTGTCTGGCTGACCTCGCTCCAGGTCCTATGACAGGTGGGGAGTGAAGATTCAGGAAACATAAATAACATAGGTACCAGGTTCACATGGAAACATCACCCCTTCCCTAAGACTCATCTCTGCTGCACACGCTCCAATTTTACCTTCTTTTCTGTAGTTGTTTTGCCTTTCTCTGGAGCATGAATAAGTCTTGGCATAGTTTTTGGCCTGGGGAGGATTCGAAACATTTCCACTCGTCTGTTACCTCCACATATGTTGTACTATGCTCTGGGCCAGAAGCGTATCTGGAGGAGGGCTGAGTGTCAAGTGACATGTTTACAACAAGCCTGTGATTAACTGTCAATAGGGGAAGACGTATAAATACGTTTGTGCAAAGTCACCGGGCGGGATAGGAGATGTCCAGAGAATGGAGTCAGAAGATGGTGCTTTGAGTCTTACAGACAAGTCAGAAGATGACCAGCTTTTTAAATCTGCTCCTGTTTCTATCAGCTAATGAAGCAGAGGCAGTCGTAGACTTTTCTGGTTAGAACTTTTTACGCTCCTACTCTGGGCATGCCCTTCTCCTCTCCATCCTGGCAAAACTGACTTGGATCACATTTTTTCCTGGGCTGCACTCAGCCAGCTTTCATGTTAGTAGGCAAACTTAGCGACTCAATCAAATGCTCGGCTCGTTTCTGTGTTTCGCTTCTAGGCAGTTCCATTTTAAGGCGTACTTTCTAGAGGGGGAAAAAGAATTCCTTTTAAGTCAAGGAGTCAACAGCAGATAAATATTACACTCTGGAAAACCCTAGTTTCGAGAATCCATGTGAAGGTGAAGGAATCCTTTACAGGAAAACCATTCAGCTCAGATCACACCGTGTGGAGTCAATGTTTGTCCACCAGGATTATTCATCAAGCGAGTCCTGTCTACAAGCAGGCTTCATGCTAACAAGGTGCTCTGAGGATGAGGGTCTTGAGAGAAAGGTCACTGCTGGCTCTGGGGTCCCTGGGCTCATTGCTCTTGAAACCATTTATAGATAGTTTCCTGAAGGGCTTCTAGACTCACATCCCCTTTTTCTTCTGCTTAGAAAATTTCCCTAATATCTTATTCCCAGAGCAGACAAGGATTCTGTATTTTTTCTATGGCTGACTTGCTGGCAAGTCAGCCAAATGCAGTACATTATTTCATAGTAAAATAAACCTTCCCCCTTCTCTTTTTTTTTTTTTTAGTTCCTGGGGAAATTACTCAGTGTGTCGTACAGACGTGTTACCCTCACATTTCCACAAGGTTTGCTCCCCTTTATAATTGTGGATCCTGCCGCATTTCACCGTGATCAAAAGTCACAGAAGCCTGGTTTTTATTTCTCTTCTTTTCTTACTTCCTAATCTCCAATTTCGTTCACTTCTCTTCTCCCTGTCCCGTCTGAACAATGTGTACTAACAATGGTGACTTGATGCTCTGCGCGTGGGTTTGGTGGAAGAGACTCTATTTCACTGGAATTGCGTTTGTGCCATTTTGCTTTGTTCAGTTGTAGAAATGCACGTCGTTTCTGTGTCTGTCAGGGAAATCAACCACCTGTGTTGGTATTTTTCTGCTATCACGACATGCAGCTTGCAAGTGACGGGTGGCGTTGGGTGTTGACTGCAGCACACCTCTGACCCCGTACTTCACAGTTCTATGGGTGGAAAGTAAAAGAGAGAAAATGAGTTCTTGAAAAACTAACCGGGGTGTTTCTTGCCATTGCTCCATCATTGTCTGTTGTTGTTTTCTTATCGTGGTAGTTTGAAGAATATGCTCTGCCTTAGATATTTGGTGGCTAATCCTCCTTGAGGAAACTGCTCTGTGCTTCAAATCCAAGACAGACATTGTAACTGACTTTCTTTTTCCTAAAACATGATAGTCAGGGGCGGCACCTGTGGCTCAGTGAGTAGGACACTGGCCCATAGACCAAAGGTGGAGGGTTCAAACCCGGCCCCAGCCAAACTGCAACAATGACAAAAAAAGCCAAGCGTTATTGTGGGCACCTGTGGCCCCAGTTACCTGGGAGGCTGAGGCAAGAGAATTACCTAAGCCCAGGAGTTGGAGGTTGCTGTGAGCTGTGATGCCAAATAAATAAATAAATAAATAAAATAAAACCTGAAATTAAAAAAAAAAAGAAAACATGTTTTAGTCATAAAAAGCCAAGTTGATAGCTTTTTAAAAATAATATTTAAACAAGCAAAAGCAGAGAGTTATTAGTACCTGGTGGTTCGGTTAGCTTATATCGTTAGAGGGATAGAGTAATGGACACAAGTCCTTGGGTCAATGTCCCCGGGAAGCAGTTGAATTTACTCTGTTCCACTGGCACGGTAAATGGACATTATCCTGAAGTCCATCTTGCTAATGCTTGCTACTAGTCCGAGGAAGCAGAGAGTGAGGAAGTTGAGTAAGTGCTGCCATCCCTCATTATACAGAATAAAAACAAAGTAATTCCAAATACATCACCTCATGATGATGAATGGGAAACACTGCTGTTGTGTACAAAATACAGCTTGCTGTCAAACAGGTTTCAGGATCTAAATACTGAGTGCACGCAATTAACGTCTCATTGCAAACTTATGAAAGAGTGGTTCCAAAACAATACCTTCCACATATGAGTTGAAGCTAGAATTTTGTGGATTCATAGATATGAAATCCCTTCTCCGTGTGCCAAGCGTGTGTGCTTAATTAATGCTGGAGAATCAATGCTCCAAAGTGGTGCTTATGGGGCACGTTGTACCTTGTAACAAATCTCCTGGGAGAGTCAGGAAGGTTTAAATACATCAGTTCTCCACTGTGGTAGGTGAACTTATTCTTTTTCTAAGTGTATAAATGTATTTAGGAAAAATGGCTTTCTCGGGCTTACCTCTAGGAAGATTTTTTGGGTCATTGGAAAATTGTGACAAAGCTATGCCAGAACCAGAGGAAAGCTTTTTTGGAATAAGATGTGTTCAGATGCATGAGTATATC
>NW_003852413.1:10059685-10069644 GCF_000181295.1 Otolemur garnettii
TGAGTTATAGAAGAGCAAGTTAAGGTGGATTTTAAATCCAGACTAGAGCTAAGAAGGTGAACCCAGCCTGAGTTCCCATCCCAGCTGTCCAATACGTTAGCTGTAACTTACAAATGATTCAAATCTCTCTTCTCCTTATCTGTCAACCAGAACAGTGGCAGAACTTAACATAGGGGTTCTGTGAAGAGCACGTTGTGTGCTCAATAGATATAAATATTAATCACTAAAGAATTAGAATTAAAAACAGAGCTACCTAAACACAACAGTTAAATGAGGTGAAGGCTATGTTAACCAGTTGGATGTAAACATTCCAAATTGTATATAAAATCAGCACATTGTGCCCCATACATGCAGTAAAGTACATAGTTATGATCTAATAAAAAAAAAATAAAATCAGAGCTACCGGTCACTGAGCCAGCAACCCCACTGCTGGGTTTACATTCAAAGAAATGAAGTCTCTACATCGTAGCTCCGTGAAGAAGTCTCTAGATCTGGACCCCCGTGTTTGTTGCCGCACGATTCACAATAGTCAGAATAGGGAATCAGCTTATGTGCTCATCTGTCGATGAACAGGTGAAGAAAGCGTCACATAGACACACAATGAAATACCATTCAGCCATAAAGAGAAGGAAGTTCTGTGATCCGGCACAACGTGGGTTAGCCTGGAGAACATGTCAGGTGAAATAAACCACGCATGATTGCACTCATATATAGAATCTTAAAAAGTTAGTCTCATAAAAGTGGAGAGTGAAATGGAGTTACCAGAAGTTGGAGCTGTTGAGGGTGTGGGTTTAAGAGTTGTTCCTCAGAGGATACGAAGTTGCAACTAGTTAGGTGCGGTAAGTTCAACAGATACATCCTACAACCCGGGCGAGTGAGCTAGATTTGCCCAATGTACATACATACCTACCTCTCAACATTCTGTTGTAAACAATAAATAGATACAACTTTATCTAATAATTTAAGGATGAAAAATTTGAATACATAGGATGGACTAGGAAAAAGTTACAGTCATGGATGGAGAATATAGCAACACATCTACAAGATCAAGTTAGAATTTATTAAAAGATGGCACATTGGCTCTCTTATCTTCAGGCAACATTATTCTCTTCCACAAGAAAGCAAGAACATTAAATGCCAAACTGAAAGATTATTTATGGGGCTTATCGCTGCCTGGCAAGTTTCCACGTCAGAGCTAATGAAGACACGAGTTGAGTAATTCATTCTCCTGCTTGTGAAGTGTGAAATGTTTACCGTCTTCATTTTGCTGGGGCTCCCACTGGTCAGGAGGCTCTGCAAATTAGTAAGTACTGTCACTGGTTTTAACTTGCGTCCGCCAATTGAATGAGGGCAAATCGTTCATTAAGGCACTAGGGAAAACAGATGATGAGTTGATACGGCATCCTTTATTAGCTTCGGGAGCTGTGTTGGCAGGGACTAGAAGAAAGAAAAAAAATATAGAAGATCAACATTCGGAACGTTCAATTAATTAAGATAATATAGTAGAAAGCTCAACATAGTTCTTGGCACAGACTACACACCTAACAGACAGATACCATCATGGTCACGGCCGATATCATCTTGACTGCCATCATCATTCAAATACGCTCCACCTGACTCAAGGAGCACTTTCTTCCCAGCAATTGAAGAATTTTAAGTTATGCCTATTAAAGAAATTGGAGCCTACTAATAGAGCACGCACAGAAACATGTGACTAAAGTCCTTTTTGGGTTTTTTGGTGACAAAATAAACATTGGCTTAGACTAGAATTTCAAGTTTTGATGAGTTTCAAAAATGTTTTCTAAGGTATCAGTGAACTTCATTATATGGCGTTATCTTTCTAGATTTCTGCACTACCTATTTTAGACAGAAATAAATGGAGAGTCTGGAATGATTTGCCTGAGAGAGCATGAAAGATGCGTGGACATAGGAGGAATTGAATCCAGGGTTCTAACAGGTGGTACAGTGACAATTGGAAGAGGCAGATAATTAGGGAGAGAGACAGAAGACAAACAGAGATACGTGGGTAAACAAGTATGGACTGAAAAGATATTTATAGATAAACTTAGAATATCCATTTTCCTTTTCCCTTGTGGCCCTAGAAAATACAAGAAACCAGCTATTGAAAAGCTGATGAGTGAGATAAAACTATCTTGGTTTGGCAGATCAGAAGGTTGCTGCTACATGTGGCCATCAGGTGACAGCCAAAATAGCTCAAAAACTGAGAGCCAGGGAGAAGCACCCTGTTTTCCTTTCTTAGGGCACTCTGCATTAAGTCCCCAGCTTGCTGTGATTTTTAGCTGAAGGAGGAGTGATGTTAATGATTATCTGTATTCACTGTGTACTGAAAGCTGTTAAACAAACTGGGTGAGATTTCTTGGCTCGAGGCTGGTGTCAGTTCTCCAAGTCCAAGCTTTATTTCCAGAGGCTCGTGGTTTGGAATGCCGGCCTGGAGTTGGCATTCCAATTCGCCCTCGGCCTGCCACGGCTAGATTGAATTTGCTGTTTCTGGACTCAACTGCTGAATAAGATCCCAGGGCCTCAGGTAGGGGATGTTTGACCATAGAGGGAGAAAACTGCAGTCTGCTTTGCTCAGGGAATGGAATCACCCGTTAATATGCGGTGGAACTACGGCACCGGCATCGCACTCCTGTAGGCAACGTATTAAGGCACTAGGGTTTGATTTCTTCTATATATATAAAACAAAAACTGTATTTCCTCCCGTAAGTTTGTCCAAATAGAGCAGATATAAAGTATTGGCAGTAAGCTCACTGACTGAGCCCTCCTACAGTTCTGCCACCTCCAAGTTCTCATTGCTCCTGGTTTCCAGTCTGAAAACATCCCCTGAGCCTGGGTCCATTTCATGTAAATGATGATAGCATCATCAGGAATGCCAATGAAGAACAGCGTCACAGTCCTTCAAAGGACAAACATTTAGAAGGTGAGTTGGGCACAACACACACACACACACACACACACACATATATATTTTTTAATCTGATCCAGGTGGCTTATAATAAGCCCGGGGAAAAATACTGTAGTGGGTGCACTGATATATCATTTTAACCTTTATGAATAGTGAACTCTTCCCCAAATCACTTACAGAATTACATTTTAAAATCCCCAGTTTCCTCCTGTCTTTTTGCTTTGCCATAACCATCCCCCACCCTCATTTTTGCCCAATATAGATCCATGAAATTCTGCACAGTTTCTCTGAACCTCTTCCCCACTCCCAAACATTCCTGATATGGGAAATAGTTCCCCATATGTTCAATCTTTTTAGTATGACTTTATCCCAGATAAGATTCAGTCCTCTCTCTCCCATCCTCTCTGCCCACCCTCATAAACTATGCATGAATCTGTTTCATATATTCTGCAATATGGGCTCGGCACCTGTAGCTCAGTGACTAGGGCACGAGCCACATACACCAGAGCTGGCAGGTTCAAATCCAGCCTGAGCCCACCAAACAGCAATGACAACTGCAACCAAAAAATAGCCAGGCATTGTGGCAAGTGCCTGTGGTCCCAGCTACTCGGGAGGCTGAAGCAAGAGGATCGCTTAAGCCCAAGAGTTTGAGGTTGCTGTGAGCTGTGACGCTACAGCACTCTACCCAGGGTGACAGCTTGAGACTCTGTCTCAAAAAAAAATAAAATAAACAAACGTATGTTCTGCACTATGAATATGAGACATGGGAGCAGGTTTCTGAGGGTGCAGGTTAAAGTTGGAGATGGGACAGGCTGGACAGAGGGAGTTGAGTGTAGGGAGCAAAAAGGTCCACGTCCCCTTTTGCTAAGGTCAGTCATTTGGGGACTCCATCTGGGAATACAAAGACATGAGATTTTTCTTCCTGATTAATAATCACTTCCTACTATGTCCTTAGAACAGCCTACAAATTATTGTTTTAGAAGACAGATGTCACCTCTCTTCTAGTTCACCCAAGTTGTACATTGTCCCTGGCTTGTAACCGAAATGGAGCCCCAGGCAGACTGTTCATTTGTTCAGTATTCTATGTCTTTTTTTATCCCCCTCCTCGAATTGTCTAGGAACGATGAAACAGGGGCCATTCAATTAGGCAGAATCGTTTCTCTTTAATGTAAAGGGTAAAACAATATTTCTTTAGAGGCTTTTGGTCACCAGTTGAGAGGTAGGGAGAAAATCATATATTGGAGAACAGAATATTTACTAATCAATGCAAATGAGTATAATCACATACCTGTTTCTTCACTGTTTAAGGAGTTCTAAGGGAGTCAGACTGATTCTAAGTCACACGCACCAATGGAACATGAATACAGTGGTGGGAAGATTTTCTCTTAGTTCCCTATTAAATGCAATTGTACGATAGTTGGCCTCACTCTTCAGAGGTTGAAGTAACATATATATTACACAGAAGAACAAAGGACAGATAAAATGGGGTGTCTCAGCCCCGTCTCTCCACTTTGCCCATTTCAGAATTTTAAACCATGACCTTGCACGAAAGACTCTTGAATTATAAGCTTTCACGTCAACTGCCCTTGCATTCTAGACCCACATTTCCAACTATGCTTTACTTGTACCGTAATGTCCTTTTTCAGCTCGTGTTAACCCCAAATCAACGTTTTTATTCATTATCTAAAACTGTTAATCCATTGTACACTTTTGACAATAGCATTCTGCCAACATGGACTCAACCATAGCTTTTAATTCAAGCCTACATTTATTTAACCAGTTGACAAATTCTGTTATTCTCTTCTTCAAAAGAGGTAACTTGCATTTTTCTCTCTTTTATGGCATCAAAACAAATTTCCCTTTTATTACTTCTTGCCCGTAATCATTTCCAATGCTAAGATCTTTTACTTCTGTTCTTTGGGCCGTTCTGTGAGCATTTTATTATGCTAACAGAACACTTTTGATGATGTCATTTACACTTAAAAACATGTACAATTGAATTATCTGAGTGTGATCTTCTTTTTCCAATTGAAAGAGCGTCTCCCATTCCCCACAAGCGACTACTCAGCATAGTTCAAAATACACCCCTGCATGCACGGTGGTGTCTGTTGCTGATGTTCAATGCTGATGGAGGTTTTTATTTATCTACAAATTGATACTCATGCTCAATAACGCCAGTAGTTTAAATTTAAGAACAAATAGACTGCTGTGAAAAACTCATTTTGAACAATTTGATTAAGGAAGAGGTGAGGATTCCACAAAGTGTAATAAAAGGTTTTTAGAAAAAAAAAAAAAAAGCTGTGCTTTAGTATTGCCACAAGAAATTTCTCTGACTGTTGGAGAAGATAAGGTTTCTGGAATACAAAGATCGTGTGTTCATATGTGTCATTTTTAACTATTTTTAACAAAGGCAGTAAAAGTGAAGATCCTCGCAGAAGGACAGGACAGAAGGCACAGGCGCTGAAAGATTTCCTCCAGAAAGGTACGCCTGTCCAGCCCCGGGAATCGTGGCTGCGGGAGGCTTACCTGCAGACAAACAGAGCCAGTGGTTTGGGTTATTTTAATACACATGTTATCCCCACCTACAGGACTTGTTTAAGACTCATACTTCCCACCTTACCCTTCAATTATGCTGTGCAGACTATTCTAAAACAGGAGGCACTGTCATGAGAGCGTGCACTATGCTTTGGTTCTGCTGAAAATACCAAATGCTTGTGGGCAATCTTAGTGACCGCAGGTTGAGGCCAGTTACAGAAATCCTCATTCTACGGGACTGTGCCGACCACTGCGCTCTCATGAAACGCAAGCATCATTTTGAGTTCCATTGTGTTGTCCAGGCAGGAGACACCTCCCTCCCACAGGCTCCTCAGTGACTAACTTGAAAGTATGAGATGCCATCTGCTGGAAACTGATAAAATGGACCCTGGTTCTGCAGTAATGCTTGGGCTTTGTCTACCAGGGAGACTCTAAGTTCCACGCTCTTTCTTCTTCCTATCTCCTTCTCCCACTGTGCAAGGATAAAGTATACAGACAGCTACTGACCTAGTTAGAAACCCGTCTGTGCAATCTTCCTTTGTAGCACATGAGTTTGATGTAATGATGGCTCCTTTAGTTTTTGTTTAAGGATGGTAGAGGCTGATGAGGAGGATATCAGCCAAACCCAATGCACCCTCAGTGATAAGATGAATCTTAATTTCCAAAACGTCCAAATGAAAAAGCAAAAAATGACACCTTAGCATTTCAGAAGATGACATTGTACATTAGTGAGGTTCAGCTGAAACGGCTCATGAATGCAGAGATGACACGTCCAGAGTGAAATCACAGACCGGCTGACTGAATGTTCGCAATTTGACCAATTAAATAAAGATGCCACGTGATGGCATCTCGGAATATTTGGCTTGTATAGGGCTTGACCCGGTAACGTAGATTTTTGCAGAATTTACACATGATTAGACGTGATGGTCAGCCTAGGTCCCGAGATGCGTTAGCCTTTCCTAGAATGTTCTGTAGCATTAGGGGGTACATGGACAAATTCCACACACACTTCCCACATAGTAGGTGGTTCATAAATACTTACTGACACGTGGGTTCAAAGTTAGGTTTGAACTTATGGGTCTATTGAGTGTATGGATTGTAACTGAGCCTTTGGATCAACACACATGCAAAATATATACAAAATACACAGTCCATATTGACCTAAATAAACTAGCCTCACTTTCAAGTTCTGCTGGATTATGTTCCCCGTATAGCACAATAATAACTCTCCCTGTTTAGCACAGTGATCTATCAACTTTTAAGGTTACTTTTAGGGCAGTGTTAGATTCAACTCAAAAGCAAGAGGTGTGCTCTGAGAGCTCCCCTCTGTTCCCTGCTCCCACACATGCACTGTGTCCCCCTAGACTATGGTTGTGCCTCTGAAGAACACTTGAACATTTAATACTAACTATGATGAATAATAACAATTTCTCTATTACTCTCCATTCCTTTCTCCACATGAGCGGAAGTGCCAGCTGCTTAAAGTAAATCCGTCTCAGGCAAAGAGGGTCTCTAACCAAAGGCACCAGAGAGCAAGTGGAAAATGTTTTTACTCTCCCTTCCTGCTAGATGATTCAAACATCAAGCTTTCCTCCACTTTCAAGAACTTCATTCTAAAGGGCTAGGTGAAGGCATTCATGGAGGAAGCCACACTTACACGGATGTCGTTAAATGATTCTCTTGCTAGTGATGTAAAGTAGCACTCAATATTTCTTTATAACATCCCCCCATTGCTTTTGGAGTTTGATAAATGGGAGGTCTGAGAGATCTGTCTGTCTTGTTTTTCTGGTCTAGTAACCTTAACCGTCTTGGGTCTCTAAACTAATTCTTCTAGGAGGTTTTCTTCACCTTCCTGCTAGGTAGGAGAACCGTCAGACTTTTGTGTTCCTTCGTCTCCCTGGATTATTTCCGTCCCTCAGAAAGGCCTTAATTTGCCAGCTTTACCCAGTGCGGATGCCCACAGAGCAAAAAAAATTGTGTATCTTCATTACGTCGCAGTGGATGCTTCCTCGGATCGCAACTCTTCTTCTTCCCCCAACTACTGTTTGCGGGGCGAGACCTCATCCATCACTTTATTAAGACAACACAGGAGGTGACACTGACAGCTTCTCTCTTCCTCACGAGCGGGGCTGAAATCAAGACTGGAGACTGACAGTTCTTCTCGCTGCTTGTGGTTCCACTGGAAACCACACGGTTCAGAGGCACCTGGTTTCCATTCAGTGTCTTTCTCTCTGCTAACACAAACCATTTGTTCAAGCAACTTTGATATCTGTTTGAGAATAAGAGATTAGCCTCAGTATTCCCCGGACAGTCAAATAAATTCTCTTGGCTTCAAGACAAATTCAGAAAATTCTGCCCAACAATGGCATGTGGGTTAATTTTTTTCTTCATTTATTTTTGCAACATGTAAAGGAAAGACCAATAGGCTCCTCGGAAAACCTGAAAATGCCAGTCAAAAAAGTGACAAATGAGAGAACCATTTGTTACGGAAAGTTACTCTAGACCCACATTTCCCACTAGTATTTACTTGTATTGTAATATCCTTTTTTCAGCTCATGTTAACCCCAAATCAGCATTTTTGTTCATTATCTAAAACTGTTAATCCAGTTTTACAATTACAATTAGAGAGAATGGAAATAAAACAGTATGTCAAACAGGAAATAGAATTAGGGGCCTTCTAGAAGCAGAATCTCTGCTTCTGCTATTTCCCTCCTATTTTTAATTCTCTCATTTAGCTGCACGGAGAGTAAATACTATTCACAGATTTGGGAGGACAAAGGGACATCTGAGAAAAGATCATGTTTTTGTTTCCTTTTAGGGTGTGTGCCATTAATTTTTTTACTGTTTTGCTTCTGTTTGAGTAAATCTCTCTGGTTAATTCAAGCCTTTGGTCATTACGTTTAATATTATTATTATTATTTTTTTGCTTGAAGTTATTTGAAAAAGTAGAAACGGGCATTGCATTATAGGTGTAGTGAGATGTACAAATTGACTTCCATGATTTTTCACATTCTTTTCCTGTTTGAAAATTTGAGCTAAAATTTGTAACTCGCCATGGTTTGATTAAGTCTTTTGAAACCCTTTAACAACAAAATCAAAATAGCATGCGAAAATACACAAGAATCAATAATGATGGCCAAATGTTTTTGTATCCCAATGGGGGAATTTGGAGTCCTTATGGAGCTGGGAAAAGCTTGCTCCGCTCTAATACCGACCCAACAATCTAGGTTTCAGTGTCAACCTCTATTCAATATAGTTACGGCATGATGCACTTTATCACTTGCTGTTTAATTCAACGCAACAAGTGTGTACAGAATTTTTTCCCAGGGGCTGGACGATAGGCTGTAGTGGGGGACACAAAGGAAGCTGCTGTCCTGGTCCATTTCTGCCTCTGTAACAGAATACCGCAGACTGGCTAATATATAAACAGCAGAACAGCTTTTGGTTCACAGTTCTACAGGCGAGGAAGCCCAAAATTATGGCATCAGGATCTGGCAAGGGTCTTCCTATGGTGGAAGAGCAAAAGTTAGAAGCAAGTATGAGAGAGAGAGAGAGAGATTGGGAACCAAATTCATTCTTTTTTTCAGAATGCCGCTCCTGTGATAACTGACCCATTTCCAAAATAATGGCACTAATCTATTCATGAGAGTGGCAGAGCCCTCTTTTACATTGGCAACCAAATTTCCCTACGATTTTTGGAGAGAACATTCAAACCACGGCAGTTGTCTACTCTCTAGAGGTTACAAAGGGCACAAATGTGTAGACAGTGAATCATACAGGAAAAATTCTGAATGTTTCCATTGCAAACACAATGGAAGACCTGAAATACTTTGTCATTATAGACGAAGGGGCACTCAAGCTGAGACTTGGATGTAAACGATCTGGTGAGATGGTTAAGGCAGATTAAAACAAAAATCACAAAAATGAACAGTTTGCGGCTTTCCTAAGAGCACACGGGTCATTTTAAGACCTGGGCCAAGATGAACAATAATCACTGCTCTCCACGCTTCTCTACCCCAAACACTGGTATTTAGAGTGGCAACAAAGACTGCATCACATTTGTATTACAAAAGAAAAATATGATTTGGGTTTAGAAGGTGAGGGAAGAGAAAAATCAATTTTAATTTGAATCAGTGCTAACACAGACAGGTATTTAAGGGCAATTATTTTTCATTCGAGTTCCTTAGGTAAACATTCAGCTGCAAAGATTTCCTTCCTTCCTTCTTTTTTATCTTATCATGATAAGAACACTTACCAGGAGGCCTACCCTCATTACAGATTTTTTTTGTTGTCATATTATTTTTTTTTGATATGAGAAAATAGTCTTTTTTTTTTTTTAGTTGTTGGGGATTCATTAAGGGTACAAAGAACCAGGTTACAATGATTATAATTTGTTAGGTAAAGTTCTTCTTATAATAGTGTCCCGCCGCCAAAAGGTGTGTCACACACCACGACCCCCTCACACCCCCTCACACCCCCTCACACACCCTATCTCTCT
>NW_003852413.1:10070539-10083809 GCF_000181295.1 Otolemur garnettii
GTACTAGGTCATTGTCCTCATATCAGAATTGAGTATGTGGGATTCTTGCTTCTGCATTCTTGTGATGCTTTACTAAGAATAATGTGTTCCACTTCCATCCAGGTTAATACCTCATTATAGATTTCTAAATGTACGAGACAGTCTTGTCATCTTTAGGCAGAATGCTGTATAGAAAGTCTTTTTTTAAAAAAAACTTTAACAAATAAAATTACATGGTGGTTTGAAATAAGTATACCTATGGGATGGCTCAATTGAGCTAATTAAATATGTATTACCTCACCTGCATAATAATTTTTTTTGAGGTAAGAACACTTAAAATCTTCTCTCAGTGATTATTAAAATACAATATGATTTAATTAACTGCAGTTGCCAGGATGTACAGTGGACCTCTTGAGTTTATTCAAGAGTTATTACTCAATGTGTGTATCAGTTGATGCAAACCATCTCTTGAATTGATTAGTCTTGAGTAACTGAAATTTTGTCTCCCTCCACTAGGAACTCTCCACTTATCTCTTGCCCCCAGTCCCTGACAACCATAATTCTATGCTTTGCTTGTATGAGTTTGACTATTTCTGAGACCTCACATAAGTAGAATAATGCAATATATCTTTCTGTGACCAGAATTTTTTACTTAGTATAAATGCCCCATATTCAACCACGTTATTGCATATTGAAGGATTTTCTTATTGTTAAGACTAAATAATAGTTCCTTATATGTACACATATAACCCATTTATATGCTGATGAACATACAGGTTGTTTCAACAACTTAGTTTTGGAAGTAGTGCTGTAATAAACATGGGATATTAGCAGTTTATATATGTGCATATACACGAGAAAATAAGAGAAGAGAAAGAGGAAGGGAGGGAGTCAGAGTCGTGTATGAGTTAAGAACAGGGATACAGTCTATGAAATGCCTTTCTGGGAATTTCCCACGGATCTCGTAGAGTGCACTTATGCAGAATTAAACAGTGTACACATTACATACCCAGCTATATGGCATAGCCTATTGCTCTTAGGCTACAGATCTGTGCATCAGAATACTGTAGGATATTGAAAAACAATGGTAAATATTTGCATATCTACATGTAGAATAGGTGTCGTAAAAATATGATAGAATCAAAAATGGGACACTGGCATAGGGCGCTGACCGTGAACGGTGTTTGCAGGACTGGAAGTTGTGCTGAAAGAATCGGTAAGTGAGTGGTGAGCCAATGTGAAGGGCAAGGACATTACAGCCCACACTGCAGCCTCCATAAACACCGTGCTCTGGGCTGTGCTAAATTCACAAGAAAATAGAGTAATCAGGCTTCAATATCATGATGCTACAACATCACTAAGAGACAGGAGTTGTCTAAGAAGAATATTTTCCAGCTCCATCCATGTAACCATAAAAGAGGTAAAGTGTCCATTTTTATAGTCTTCTTAGTAAAGTATCTCAAGAATGGAAAAAATATATATCCAATGTACTCAGTACTACTGTAAAGCCAATTTATAATCACTCACGCTCGCATATGCAAAATGAAACACAACTATAGCCTAGGATGAAGGAGGGAAGGGGAGGGAGGGGGAGGGAGGAGGTGGGTCGATAGAGGGAGGGTTGGTAGGGGGACCACACCTATGGAGCATATTGCAAGTACAAGTTGGATCTATCTGGTGTAGAACACAAATGTCTTAACGCTGTAATTGGGTAAATGAGGTGAAGGTTATGTTGATGTAAGCACTCTAATTTGTACAAATAATCAACATATTGAATCTCATAATGGCATAAATGTATTCATGATCTATGTACAAATGACTTAATAAAAAAAAAGAAATCAAAGAAAAATAAAATGAGAGAGATAGGAGTTGTCTAACCCTGTCACGTATAATCTTATGGGATCTCTGTCACATATATATGGTTGGCCCCTGACTGACACGTTATCATTTGACACAGCTGTATGTGTGTGCATTTATGTACATATAGGTGTGTACGAATATTTGCATATGTGTGTCTATATAATTTTCTAAGCCCCAGAAACAGTTGTAATTGCTTCATATGTAGTATTTTATCCAAATCTCTGCTACAGCTCTATGTGGGTCTTTTTCCCATTTAGAGAGGAGAATTGGTGAAGGTTCTGAGCCAGTAAATCACTTGTTGCAGAGAACGGATCAAATAATCCTATAGCAAGCCCTTCCAGCTCGAAAGTCGAGCATCTTAACTTTTCACAACCCTGCCTACACTTTTTATTAGGTATGCTCTAAGCAACATGTAACAACATTATGGGTGGCTACTAAAAGGACGAGAGGAAGTGAAAAGAGAAATTCTAATCATGTAAGAAAATCTCCCTAAATGTGGCTTTTTGGCTTGGCGCCTGTAGCACAGTGGTTATGGCGCCACCCTCATGCACCGAGGCTGGCAGGATCATGCCCGGCCTGGGCCAGCTAAACAACAATGACAACTGCACCAAGAAAACAGCTGGGTGCTGTGGCGAGTGCCTATAGTCCCAGCTACTTGGGAAGCTGAAGCAAGACAATCTCTTCAGCCCATGAGTTGGACGTTGCTGTGAGCTGTGACACCAGGACACTCTACTAAGGGCGATAATAGTGAGACTTTGTCTCAAAAAAAGAAAAAGGCAGACCAATTTGGCTTTTTGTGGTGAATCATTCTTTCTGATGTAGAACTGACATTGGACAAATATCTTTTACTTCATGAGAACAGCAATACATCCAGCTTCCATGTTCCTCGTGGTCTGTGATGTAAATACATAATGGCAAATTCAAGCTTTCAAAGTAGCCAGTTAAAACAATCCGGTGATTGAGCCTGAGCTTGTAAATCCAACATCTGATAAGCCATACAGATACAGAGGTTTGCCACTACAAAAACTTTCTTCTATTCGCTGATCTTGAACATTTTTATTTCTTGAATATATTCATGTAACACAGAGCACAATATACTAAATCAGTTTAAGTTTAAAGGAAAGAAAAAAAAACCCCAACTTTTCTGCTATGCGTCTCTATCTCCTAGTTAGGAATAAGTGACCATAAAATCCTGAAAGTGTGAAACCACAATATATTTCCCTGTCCTATCATTAAAAGCTATTTGCAACATAAATGGGAATCAGAAGCCCAGGGCCAGTGGGAGGGAGAATAGCTTTAAGATTATATATAAGGAATTATTTCCCAGGGAGGATTGGTTTGGGGAATTTTAGTTCCTTGTTCTTTAAACTGTTATGGGAATCTTGAAGAGACTTCTAATGTTACAACCTCTTAAATTTCTATATGGTACAGTATCATTTATATTAGCAAAATTGAGTTCATAACATCAGAGGGCTGATGTCACAAAGTTAATGAAGTGCGGCTGAGACATTGGGAGATGGATATACTGTAGGTACAGTATCAGGAAAACTAACTTGGCAACCTCGTAACTGAATGGAAGTACAGATTTAGCTTTTATGTCTGTTGTTTAAGCCCGTTGGCCAGGCATCAAGACTAGCTTTGGGCTGAGCTGTTCAGCAGAGTTTCCAAACCGTACTGAGTCCTTCTGCTGCAAATGTACATTCTTCACAAGGAGAAGCTTGGCCGTGCAGAAAACTTTTAGACTGTGCGGTGACTAGAGATGGTTAAGCTCTGGGGCTGATTTTAATGAGAGAGAGAGAAAAAAAGGGCAAGTAGAGAAACACCTAATTGGGAATAAATTTGCGTGTGTGAAGTACGGGGAGGACATGGGGACAGGGGGAGTGTTTATGTACACAGCAGAGCTTGGAGAAAGGGACCTTGTTGAATTCAAAGCTCTGTTTATTTCTGACACAGCTGCTTTGCAATCAGTCACCGATCTACTGTTTTGCTTAATTATGGCAGAAATGTTTTTGAAGAGATTTAAAATGTAGACTGTCATTAGAGAGTGAGAATGGGAGTGGAGTTGAGTCAAAGGAAGCATTTTTACCCTTCCAGTAACAACCGAATCTGTGATATGGAAGGGAACCAAGGAAGGAGACAAGAATCTGACGTGGCGTTCGCACCAGCCTAAACCACCGCGTCCTTTTCATGAGTGGAAGGGGCTTTAAAATACAATTTTAAGCTCCACTGAAATAAGAATTTGAAGACTCGTTGAAGGACTCTTGGTGAATTAAGGATGGATTTCAGTAGTTACTGATTTTGCACTACAATCCTGTTATTTGTGTGTGTGTACTTAGGTCAACTGTGTATTTTAGCTCACGGAATTACATACAGCCTCACAGATGCCAAGACATGTAGTTCTGGGATTTTATGGTTGCAAGACCAATGATATACAATAGTCCAAACTGAAATGATCTAGTGGAGAAGAAAAAGAGGAAACTTATTCCTTGGGTCAGATGTTATGTAAAATGTTCTGGAAATCTACAAGCTGAAGTTTGCACAGTGGGGAACGCTTCAGTGAGATTCAAAGCAGGGAAAGAGCCTGGTGGTCAACGTCAGGAGAGGACAGGAAAGTTGATTTGTATATAATACATAAACCTGAATTAATACGATATCTGACATTTAACTTGTGCTTCTCTCTGTAGGTCTTGTTCCAAGCACGTCATCTTGCGAACTCATTTAACTCCCCCCAGTACCCGAAAGCTGAGTACTATTTCTATCTCTGTCTTCATGATGAGCTGACTCAGGAAGAGAAAGAGTAAGTACTCAGCTAAGGGACAGACGTGAGAACTGAAATTGAGACTCCCTGTGTCACACATGGAGGATTTCAAGCACCCAACATCTGGTAAATGTTTAGTTTCTACTGAAACCAGAACATCTGATGGAGTCTTCATTTTCCTTATTGATTATATTCTGGTTAAAATGATGGAATCGTAAGCGAAAGCTGTTGAATTATATTTTTATCAGTGAGAGAGAGAAAAAAAACCTCATAGAGGATGAGACATAAGGGTAAGTGAGGAAAAAAACAACAAAACAAAACAAAAATAAATATTATCCGCAATGTAATGAGGAAAGATCTCAGTGTGACTAAGCAGAGATGCCCTTTAGATGTATTAAAATGAATGCAATATGGGCATTAAAGGGCATGGAGGTTCCTAGGAACACTTCTTAAAAACACTCACCTCGGAAGTTGACATGGTGAGTTTTTGCAGAAAACTCTATGTACCCTTCAGAGGGAAACCAAAAAGTAACAAGAATAAGAAATTCCCTCCTACTGACTAGAGTCTCCCATAAACACAAATGCCTTGTTATGTACATTACCATATAATTTATAGTACATTTAGTCAAAAAACAGGTCATCATTGCTTACGGGAAGGTATTTAACAATTTACGTGTGTTAAGTAGCCAAGTCTTACCTGTGTTAGCAAAGGGTATTCACATTAACATGAGTGGTAAAGATACATGCGGGGGATTGATTAACTGGAGGCTCAACCTTAAGAATGGTTTAGCACGGCAGCTAAGTTGGTTTTACTATGTACTTATTTAGGTAGACTCAATAATGAACTTTATTTACTGGGGTTCTCCTATCAGTCCTATGGTGCTGGAAATGCTTTAATCTGTCTGCAAGAGCAAACAGACCATCTCTCGTCTTCTCCAGTTTGGTTTAGATTCTTCTTCCACATTCCTCTTCCTCAAGCTCTTTCTTTCCTTTCTTTATTAATATCACCCCTGGAACCACCTATTCTCCCTTCGAGGCCTCTGTTATCATTGCATAACGTTCTTAATCTTTGCTGCGTTCTTCTCAAAGTCTGTTCTTGACGTCCTCTGCATCTGTGAACAGTTTCCCCAGGCAGACCTCATTCTTGGGGGAGTTGGAGTCATTACCCGGAAAGTTATGTAAAGTTGTGGGTCGCTTTTTCTCCATCTGGAGCACTCTCTCTCCTTCCCTCTCTCTTTTCTATGTTTTGTTTACTGTGACAATGCCTCGGAATTAAATTCCTTTTTGTTTGGAAGAATTACTTCTCACTTGGAGAGCAAAATGAAAAGAAATCCTCATGGAGCAGGTGTAGAACTCTTCCTAGGAAACACAGCTGAGCGTCTTCCTGTCCTTACTGATACTCCATTTTTGGAATGGGTTGACTTTTAACATTTTAGTCGTAGCAAATTTTGCTTTCTGTCATGATGAGGGGATGCGACGGACCCCTTCCTACAGGATGGTCAGGCTGTCAACTGGGGGAAAAAGTCCTTTTGGAAAGCCATTTGGCAACATTTGGCAAGACTCTTAAAAATGTCTCTCTTCCTTGACCTTTTAGTTTTACTTTTGGGAATTTATCCTAAAAAAATGATACAAAATACAGAACAGTTTTGCATTGCAGATCCGAGTAATGCTATTTAACGTAGCACACTCTCTAAGAAAACATGATAAGCATTCAACGATATGTGAATGACTGAGCGCAAGGTACGGCCACAATAAAATATTATTGTCTCATTAATGCTATGCTGAAGAAAGAATTCACGTTAGTACAAAGTAGGATTTTAATACAAAGTGTGGTGGAAGATTAGATGTTCTACATTCAGTGTGATCATAACTACACAATACACACACCAAAGGAAGCGTTACCATGAGATACATCACTAACTCAGCCAATGGCCTTTGGGTGATGGAATTCAGGAGGACTTATTTTATTATTTTTATGTTTAGCAGCATGTCAGCAGCAAATATGTGCCATTTCAATAGGGGGAAGAAAATCAAGTTCAATTTTTAACTAAATTTTCCTGACTTAGGCTTTTAAAGTCATTGTCAAAATGACCGTGTGTGTGTGTGTGTGTGTGTGTGTGTGTGAAGGGAAGGTAACTGACTACAGAAGTTTTGAACAGAGGTGATTAGAAAGCAGTGGCTCAGTGAGGCAGCTTTATAAAGACTGGGTTGACCTGCAGGACATTGGGGAGAGGTGACCTTGAACACCCCAGACAACATTAAACTCCAGGTTACAGCTGACTGGAATCCTGAGGTTTTATTGGCCAACAGCCAGTCTGCAGCCCGTTCTAACCACCCCGGTATTTTATAACATTGTAAAGACTGTATTGTTTGAAACATTTCAAAATTTTACACACAACCTGGCAGTCATCCAAAGCCATTTCCAATGGGCCAAAACTATCAGCGGCCGCCCACCTCCTTACCCGGCTGCCTGATTAATGATGTTCCACGGACGGGTCCTCCATTAGGACATCTATGCTGGGAAACCCCAGGACAAATACAATCTTTGAGACTTGTAAATTGTCTATACATTTTGCAGCTGACTTTTTTTTTTCTAACATAGATGGAACCTTAGAAAGTTGAGGTCTGGTGTGGTGCATGGCTGGGATTGCCTGAATGTAGCAGGCTGTAATTCAATAAAAGGAAATAAAAAAAGAAGGGATGCTCTTCGTCACAGACACTGTTCTTGCTTCAAGATATTTGCTATGGAAAGCTTATAACCTTTTAAAGCTACTCAACTTCCACCTCCTCACCCCTTCCCTTCTTTCCCATGGCTCCCCTATCCAGACTTAGTTTATCTACCCCATTGTCTTACAACTGAAGTTTTTAAAATGCAAAGGTAACATTAAATATTGTCTAGGATACTTTTCATTTTTGAGTAAGCCATTTTGTTCACAAAATACTAAATGCCCGTGAGTCCTTTGTATCATAAGCCTTGCTTGCTATGTGCCAGCTTTAGTCTGTGATATTGTTATGCCCATTTCACAGATAAGAATATGAAGGCAAAAGGTGAAGAAGTTACTCACAGTCTGTAATTGGTGGAGCTACAACACACGCCAGGAAATCTATGAGATTAAACACTCAGTAATGCTGCCCCTTAAGGGTGATGTGAAGTCTCACAATTTCAAATTTTCAGAAGTTTCAAAATTTTCTATGAACTGTACCAAAAATATTCAGAATTTCTATGTTGAATAAGGACTCAATATATTTTTATTGCTTCATTAAAATAAAGTGGAGAAAAGTTTGGAGAAAAGAAACTGTATTCAGGCCCTGATATTATTTTTTTCAGGCCCTGATAATTTTTTCCTCTTTCTGGGGGAAACTACAGTCCTTGTTCGCTCTGCCGACTCAGAAGGTATCTTGTCTCTGTTTCTCAAATTGTTTTTTTGTTTGTTTGTTTGTTTTGAGACAGAGTCTCACTTTATTGCCCTCCCTAGAGCACTGTGGCGTCACAGCTCACAGCAATCTCCAACTCCTGCGCTTAGCGATTCTCTTGCCTCAGCCTCCCAAGTAGCTGGGACCACAGGTGCCTGCCACAAAGTCCAGCTATTTTTTTGTTGCAGTTTGGTGGGGGTTGGTCTAAATGATATAGTAACTGTCAGAAACCCATTATCACTGTCATTCGTTATATGCTACTTTGTATTACTTCTAGGAATGTTATTTATTAGGTAGAGCTTGTGAAAATGAAGACCCGGCAGGGTCAGGGAAGAGGGCTGACTCTTTCCCGCCTTCTAACTACACACTATCTAGATGATGGAAAATGGGAAAGAGGTTACTAATGGAAAAGATGTTACTAATCCTCCCAAACGTCTCAGCCAATCGCTTTCCCTCAATTATACGGAGCATAAACCTCGACTATACACTTATTAAACCAAATTACAGAGAATGGTAAAACGAGAGCTACACCATTCACTACCTGACACCATACCAGCCCTTCCATTTAACTGATTCACAATCGGTATGCACACAACCACTTTCTCCATTTATAAAATGGATACAATAATACCAATGCTGAAACATTGTCTCAGGGTTAGAAACAAGACTTGCAGAGAACATAATAAGCGTGCTTGGAAAAATAATAACCTTTCCAAAAATGGTAGTGTGTATTATCTTATGTGTTAATGTGTTTTATCATTAACCCTGAGAAGATGAGGATATAATGGCGTCTTAATGGGCACCAGGTGTATGCAGCATTAAGTAGGGCAATTTGGTATAATATTACAGACACTGTCATTAATAAGGCATTATCAACAGAGGTAGGAATATTATGTGTTGTGCAGTACCGTGCCTGTGAAAAGCATGGAGGAATGAAACCATGGTACAGTCTGTAAAACAAAAAAACAAACTTATAATCACTTCTTGTAAGAGATATTTTGTTTTCTGCCTTCTCAAAAATGCTTCTCCAAGTTAAACATGTCCCTGATGGAGCTAAGATTAAGGCCTAAACTCAGAGAACTTCACCTCCGAAAGTTTAGACTCGTTGAAATACAAGACAGTATTTTAAGATACTCGTGGGAAAGGATTATCTCAACATCTTTCCTAGGACAATGCAGTCCATGCCTGATAGCAACGGGCCAGAATTACTGTTAAAATGATAGGCATAAAATAATAACACAAGCCTCTATTAACAATCCCTCACATTGTTTCAGAGCTTCCGTTACAAGCCCGTTAGGGAACCAACCTTCCATTTTGGTGGCGAGTGTGATTTGTGAGTTCTTTTTCCGTGGCGGTTATTTTGTCGGGTTAAACCTTACTGCCTGGAGATTTCTGTGTTGTGAGCCTGAATGCATCTTGATGTGTTTGCTTGTGCTAAATCGGGAATCACCACTCACGGAATGAAAATCTTTTTGTTATAGATGGAGCTTGAACAAGAAACTTACCCACTCAAGTCGGAGAAAGAACGCTTTGAACATTGCTTCTTACAGCAGTCTCAAAACATTAGGGTGGGAGTTAAGCCCACAATTTTGTTTTAAATTAAGTGCTCCTAAAAAGTGTGAGGCTAAGAGCACCAACGAAAGCCAGTTATTTTTCTGGCATGCAGTATGTGCGTTTCCCCTCATTGCTAAGCCAGTAAAATTCAGCATTACCGTGGCAATTTTCCTGCCGTCCCGGTTATTGGGCTGCATGTACACAGTCTCAAAATAGCTGGATGAAAAATAAAAGTCTCAGCCCACATCTGGGATATTGCCAAAAATTAGAACATGTTGTATTGTAAGTTATCAAAACGTTTCATTGTATTTTTTTACTACGTGTTTGGCATGGTGTAAATGCCAATTTAAACTTTACCCATAAGGTCATTTTATGAATCCATAACGTTTAGGATGGAACGGTAGAAAAAACATAGTTATCTGCTCAAAGAGGGGATCTCAATCCAGACCTATCCTCACTCAATTCCTGACATTTTAAATCAAAGCAATTTCCTGTTTTGAGTCTTCCCAAAACAGGTAGCCTTGGTTATTGTACTCTGCCTCACACTTTAAGTAGCATTCCAGATAATGAGTTATCCTTTTAGGATAGCCAACTTTCCAAAGACAGAATATGTCCATCAGTAGTGACAAACATGTGTTACTACATGTTTACCATCAGGCATGTAAGAGATGGTTTATATATACAAGAAAGAGCAGTGTAGTTTATGCTTTTAGGGATAATTCCATTGGAGAGGGAATCTATTTATGCACACGAATGATAGATATTCTTAAAAACTTATAGTATTTGCTAAAATAATAAACTACTAATGCAGTGGAGACATTGTGGAGTGTGGCAGACACTTTAAAGGCTTTGCTGAATATGAGGGACTCGAGTTTTATGGGAAGCAAGGGACCTTGGGAGGTGAAAAAGGCAGCAGGGGACCTTTCACCCAAGTTAAGGGGAAGAGCAGGGTGCCCTGATAGCACAGTGACCATTCACCCGAGTTTGTCTGGACTCTTCCCAGTTTTAGCACTGAAAGCCCTATGTACTGGGGGGAACCTTTCAGTCTTTGCCAGACTAAAAGTGTTGCTCCTAGTTCTCCTACTAGGTAGTGAGGAACGTAAGTTGAAGAAATAATCAGTAGGTTAAATTATGATTCTAGTGCATGGCTTGATTCAGGGATTACACACGTGCCTGTCACCTGAATAGTGTTCGTTGTACATGGTAGGGGGGGTTCCCACTCCCCACCTCTCCGTCCTCCCTGATTGATTGTCAACAACTTTCACCTCCCTCTGAGCACGTGGGTACACATTGGTTAGCTCCATTTTATGAGAAGCTACGTGGGGTGTTCCTTTCTCCAGTCTCAAGATTCTTCACTTAGGATTACAGTCCCAGTTCCTTCTACATTTCTACAAAAGGCATCCATTCATTCTTTTTTATGGCTAAGGAGTACATATACCACCGTCTGTTCATTCAGTCATAAACGGATGTACACAGGGTTGATTCCACACCTGGGCTATTGTGAATTGTGCTACAATAAACCATTCTAGTGCAGGTGACTTTTTGGTAAATGACTTTTGATCCTTTGGGTAGAAACCAGATGGTGAGATTGCTAGATACAATGGTTGGTCTACTTTTTTTTTTAAATTAAATCATAACTGGGTACATTAATGAATTTATGGGGTACAATGTGCTGATTTGATATACAGTGTGGAATGCTTACATCAAACTGGTTAACATAACCGTAACCTCACTTACTTATTTGTTATGGTAAGACATTTATACTCTTAATACTTGTGAAATGTACCATTCCACCTTGCACATTCGGTGAGGTCCCACCAAATGCCCTCCCTCCATCTGGGCTCCCCGCCTTCCTTCTCTTCCCTCTTTCTTTCTGGACGATCATTATGTCTTACCATTCATACAAATATGTAGATAATTATAAATTGGCTTCATAATAGTATTGAGTACATTGGATACTTTTTCTTCCATTCTTGAGATATTTTACTAAAAAGAGTGTGTTCCAGCTCCATCCAGGTAAACATAAAAGATGTAAAGTCTCCAGCCTTTTTATGGCTGCATAGTATCCCGTGGTATACATATACCACGATTTGTTCATCCATTTGTGGGTTGATGGACACTTAGGCTTCTTAGGTGACTTGGAAATTATGAATGGGGTGCAATAAACATTCTGATGCAAATGTCTTAGTTGTAAAATTATTATTATTATTATTATTTGCAGTTTCTGGCTGGTGCTGGGTTTGAACCTGCCACCTCCAGCATATGGGGCCAGCGCCCTACTGCTTTGAGCCACAGGCACTGCCCTGTTGTAAAATTATTTTTGAGCATCTGGGTATATACCTGGTACAGAAATTGCAGGATAGAGTGGCAGGTGTACTTTTAGTTCTTTGAGTACTCTCCAAACTTTTTCCAACAAGGCATAGTACCTTGTATTCCTACAAGCAGTGTAGACACGTTCCCTTCCTCCAAGAAATCTCCATACTGCTTTCCACAGGGCTTGTACTAAATTGCAGTCCTACCCACAGGGTCTAAGCATTCCTTTCTCTCTGAGTCTGCACTGGCATCTATTGTTTTTGTTTTGTGTTTTTTCTTTTCTTTTCTTTTTTTTGAGACAGAGTCTCACTCAGTTGTCCTGGGTAGAGCGCTGTGGCATCACAGCTCACAGCAACCTCCAACTCTTGGGCTCAAATGATCCTCTTACCTCAGCCTCCTGAGTAGTGGGGACTATGGGCGCCCACCGTGATGCCACAGTATGGCTCTTGACTTCTAAATAGAAGCTATTTTAATAGGAGTAAGGTGATATCTCATTGTGGTTAATATGTATTTCCCTGATGGTCAGTGATGTTTAACATTTTTCATAGGTGTGTGGAGTATTGTTGGGTCTTGTTGAATTGCTCCCTTTACTATCATATTCTTCTTTCTTCACCATTACTGATTCAAGGCCAGCTTAGTCTGACAAGAGTCTGTACCCCTCAGAGTTCCTGGACACCAGCTCCAACCTGGGAGGACAAGAAAATCCCTGAAAATCATCTGGGTTTGGTTCCTTGGTTGCCAACTTCCATAGCTTGTCTGTCTTTTTTCTGTTCCTTAGAGTCTTCTTAGGTTTTATACTTAATATCTGTTTTTTGTTTTTTATTGGCCTTGGGAGGAATTAGTGAAAGGGCATCTACTCCATCTCAAAGATGGGACTCTCCTACCTTTTGATCTAGAGATAAACAAACAAAAAATAGAAATTGAATCCTGATATCACATAAACAGAGACAAATTTGAGACAAGGAGATCTGCTAGTTTCAAATTCTACTTTCTCAAACTCTTCAATTTTGACATGCATCCCAATTTTTTGTGCCACAAATGCAAATACCTGGCATCTTCACCTGTATGATATGTTACCTCCTGAAAGACACCACATTTCAATGTGATGAGAATCTTAAGTTTAACTCAGTATTTCTATCTCCAGATGGCAGTAGTTTATTTTCCTGTTATTATAAGTTTTTTTCTTAGTCATCTGCCACATATCCAGGTTCAAAAGACAGAACTACCCTTGGTAATGGATCACTTTCTCTTCTCCTCTGGTTCTACTTTTTTTTTTTTTTTGAGACAGAGTCTCACTTTGTCACCCTCAGTAGAGTGCCATGGTGTCACAGCTCACAGCAACCTCAAACTCTTGGGCTTAGGCGATTCGCTTGCCTCAGCCTCCCAAGTAGC